>NC_052673.1:4065536-4383036 GCF_016802725.1 Solenopsis invicta
ATATATATATATATACATATATATATATATATATATATATATATATATATATATATATATATATAAAATCGCATGTAGATGGTCGTAATTTTTTTGTTCTCTCCATATAGCATTTCATGAGCCGAACTATGCAGAGATCTTCATGATCATTGAACCGAGAGAAAGAGAAAAGTGGCTGACAGCGACCTGGAGCCGATGTCTTAATCCGGTCTGGGATCCGGATAATTAACTTTTCCTTCACCGAAATTTGTGATATCCTTAGGGAAGCAAGCGTTTGAGCTCTGTGGCCCGTTGCAAGAGCTAGAAGAAGAACCAACTTCTTGGAGATGACCTTTAGAGAAGCTGAATCATATGGATAGATGGCTGCCAACTTAGATATTACTGGTGCCGGGTCCAATACATAGTCATACCGCGGTCGCGGTGGTTTCAGTGCTGCAATCTCTTTGTAGAAGCGTCTAATCATAGGATAATTGCCAATCTCGTTGTTAGAGATCAATGAAACTGCAGATCTCATGGTATTTAAGCTCGAATAGGACGAAACCCTAGGCAATTCCTGTGCTAAAAAATCCAACATTTGTGGGACGGATGGAAAGTATAAAGGTAGCTGGTGATGCTGGCAAAAGTTCCACCAAGAGCGTAGAGAACCCGAGTATTGCTTAATTGTCGCATTTGATAGAGAAGCAAGTAGAGCTGGAAGAGCTGTTGGGGGTGCTAAACGATTCTTGAATGCTTCCCGGATAACTTCCCGACCCCCAGGGAAAGTGTTTCCGACGCTGTATAGTGATCCCTGAAAGGAGATGAGGGAAGAGCGTGATTAGGAGCAAGAATCAAGGAGCTCTGATATCAGGAGACGATTGAACAGCGGGAACCAGGCCTGCGAAGGCCACCAGGGCACTACTATGGTGCCCGTTGCTCCATCGTCTACTATCTTCCTTAAGACTCGAGGCAGCAGAATAAACGGAGAAAACGCATAAAAATCTAACTCCTCCCATGAGAGGGTGAAAGAATCTATGGCGATTGAACCGAGATCTGGAAACCAAGATACGTAAGCATCGCACTTGTTATTGATCGAAGATGCAAAAAGGTCTATTTGAAAAGGCCCGAAGATCTTAAAAATGCGGCTAAATGCCGTCTCGGACAAAGACCACTCCGTGTTCGGGTCTACGGTTCGAGATTCAGCGTCTGCGATAATATTATCTAAAGACGCTATGTAGGAGGCGAAAATAAAGATATTTCGCTCTTCACACAAGCCATATTTGTCTTGATATAGCTGAAAGGTGGGGAAATTGGATGGATCCGAACCTATTAATATAGGCTATTAATAAGCCGGTTGTATTGTCTATCCTCAGGAGGATATCACAATCACGGAGATCAGCTGCAAAGCATCGTAAGCCGTTAAAAGCTGCCTTGAGCTCTAAAGTGTTGATATGTAGGAATTTATCCGAGTCGGACCACCATCCATGCGTACGTTTCGCACCACAGGATGCGCCCCAACTACTCATTGAGGCGTCTGAAAAGATCTCGCGACTGAAATTGCCTGAACGAATTTTATTAGACTGGTGTACGTTAGAAAAAATATTAATCCAAAGTCTTCCTGAAGAAGTAGAGGAATATCAATGCTCGCTGAATAGTCGCCTCCACTCTCTATAAGGGCCAAAAATTTTACTCTTTCCATCGCTTTTGTATACAGAAGACCGTATTGAACTGCTGGACAGACCGAGATGAGTGAACCAATTAAACTGGCGAACTCTCTTATAGAACATCTTGATTTGCGAGCCAGGATTTTTGTCAGGCTTAATAATTTTGCTTGATGGTCTGGTGGAATCGAGATAGATTGTTCGTTAGGGTAAAATATAAATCCTAAGTACTTGCGTTTAGAAAATGGTTCTAGGAAAGTTTTAGAGAAATTAATTACAAATCCTAAAGATTGAAGGAAATTTATAGAAAAGATAACATTAGACCGACATTTGACACTGGATGAACCTAAAAGAAGAAAATCGTCTAAGTAGACAACAGACTGATAGCCTTTATCAAGCAAAAAAGAGATCACCGACCGGAGAATCTTGGTAAAAATATAGGGCGCAGTATAAAGGCCAAAAGGTAATGCCGTGAATTCATAAGTTGTGTCACACCATTGAAACTTAAGAAATTTTCTATGTTTCTTGCAAATTGGAACTATTAAATAGGCGTCTTCAAGGTCAATAGTGGCCATCTGCATACCTTGGAGCATAAGTCTAATTACAGTCCGCCAATCCTCTAGTTTAAAGTGTGGTGGTTTTATGTACTTATTTAAATCTCGTAAATTTAAAATAAATCTTTTACCACCTGATGGCTTTTCTATAAGAAAAAAGGAATTTAAAAATTGATCCTTGCAGGGTTTTACCGGAACTATGGCGCCCTTAAGCCACAGGCGCTTTATTTCGTCATTGCAACAAATAATATCGGATTGAGGGAACTCTGGTTGCGTAAAGTGGGCACTTGCGGGTGGCAGGGAGATAAAAGGAATATTATAGCCCTGTATTGCCTGTAAAACTAGAGGATCATTCGTGATTTCCGACCATTGGGCATAGTAATTAGATAGGCGACCCGCTGTTCTTACATCGTTCAATGGTGGTGTCGAGGCCGAGATCGAGACTGGGAGCGGTAGTGGCGACTGTAACAATTGTGGCGGCTCTTGTAGTAAGGAGCTCCTAGTCGACGAGCCGACGATGGGTGAACAGGAGCCCGATTGTTTCCCGGAGGAAGCCTGGTCAAACGGGGCTGATTTCGCTGCTGAGATACCTGGCGCATCGGTTGCAGAGTCTTTTTTCCTACCTGAGATGTGGATTTCGCTACTTCTCGACTTGTTTTCTCACAGGTTTGAGCCGCCTTAAGTGTCTCCGCAAAGTTTTAACCGAATAAGAATTCGTCGATCGGGGCTGCGTCCGCCGCGTTTTTACCAACAATATTTAAAGACGGTTTAGTAAAAGCTCGTCTGGCTAGAGAGAGACGATAATGGTGATCAGCTAGCAAATAGACCCCTTCTGCGAAAAGCGTTAATGCTGATCTTGCCTCGCTGCTGAGGTCACATACGGCTTCTGGCTTTAATAGAAGTGATATGCCAGAGCCGAAAGCATTAAGACAGGCACCTAACTGTGCTTGAGACAGCGCTTGGTACTCGTCACGTTTAATGACCGAAGGAGTTAATGCCGCTGCCAACTCCTTGTTGAGCTTAAGTGGGGCCAAAGCTGCTAGATCGTCCATCGTCTCGAACTTGGTCAGGAGGGTGTTGCGTAAGTCGTCGCTTAAGCCTTTTCGAGCTTCCGTTTTAATTGAATTTAAAATGATTGGGTTCCAGGAGGATGATGCTGCAGGAGCATGGGCCTCTCCAAATAACTCGTTGGCAAAAGAATGTGATTCAGAAACTAGAGTAGCGTCTGAGTGCTTCTGAGAGGTCGTTGAGAGGTGATTCCTCGACTATGTTATTGGTAGGCGGAATTTCATCCTCCCGCATCTCTATGGCCACTGGTTAGGCTGAAAAAATAAGAAGAGGCAGAAGAAAACCGTCGGTTATGTCCTCTCTTTGCCAGAGATAACCTCAAAGTCTGGGTCAACAAGAGGACATACCTGGTACAACGCCCCGGTCAGCTTGTGCGACCGTCGGTTCTTCGTTGCCGTGCTCTGAGGCAAAAGGCGTAGCCATTGAGACCGCTGACGAATTCTTAAAGGATTGACAGGCTACCTCCGCTGATGATCTAACCTCAAAAGGTTGATTGCGCTAGTGCGGGCTCAATTTGCTTCCTCGGCGAGAAAAGAATTTGCGCACCTGGTCTAGCAGCTCTATTGCTTTCTCTGTAGAGCGAGATCTGCGAGCAGGAGATTCCCTCGACGACTGTCTATCCGCCGATGATCCTAAAAACCGCGATCTTTTGCGATTTCGCGAGCGATCCTGGGATCGTTCCGAACTCGGATAGGAGCCTCGAAACCTGCTCTTATCCATGTGATGCCTCGAACTTTTCTTTTTAAGCTTAGACATCGTCAATTCGAAGAAGAAACCACAAGCTGTTGTCTTCGGCAAGCAAACAGAACACAATGAGATGGCAAAGCGCGCGCAGCGCCTAGGGCGTACTAGGCGCGCCACCCATTTTGTTTTCAAAGTGTTTTTTGAATGCTGTTATCCGGGCGCGTGCAGGGGCACGACTACACAGTTATTAATTTTCATCCGGACGAGACATAAGGGCATAATTTCAAATCAAATATCGCAACATGGTCATTTAGATAACCAAATTACAACTAAATAGGATTAGCATTAGGTTAGGTTAAAAAAAATACGGGGAGAGAGTGCGGAGGAGGGGCTCAAGCATCTACATTTCACACAAAACTACTCAAACTAAAAAAAAATTATTTTAAAACAGTTTTTCTACTATAACAACTACAGTATTGAAGTTAGGTAAAATATGCATATAACTTTTTTTATAGAGCTTATCACGAGCTTCATTTTTTGTTTGACACATTTTTTTGTAAAATAAATATTTTCTGAAATAAGTAAGAAAAAGTGTTTTTTTTCTGTAATGATATTTTTTTAATAAGGGGTGAGCATTACTTAAAACCTTTTGTATGTTACTCAGTACTTTCCCATTAATAACATATGTCAAGATCGAGATCATCAGAGGTTGCTTCCTTTTTGTAAAGGTTTATCAGAATAACTTTTATTGACGTGTTTCGAATGCACTCAAAATTTTATAGTAAACACTTGATGAAAGATACATCTTTTATGTAAAGTGTAATGAGATTTGACAATATGTACTGTGATCTTTAAATTTTTTATTTATTTTTTTTATAGTTGAACTTTTGTTTTTTGTGTCACAATCATTGATTTTACCATCATAACTTAGTTTTAGAAGTTAGATTTAATATTCCACATTATTTATACGTTATTATATGTTATGACTCAAAATTAATTATGATTAAAATTTTACATATTTTGAAAATTTCAAATAAAAATTATTTTTCACACGTTGCTGTTTTCATTATTTAATAAAAAGTTCTTATTTACGGAAGTTATACTTATTATCAAAATACATTATGATTTAATAGAGATTTGTGCATTTTAAAACAAGTTATATTCAAAAATAATTAAAAGGTGATAATTCTTTGTTTCGATTATTTTCTTTTCGCTTTTTTTGATTTTGTATATTTTTTTTTAAATTTTATATTTTATGACTTATACAGCTCTCCTTTATTACATATTTATTTTTATTTTTATTTATTTTCCGTTTATTTTTTTAATTTGTATTGTTGTCTGTTACAAGTTTTTAAGTCATCATTTTAATATTACTTTCTCATTTATTTATTTGTTAGCCATCAATTCATGTGGTTTTTACGAAGTTCTTGTCTCTACACCCAAGGACTTTGATTCTGTCTGGGGAAATTTTCAAAACTGAAAAGTTGCTATCTTTCTACATACTTACAGTTTATGATTAACGTAACAACCAATAAGCTCTAGTGCTTTCATCATTAATCATGAACTGCGAGTATGTAGAAAGTGCTGACTTCTCAGTTTGGAAAATTTCCCCATAGACAGAATCAAAGTCCTTGAGTGTACATCGTGGTTTCGCACAATTTCTATTTGTTTGGTAACTTGTTTTTATTTTTGATCTTTATTTGTTTATTTCGATAAGTTCATATCTTAATTAGTGCGATTATTTTGTTGTTTTATAGACTTTTAAACTTTCTCTGTACTGAAGAAGACCGTCATTGAAGGTCGAAACGTTTGCTTGACATTGGATTTATGCTGAGATTTATTTATTTGCGTCTGACATCCTTATTTATTTTATTTTTTAATTCCTTCATTTTTAAAAAATAACATTTTATATTAAATAATTAATTTTATATTGAAAATGTTTTAAAAATTATATATAACAATTAAAAAATGTAAGATAAAAAAAATCGCATCCGCGGAAATCGAACCTGTGATCCCAAGCGTACCAGTCAACGTCCTAATGCCCTACGCCACGTCGCTTGCTCGAGAATCGTTCTTCTCTAACGATACTATAAGATGCTATAAATATTTAATCGTCATTTTCTCGAGAATGCCTAAGTTGTGCAACAAACGGCTTTAATGAAGGTATGAGTGAATACTACACCCATAAAATGTTATTAAAATCGGCGAGATCATTGTCGGATCCTCCCTTTGTTAGTGTGAGTAGGCGTATTATCGAGTATTACAATCTTATACAGGGTGAATCTTAAAAAGCGCCCACTAATTATATAGCGTTATTCCTTGCTAAAAACTGAGTCAAAAGGTCCTGAACCATTTATTATGATGCTTAATAAAATAGTAATTATTAAGTAAAGCTAATCCAATCAGCGCCGTTCTTTAAAAAGGCATACGTCGGTGAACCGAGCAATGTGAAGTTGCACAATCAACTAGCAAATGGCAAGACGGGCGAGTGCTCACGCACACTACCAGGCGCGCAGTTCACCGACGTATGACTTTTTAAAGGACAGCACTGATTAGATTAGCTTTACTTAATAATTACTGCTTTATTAAGCATTATAGAAAAAAATGGCTCAGGACTTTTCGACATAGTTTTTAGCAAGGAATAACGCTATATAATTAATGGGCGTTTTTTACATCCTGTATATGTTTACATTCGTTTTCTCGAGATATTCCGTAAGTAAATAAAATCGATTACAATGCTCAGTTATTTGATTAATCACGTTTGCTTTTTCTTTGCTGTTCATGTGCTTTAATCCCAGGTTTATTTCTTCGATAGCTCTCGTTGGGGCCTGGGCTATCAACAGGGATTATAGGTATAATATTAAAACTTTTTTCTTCGTTTCATTGGGCTTATATTCGTCGTTATTTTTAACCCTTAAACACATAAGTGGATCTGAAAGACTCCATATGAAGTTTCGAACGCTTGCTGTGTGAAGACGAAATGAGATAGGAGGTTCGGACCAGGACATAAAAAATGTTTAAAATCCCCTCTTTTGATTGATATGGTTGATCAACTTTTTTGGTCAACTAGAATTCGAACGGTACGGTAGCAAAGTTTTGTTAGAGTCAATGCAACCCATATAGTGCGTGAATAAGACTTTTTGTGAATAATCTTATGTAAAAGAACTGGACAAAACACGTTCAAACAAGTCCGTTCGCGTATGTTACTCTGTCTAAAGTTAAAATATTATAGTGCCGTGAAAGAGAGGATTTTTGCGTAGGGTCCGAAATATATTATGAAACACACAATTTTTAATTTTAGACGCCTTGAGTTTATAAAAAATACCTCACATTTGCCTTGTTACGTAAGTACATTTTTTAATAGAAATAGCAGTGACATATTTTTTTTTCAAATATAACTCTTTAACTTTAAAACGCCGTATTGTGAAGTCTTTAACAGTTTTTTGTTGCAAAAATATTTAAAAAAAAGGTGGATTTTTAGATACCCAAAAATACCTCATATTCTCCTTGTTATATAAATCTACTTTTTAAAAGAAATGACAATACTATAATTTTTCTTGAAAGTATGACTCTTTAGCTTTAAAATGTTATATTTGTAAACTTAAAAGTTTTTTATTGCGGAGATATGATTTTTTAAGGGAAAAGTAGATTTTTGAACAATTTCTAATTTTTGCTTAATGGTTTTTCTTTATAACTTAACAATAAGTCATTTTTCATCGATATCGATTATGCAGTCACGTTTCTAAGATTTTAAACTTTCATATAAAAAAATATATTGTTGGAAAATGTTGATTAGAACCAAAGTTATAACTTCTCAAGATTGAAAAAGTCTCTCAGACTCGAAAATGTGTTTACGTATTTTACGGGATCGGTGTGTTTAAGGGTTAATAGTGGTCTTATGGAGAAGAACGTTTGCCTCGCAGTTCTCAAAGAAAGAAGCGAGATTTTCTAGTAGGTACCCCTGAGATCCCGTTGTAGTTCTCTTGGTTGACTCTATGGGAAGTTGCGTGAGTATGGTCGCTTGTTAATACGCATTTCGTTGTCTTACTATCCGGGAGATTTGCTTTGGTACATACCCGTTTCCCTTCACACATGTTAATAATTGCTTCGTTACTTCTTCAAACTTGTTCGGTTTTTATGATCGATGCATCTACTGAATTTTTATTACAAAGAAATTTGGCAAACGGTGACTTTTTATCACCCGACGACTGTTCAAGAAGATAGTTGACTTGCGGGTGTTGTGCCTGCATTGGCGGTGTGGTGAGGTTAGCACAATAAAATGTATTTGTTCGGGATTCACTGTTGCCCTAAGAATTAGAACTCACGGGACAGAAACAGTTCAGACGGGTTGCCAATCAAGACATATCTTTTTATCACAATATATAATGTTGATTTATTCTTAATGCTGTTGCTGTACATGTAGTACTTATTATTAGGTACCCCGTTATATATTGGGCCGCGGTGCGCGTTATCTTCTATCGTATTACGTCAGGGCTCAACGTATATGTTACGCACGGCCATGATGCTGCTCTGACGGCTGTTCAAATTATTCTCCGCCGTTTCCCAATTTGGAGGACTTTTTATTCTCCAATATTGCTGATGCTGAATTGCAGTTCGGCTACAAGCTGAATCAGCGGCGGTACGACTTCTAGCGAAAGACTATTTGCGTCTTCCGTTGTTGTCGCGTTTTCTGCGAGTCTTTCAAAAGTAAGTTTGAAAAGACAATCCGCTCTTTCCGTTGCTCTCGCGTTTCAATCAATTCCGAAGCGCGAGTATTTGCTTAAAATAATATGTATAGTAACAAAATTGCTTTTTGTTGTTATGCATTGGTGTTAGCTTAGGCTACATCACGGGGCTTCCTATTTACTCGCAATAAATGAAGAATTAACCAATAAATTCTTGGATTTGTTAGCGATTTCGTTAATCTGTTGGAGTTCTAGTGTAGAGACTAATATTGTTTCTAGTTCGTCTAATTCGTTTATAACTCAAATGTACGTTTTATTATTGACACACATCACGAGAGAATCTCCCATGAAGACTCCATCCAGAGTGTAGAAGCGCGGTAGATATCCCGTTTTGATTTAAGGATTAGATATCATTATCATGAATTCCATATTGATCCGTGGCGAAATAACATTGCTTTCGCGTTTTTTAAAGGAAAAGGTGCTTTCTGTCATGCCACGTAGTTCGTAGTACAATTTGAACGTTATTTGTAACGAAAAATGAACTACCAAGAATTATTGTATTATATTGAGAAAAAATTGTCTGAGTTTACATGAAAGGTAATGTATGGTCAGGGTGATGAATTGTCGTCACACTGTGGTTTCGTATGTGAGGTCTTTATTGCGATGCTTTCCTGCAATCCACGACAACGCCTTGGAGCCGTAGCCCTGAGTCGTACAGTTTGCGATACACTGAATTTCGTTGATACTTTTATACGCTGAGTCGAGTTGTTGCATAATTAATGATTCGTATTACTATATACGGAATGATGATAATTCGTATTGCTATGTATGGAATGATGATCTTGTCTCCAACGTGAGAAATCGATTGATTGCTAGATCGCTCGAGCAGCCAAATATATACTCTTCCGTGGTTCACGTCTCCTCACCGTCATCCACGAATAGCGAGCGGCGGGTCCCTCCGCGAGTCCCAGTGGCGAAATGGTAGGGCATCGATGCGCGCGTGTGTGTGTGAACGCAAGAGTGTATGTGCCCGTGCGTGAGCTGGACTTATTCGATCATGTACGAACTTGTGCCGTGCACAGCCTTACGCGTATAGAACTTATACGACGAATCAGGTAATAAGCACCCAAAGAATTCGTTCCCTATTTGAACCGATCGTTTCAACTACATCAGTAGTAATTCCAATAAGTTACAATTTCTTAGTGTAACCAATTTTGAGTTTATGATGTATTGACCCAACTTTAAATTATATTGAGTTGTGCTCTTGTATCGAGCATGAACGTAGTCGGAACTACGAACAAAGATAAATTTAATTCGATAGTTGGGACGTCTTTGGAGGCAGCTCTGAGGATGTAAATGGAGTAGGGTGAAAATAAATTTCTATCGAAAAAACGAGGCAAACCATCCCAAAGCCCCGACTCGTCCCTGGTGACGAGACTCCAAAAGAGTTTCCCGGCATGCCCATGTTCACCGTTTGCATTACCGGCTAGATTACTCTTAGAATTGTTGAAATTATTATTAGAATTTATATTATTTGGGTCACCGGGACCATCTATACGATTGTTGGAATTGCTTGCATGATACATCCTTTTACAACACTCCAAAAATAAATGCCCGAATTTCTTACAATAACTGCAAAATTTTAATAAATGTGCATAACAGGAGAGCAGCTTTTGACGATCTTGACCTTGACATATGTTATAGAAGCAAGGATACTGAACAACTTTTCCTTATAAATTAATCGGCTTTTTTACAGTTTTCGAAATATACTTGTTGAAAGAAAAAAGTTTTTCTTAAATATTTTAGAAAATATTCATTTTACGAAAAAATATGTAAAACAAAAAATGAAGCTCGCAATAAGCTTTATAAAAAAGATTATATACATATTTTACCTAACTTCAATACTTTAGTCGTTATAGTAGATATTGTACTCAATACAACCATGCTAACAACCCGCGTAGCAACAGGAAATCAGTTAATATTCTCATTGCTATGGATATGCGTATATGAAATTATAGTCCACGCCCTTTGACAGCCACCTCTTCATTAGTAGACCAACTGAGACGGGGTAGGTTAGGCTAGAAAAAATTCGGAGAGGGGGTGCAGGGGGAGGGGCTTTGCCCTTCCCCCGCCCAAACATCGACTTTTCACGCAAAACTATTGAAAATAAAACAAAACTTATTTTAAAACAGTTTTTCTATAACGACTAAAGTATTGAAGTTAAGTAAAATATGTATATGATTTTTTTTATAGAGCTTATTACAAGCTTTATTTTTTGATTGATACATTTTTTTGTAAAATGAATATTTTCTGAAATAATTAAGAAAAATTGTTTTTTTCTTCTTTAAGTATATCTCAAAAACTGTACAAGAGCGCTGATTAATTTATAAGGAAAAGTTGTTCGGTATCCTTGCTTCTATAACATATGTCAAGGTCAAGATTGTCAAAAGCTGCTCCCCTGTTATGCACATTTACCAAAATTTGAAGCGACATATCTTCCGACACTGTCGGTGTCGGTTCTTGGTTACACTGGTTAGCAGGGTCTTTTTGAAGTATAGAAACACCCGGTTCCGAAGAGGAAGGAGATAAAAATGATCTTTCATGCGGATAAGCAATACGAGCACCTAATTGGCACAATTTGTCTTTATCCAGACGCTTATTTATAGTGATTGTTTTAGCAATGGCATCCGGGAGGTCCGCATATTCTTCGGCCCTCAATTCTGCTCTGAATTCTCTAGGGAGACCTTTATAAAACGAATTTAGCGCGAATGAATCTATTAAAGCATGCTCATTTTTTATAAATTGTCTTCTGAATACGGTTTAATTGCCTTCAATAATCGCATTTCTTAAGTTTTCCACCCTACCTATGTTTGTTAGATTTCTTGTAGTTAATGCTTAACTGTACCGATAATATGTAGAGTTCTTTCTAGTCCCAAAGGTTCTCTTAAGGGAGAGAGTCTAGAAATTTTTTGACAATATAATGCGCTTTGTCCTCTATAGCAAGATATGCTTGGCCAGTGAATTTATTTCTTATCAAACGTACTAAAAGTGTTTCATCGACGAACGAAATCGCAGACGCTTACAGTCTCTTGCAAATTGCCAGACGAGAACGTTATGTTCGTCGTATAGTTTAATCAGTTCGAGAGCATCGCGAATGTAATATTTCCGATAGGAAGAGGTGCCAGATGGCGTGGGAGAAAAACTGCTATTATGATCCGATGTCATGTATATCGGCAATTTAAAATTTTGCGTAAAAAATCGTATCCGGCCAGTCATTCGCGGAAATATTGTCAGAAGCGATTTGAAGAAGTTCGAGAAGGTTTGAAGCATCTGCTTTAGAACCTCTGTTTTATGTGTCACTTATCTTTCCCTTTTTATTATTTTTCTTATAGCCACGGCATAATTTGTTGATTCATCCTCGGCCTGCAAAGCACTAGCAGCGCAACTATCTCCCTCCGACGAGTCCGTGAACTGGTCGGAATTATAGGCGAAGGACTCCGTTCCATTTTTTTTTCTCTTTTTTTTTCACTTGTTAAGTACAATTTTGTCTTAAAATTCAGTACGGTAGAAAGTGAAAATCATTATTTCACACCAAGGAAAGAGAAAAAGACCTACTTATTCTCGGTGTTAGCCGGCAGAGTACACGGGATTACACGGTAAAATGGTATATTACTTACATATGTACGTGTACGGAAAATAATGGTATCATATGAGGCCATCCCACCGCTATCCAGCAGAAAGCTATTACGTCCAGTTGATTGAAATCTTTTCAGATAAAAGGAAGACTTTCGGTGCAAAGAATGGAGCGGCCTTTGCTAGTTGGCGTCACCTAGGAGATCGGGCCTGGCTTTCCTTCGCAATTTACTATCTCGATTTTTAATTTCGGTATTAGAATTTATAGAAGAATTAATGCGCGGCGCGGTGCAATCTCGCGGACAAACTATCGTAACGAGCAAATAAATAACGAAAGATGAAAGACTTAATAGGCAACGAACAATGACCACGAATAATATAATTAAAGAAATGAATACGCACGCTTAAGTATTGTGGACAACCTATCTCGATGAATTACAAATAACGGATACATAAAGAAAAGGTACGCGTGTTCTTGGGCGTTGTACTCCTCCGCCGTGCGCACGAAACGTAAAAACATACTGCGGCGCAGCCGTGTGGCGTTTTGTGCCCGTCTTTGCATTCTGATGCCTAGAAAGTCTTTCTTTATTCTTTAATTAACGCAAATAATAACGTAGCTTGACAATTCGGCAAATAGTAACACAATTTAAAAATTAGGTAAATAGTAACACAGATTAAAAATTAAGCAGATAATAACGTAGGTCACTAATTACGCAGAAAAAAGAAAAAAAATAAATGAAAAATATAAATTGAAAGTCGCGATTAACAGAGTTGGAAAAAATCGGTGTAACAATTAAGTTTGGTATAATGGGTTAAATACAAGGATTTCCAGAAAGTAATAAAATATAAAAACTGAATAATGTCAACATGATAAGAACAACTTATAGAAACAAATATAATATACGGGTAAATTTCCGCAAAGTTTAAATCTAAATAAAAAACGATGAAGAGACGCGATTATCTCTAAAGTTATTACTAGTAAAAGTGTCAAATCTAAAATCATTAGATAAGTTCACACTGAATTCCCGAAAGGTTTCTTTCTTTTTTTTTCTAACATTAAATCAAGAGAAAAATACAGCAATGTTCCTTAATGAGCTTCCTATAATAAGTTATTAGTCGCTACACATCATATAACACTAATTGTAAGTCAGAATTAGTCATAATTTTTAAGAAATTTGCATCCCCAATAAGTCGTATTAGATTATTTTGTAATAACATTTAGCCAATGGCAAACAGTCGATCGTCGCTCCTGGACTTGTCGTCGACGGCCGATTCCTTCGCGGGAATCTTCTCCTTATCGTCCAATGACACTTGACTCAAGTCCACCAGTGACACGTCTTACGGTTTTCTTGTTAAAAATGGCAGACCTATATTGCTTTTTGATTGGTTAGACATAATATAATTTAAGTTTTAGGTCCTAAGATAAAGAATTTGGCCCTCTCTATTCTGTTACTGTGTTACGTCCAGAATTCTTGAATAAATTTCTTGGGTCGACTTGCAGGTAGAAACTTATGGAAATGACTTGAGTGAGATAGGAAGAACGCAACAAGCCTAATCTCGCGCACACATGTTTCCGAACGGGTACGACGAGTCAAATGCGTCAGGTGAGCTAGAATGTAAATAAGGTGTCAAGAATGACGGTCTATGAATCTCATTCAAATTCATGCATTTGTGTGGTCCTTATTTTGCGTAAACAAATTTAATCGCTTTTACACAAGATCGGACCAAGTGCAATCTTATCGGAGCAGGAATTAGAGGTGGTAAAAATAAATTTAAACAAAAATGGTTAAAATTAAAGGTTACAATTTATTCTAACATAATAAAAGAAATAAATGATTACAATGATAGATTGTGATTACTAAAATAATAATAAATAATTTAGGAATAACATTTTTGCTCACAGAAAACATGTGTGATAAAAGAAAAAAAAACTTTGTGATAGGTTAAAGAAATTTTAATAGGGAATTTAATTACAAAACTTAAATTCTAATCAGTTACATTTGTGATTAATATAAGAAATGAAGTTTACATAAAAGTGCGCGCGCGCGTGTGTGTGAGTGTGGTTAAGCAACACTTATGGTTATTGATGTAGAAATGAGGTTTATTAGTTTAGTTCTTGGAACGAGTCAAAGATTTCTTCTAATTCATCGGCTAATTTTTTGATGCGTTCTATTGGGATTTTATTTATAATTTTTTCTATTTCTTGGCAAGTAAATGGCGAGAAGAAATGTTGGTTTTCTTGAAAAGAAACCCTAATGCGGGGGAATATGGATCTTCCGGGTGTCTTCGGACAGGTGTTTCCTGGTTACGATAGAAAAAGTCAGGGGATGGTGTGGGAGGAAGATCTATTGGAGGAGAAATTAGGTCCCAAGAACATGCTAAGGGTTCTGCGGAGGGGTCAAAAATAGAAGAAGGTGATCCTGGGGATTGTTCAAAATTAGTTTCTACGTGAGATATAAGAGAGTAAGAAGGGGAGAGATAGCGACGGAACGAAAGAGAATAATTTGGGAGACGGATTTGGACCTGGTGGGCATGAATCTATCGATTTATTGGAGGTTTCTATAATAATTAAAGCACCAGAAGAAACAGTGTTTTCTCCTTGTGGTTCGGTTAATTTAGCGGAGAAAGATAGCGATGCGCCAAGCTTCCAAGCTTTTTTATTTTGACGACTCCGACGGTTTCTAATAGCTAAGATCTAATGGCTCTTCCAGACTTACGTTCAGGGACTCGATTACGCACTAAAATAAATTTAAGATTTAAGGCTACGTTCCTCTCCCCTTCTAATAAAAAAAGAAATAAAATCTAGATCGTAACTACCCGAAAAGGAAAAAAAAAGTAGAAGAAGGAAGGGGTTTTAATTAGATTATGTAAAGAAAGAATTCTTTAATTTTGATCAAAGTAAAGAATAAATGCGAATTCAATCGAAAGAGAGCTCGATTGAATCCAGCGGAAATTAAAGAATAGTTACAAATTCAATCGAAAGAGAGCTCGATCGAATCCAGCGGAAATTAAAGGATAGTTGAAAATTCAATCAAAAGTGAAGTCGGTCGAATCCAGCAGTAATTAGAAAATAATGATAAAGGAAAAAAGAAACGGGTAATGAACTAATAATGCGTATATAAATATTTTTATGATAAAAATTCTTGCGAGA
This sequence comes from Solenopsis invicta, assembly GCF_016802725.1. NCBI lineage: Eukaryota > Metazoa > Arthropoda > Insecta > Hymenoptera > Formicidae > Solenopsis > Solenopsis invicta. The sequence continues at coordinate 4,080,949 of NC_052673.1, forward strand.
GAGAGAGAAGGAAGTCTTATGGAGTGCAAGGAAAATAACAGATGGCTAAGACTTACTATTTGTTGAGAATTTTATGGAGATAAGAATAAATTGGCGTTTGGCGAAGCAGATTCGGCTTAGAACGACAGACGGCTGGTCAACGGTTGGCGCTCAGGGTCTTCAGAACTTGCAAAGAAACTCGCTGACTGAATTTTCACAACGCCGTGTCAAGTTTAGGTATCACGGATGAATACGGATCTGAACGTCACAAACTCTGACATACCGGGTGTCCCAGACCACCCGTCCCACCCGATTTTTTCGTAAACGCGACATTTTAAAGAAAAATGTTTCAGACAAAAGTTGTAGGGTTTTAAAAGATCTATTTACTGATTTTATCAGTTTGACCTTGGATGGCGTCGCCAAGGTCAGATCAAAATAACATTAACTTTTTTAAATAGGATACCTCATTTTTGGTTCCAGAATCTAATAGCTGGTGTCAAGACCTTTCCAAAACACTATAAGAAAGTTTATTTTTGTTGAGTACTTTCCGAGTTGTGAGGCTTGAAAGTTACGGTGTACTGTTACCTTCAAGCGTCATAACTCGGAAAGTCCTTAACCAAAATAAACTTATTTATAGTGTTTTGGAAAGCTCTCGAAATCGACTACAAGAAAATGCAATGAAAAATATACCTGTTTCAGACCACCCGTCCCACCCTTTTAAAACGTAGGGATGTGCTTGTACAAAAAAATGGCTCAGACAAAATTTGCATGATTTCGAGGGATCAACCTGATGATGATCTTGAATTCGACCTTGAGATCGATCTTGGGCATAAAGGTATAAGTCAAAGTAACATTTTTAAAATGTAAAAACGAAATAATCGGTGCCGCCTGTAGGTATTAGCGTTACCTAAGGTGTACCACGTGTAGGTAACAAGATCGTACTTACACCTTATCGGGGTGCTTTTTTAAGGTGGTTCCCCTCGCCGTCACCTTTGTCGGGGTGCTTTCATAAGGTGGTTCCCCTTGCCGTCACCTTTGTCGGGGTGCTTTCATAAGGTGGTTCCCCTTGCCGTCACCTTTGTCGGGGTGCTTTTTTAAGGTGGTTCCCCTCGCCGTCACCTTTGTCGGGGTGCTTTCATAAGGTGGTTCCCCTTGCCGTCACCTTTGTCGGGGTGCTTTCATAAGGTGGTTCCCCTTGCCGTCACCTTTGTGCATACGCATGTTGTTCAGTCTCGATGTTCAAAATGTCCACCACGTGTATTTATACAAGCTGTTACCCTACTTTGGAAATCATCCGTCGCCCGACGAATTTCGTCAGTATCTAGAGACTGAATGACTTGTCGAATTCTGTTTTTCATATCTTCTGCAGTCGTAGGTCGTTCGCGGTATACAAGGTCTTTTATTCGTCCCCACAAATAATAATCTAAAATTGTAAGGTCCGGTGATCGTGGTGGCCAATTATGTGGACCATGTTTACCTATCCATCGGCCGCGAAATATGCGGTTCAGTTGATGACGAGCAATGACAGACGTGTGGGCGGGACATCCATCCTGTTGAAACCACATATTTAGACGTAATTGGAGTGGAATATCTTCAAGTAAACGTGGAAGTTCGTTTTCGAGTAAATCGGCGTATAAAAAACGGTTTAAATTCTCTTGAAAGAAAAATGGTCCCACGATATGCGTATCAACAATTCCGCACCAAACATTGACTTTCCAGATACGTTGATGATCCATTTCTCGATACCAATGTGGATTCTCTTGTGCCCAATAACGAAAATTATGTGTGTTTATTTCGCCGTCACTTTTAAAGGTGCACTCATCAGAAAATAAAATACTTCTATGGAAATTAGGTAATTGTTGAGTAATCCAATTACAGAATATCAGTCTTTGTCTATGATCGTTCAATGTCATGGCCTGGTGAAGTGACATTCAATATGGATGGAATGAATTTTCACGAAAAATTCGACTGATCGTGCTTCGACTTATTCCACTATCTCTTGCTCGTCGCTTTAAAGAATCATTCGGGGTTACAAAGGCAGATGCAATTACATCAGGTGCTCTTACTGAACGAACTGATCGATGAATTTGCCTTCCCTTATTATGATCCGGCTGAACAATACCTTTTACAATTATTCGACGTTGTAAGCGACTGAAAACTTTGCGCGAATGTGGTGTATGATCGGGATATTCATTTCGCCACATTATTTCAGCTGCTCGAAAACTTCCAGCTCTACCCAAAACTGACATCATTAACGCAGCTTCTTCGTTCGGGTAAGGCATAACTACAAATTACGCTTACGACCGGGTTGCTTATTAGAAAACGTGAATTGGTGACGAGTTGCGTAATATTATGAATTCTAAGCAATGACTTTTAGGAGTGGTATGTAAGGGTGCTTTTTCGTGAAAATTACTTTATTGCTACAATAATCAACATTAAATGAAGATTAATATTAATAAATCAAGAATAAACGGCATTATAGAGCTGTACCGAATGTTAGAGATCTCGGTAATTAGGTATCTTCAAAACTCTACGCGTAGGACTATAGGTACACGCACCGGCAGAAATGGTGTCTCTCGACGCTAGCGCTCGGCTGCCGCACACCCGCGGAGCCGCGCTCGTACGTGTGTCTAGGCTGCGCGGCGACGATCGGGGTGCGGGCGGAAAGTGGTGGGGGGCTTTACGATAGTGCATCCTCCTCGCTCGACGCTGGGTCGAGAGAGAAAGCATTATTCGACGTGATACCATGGGCGAAGTCGGTGTCCTCTGCTTATATTTTTCATTGCATTTTCTTGTAGTCGATTTCGAGAGCTTTCCAAAACACTATAAATAAGTTTATTTTGGTTAAGGACTTTCCGAGTTATGACGCTTGAAGGTAACAGTACACCGTAACATTCAAGCCTCACAACTCGGAAAGTACTCAACAAAAATAAACTTTCTTATAGTGTTTTGGAAAGGTCTTGACACCAGCTATTAGATTCTGGAACCAAAAATGAGGTGTCCTATTTAAAAAAGTTAATGTTATTTTGATCTGACCTTGGCGACGCCATCCAAGGTCAAACTGATAAAATCAGTAAATAGATCTTTTAAAACCCTACAACTTTTGTCTGAAACATTTTTCTTTAAAATGTCGCGTTTACGAAAAAATCGGGTGGGACGGGTGGTCTGGGACACCCGGTATAATGTCACGGAATGTGCGACGGATCAAATTAGAGTATAAGAAAATGAACAGTGAATAACGTATCACGAGTGATACTACAACAACAAATGGCAAAATGGCGGAATAGCTCCGGAGCTCCTTCTTTTTATACTCGATTCTGCCTATAATTCTTGGGGGTTTTAATCCTTAGACATACTCTTATCATCGCCCACGCGTTTTCAGAATTTTGGCTTCTAATCTGTTTTCCATCTGGCTAATCCATCCTATCAGTTAGGTTCCTTAGGAGATCGTTACCTATTAATTCTTGCGCGATAGGTGTTTTGCATTGAGGAGGTCAATCGTCCGTGTTTTGACGCTTGCTTTTGGCAAAACCGGCACGGTGTCAAGCGTGAAGCAACCGTATTGACCGAACAAATTTAGTTTATTTGCGCGGTTAAGGTGGACCACTTGTTTGCGATCGCCGGTTGCTTGGCCGCATCGATTTAAAAAAAAAAAGAATTGTTACTCCGCAGGACGTAACAACTCACTACTGACTTTTTATTGTCTTATGATGCACTATTAGCTCGTTACTATTAGCTTCTAACTTCTGATTTACTAATAGCTTATTGTAGAAAGCTCATGTTAAAACAAGTTACAGTGAAAGTGAAGAAGTGACTCTACTAAATATACAATGACATAAGTAACGTTCAAACATAGATTATCAGATAGTATAATTCATAAGTTTATTCTTAGTAATGTAATATATTGTTTATCTGTTTTTTCTTCACTGTTACAAAGTAAGTGATATAAAATTATGCAAAATAACAATGTTGTAGAAAATAGATATAGTACTGTGAGCCTCGTGTATTTGCCAAATTCCACAGTCAATCCGAAAACATTGGATCTGTATAGCTCTGCCAGATGAGACTCAATCGACTCATGATGATTGCGGTATAACAATAAAAAAAAATAGAAATATTAAGGCATCAGAAGATAAGCTGAAAAAATAGATAAGTGATTAATTAATAGGAGGCGTTAATTAACTATGAGTTAATAACAACCGCACTGACATGAGAGCGTTGCACTCTATCTCTTTCCCTCTATAACAAGTACTAAGGTGAGTGTTGCTCTCTCTCTCTCTCTCTCTCTCTCTCTCTCTCTCTCTCTACATGTAGTAGAATGATCTATAGAAAAGAAAGACCTTATACTTCTCTTTCTTGCGTTGTGAAGCAATCGACGCCCGAGCGACTGTATGTTAGGTTTGCACCTAGGATAAGAGAGCCTTGCGTTTTCTTCTTTCTCTGCCTGAACTGCAGATTATGCCCGAATGGCCCGAAAAGAACGCAGATGTAAAATCTGCGAAGAGAACCGTGTGTTCTCTAATCTGTGAATAGAACCTGGCGTTCTCTCACTCTCTCTCTCTGCCCGAACGGCAATCTCCGCTTTAATGGCAAGAAAACCAAATACAATGCGTAGAGCAAATCGAATGATCTCCTCAAATCAAACGAACACTTCCAATACACAAGAATGACTCGAAATCAACAATCATCGTACAAAGGCGCAGTAAGGCTGGCACGTGCACGCTCGTCTCGTCCGACAACAGGCGAAGGAGTTAGTGTTGCCAACCTCTACCCGTCATGCGCCTAGCGCAGCCATATTGGCATACCAACGTGCAACTGCACGCGGCACACGCGGGAAGTTTGAACAGCTCATAAATCTAACGTATATGTATTTTTAAATATTTAATGTGTGGGAGCAGACAAACAGCAAGACAAAATTTTTCATGGACACACAATTGCCGGAGACATGCTTCTCAGAACTGTATCGTAATAATCGCAACTGGTGATTAGCAGAAAGTAGTAGCAGTCCTTTTTCTTCTTTGTTACTTTTAAAATTCAGAAATTTATCACCAAAAGTAGTCTACGAAAATTTTTAGTAGAAATATTCGATAACGCCGTTTGCTTCCTCTCGCGTTAAACGCAATTATTAATCGATGAAACTTATAAACTAACGCGTAATATAAATGTGCGCGATAAAACGCAAAAAAAGGGTGATGGGCTTAATAGAAAATTGTGCTGAACGTTATAGAGCACCTTTTGTCTTATTATGACAAATTCCACTGGCTTCGTGTTAAATTTAGATGTACCTTTTTTTGTAGCTTTAGTCTCTATTTTACGCTTTAGATGGTCTTGATTCTACTGGATGGTATTTTGAATTTAGATATGATATTACCTCTCAAAATTCTAGAATTTATACTGATTTTGTTGTTAAGCTCAAAAGCGATCTTTCTGATGTACTGCAGCAAAATATTGGGATGGATATTTCTTCTGACATATGTGATGTTCTTGTTCTAGCATTCAAATTAAATTTTCATAAGTATTTTATCTACTTTTACTTTCAACATGACATTCGATTGATACATTTTCTCGGATTATTACTGCACACATGCACGCACACGCGTGAGGTAGAGAAAGGGGAATTAGAGATTTTTAAAAAAATCTTATTCATTTTTTATGTGTGTTTTATTTATAATATTTGTTTCATATTTGTGTTAATAACACAGTTCTGCGACTAAAAAGTTGTTTGATTATTTTCATCTAATTTTCATGTATTTTGATGTGCTGAAAACGAAAAAAATATTTAAAAAAATCCTGGACGTTCAGGATTTGCCACAAAATGCAAAATTCTTTTTTCAGTAAATTTTTTTCAATTTTTGATATTTTTTTGATCTTATGGTTTTTAATTAAATTTAAAGTCAAAATCACTATTAATTAATTCACATCAGTACATTCAATATAAACAATGCCAAAAAAATGTAACTTTTAAAGAAAATAACTTTCAGAGTGAACTAATGAAACCAGCATCACCATGTTGCAAGCTGGACGCGCGACATGCCCGGGCTTGATTCAACTTTTTTCTTAGTTCTCGCCTGTTTATGTTTGGATTTCTGAACTTAATTTTATAATGATATAACTGAAATTAATTTCACAAACCTATTTTTATTTATTTGAGGTATTGCCTTATTTAACACAGTTATCTACATTGTCAGAAAATGTCCTATGACAAAACGGAGGTAATTTTCGGATTCAGCAAAATTTAAAACATAAAGATTACATAGAATAACCAAAACAGCTCTTGAAAAAAATTTTTTTGCAGACTTGTGTAATAAGTTTTTGAGTAATTTTTTTATAATAAGCATTTATAATTTATAAATTAAATACGCGTAACATCATCCTTTCGTCATTGAATCCTTAAGAATGTACTAGCAATAACGTTCTAACATTGACAATCCCTTAAAAATTTTATGAGTTGTTTCTATTTATTATCTGAACACATGTTTAAAATCTGAAGTTGATCCTCTAACTAGTTCACGAGTTATTCAATTTTAAATTTTGCATGTATTCTTATGGTGTAGCAATACATTTCCACTTATGTCAACGAAATTATAAAAAAGCAACATTGCCAATATTCTAAAACTTTGTTTATGAGTAAAAAAAATACTGAGCAATATTTCTAAAAGAAGTTTATATTGATTTACTAACTCATTATTAAGATATCAATGATAAAACTAGACGTGAAATTCCGAATGGATTACATAACCACGCTAAACAACCTCATTCTATTTTGATTTATATAAAGTGCTAGAAAGGCAAATATTACGTTAATGATATTTTAATTGATAAAACGCAACAATGTGATTATTTTCGATCAGTATCGTAAACCCATCTTTTCGGGAAGATACCTTAATTTCCTTTTGCATCACCCATTGTGTCATTAAAAAGATATTATTTTTGGTATGGTGGACAGAATAATTTCATTATCACATCCACAGTTTTATCAAAAAATTTCACTCTTTTATATATATATATATATATATATATATATATATATATATATATATATATGTATATATATATATATATATATATATATATATATATATATATATATATATATATATATATATATATATATATATATATGATTAATATCTTACTAATAACTATCCTTTAAATTTTTTCTTTGCCATGATTTATTTTAGATTAAAACACCTTTTTTATAAAAATGAAACCGATTTGGCGGACGGAGGTGCGAAAAGGTATTTCACGATCCCTTATATCAAATCGGTATCTGATAAATTTTTGTCTTTCCCTAATAAGTATGATTGTAACGTAGCGTTTACAATCCCCTTTAAACTTAATAAATTTATAACCGTTGGAAAATACCACATTAACCGACTATCGTACAATGATGTAGTCTACAAAATTAATTGTAGAGATTGTGAGTTTACTTATGTGGGACAGACAAAACGTCAGCTTAAAACAAGAGTCACTGAACATAAATCAGATATCAGAAAATCCAGTTCTCTTTCCGTTACTACAAAACATCGCATCTCAACAAACAAAGTGATACTGAACTGCTTTCTGACGCGTATTTTCCTATTTTTGATCGTATTTCCTCTTCTTAACGTCCGATCCTCCCCCCTCCCCTTTTCCTACTCATATCGTTCTGTTTTCGACAATTCCCTCACCTTATTATTCGTTTCACAACACTGTGATGTATGTACATCCGTGCCAGCATCATATAGGATATAGTTTTCGGGACTCATAGGTATGATCTATACTATTCTTTTCATCTTATCTATTCCACTTTACAATTTTATCATTGGACTTGTACAGCTTTTTATTTATTATTTTTTGTTATATTTTGACTTTACGTTAGTTTTTTTCCTTCTTACAATTTTATTATCTGGACTTGTACAGCTTTTTATTTATTATATTTATTATTAATTTTATCTGTATTTATTTATTTTTTACGATCTGACGTTGAATATTGTTGTCTTTTTTCTCTTTTTTTTTGTACGGGCTTACTTAGACTCATGTTCCAAAAACGATGTCCCTTCGCTCGTTCCTCGAGGATACATCTCGAACTAAGACGCTTTTAGACAGTTTTTGTTAAGCACGTTTCAATGTGGTACGTTTGCGTAAGCTTATATCGCAGATATATCCGGTAAGATCTTAATTTATTGATTAATGTTGCGTTAAGTTTGTGATATGATTTGCTGTTTAATTATTTCGATTTTATAGATTCAAACATTGTACTGAAAATGACTAGTTATTAAATAGTCAAAACATTTACTTTATTTATATTGATATTTATTTTGTATTGGCGCACACTATACCCTGCACGGCCCTGAAGCTCTTCTTGTTTCATTTGAATTGTTAATGATATTTATTTAAGTATCTTATGGATTTTTAAGTATCATTCGATATCTGACATACATTAAATATTATCAATATACGTCTAGTTCTTTCATTTCTTACAGTTGATTTCAAGTAAAATTCATATCCAAAAGTTTTTTGCCGACGATTGCAAAAATTGCTAAATATACAAATATATTCATTTGTAATTCCAAATATCAGCATTATTTCCTATACATGATACGAGCACATATAATGCATGTCTTACGTTATAAAAACATAGAATTTTATCAATTTCAAATTTAAGTAACTTTTGTTTGGGATTGTATAGCCAGAACCTTCTTAAGAATAATTATGCATGATTATATTAGATGTGTAGAACTCTCGAGATTATTCTCTGTAGATCAGACAAAAAAGTTTCCATTTCTACGTCATTTAATTGTCAGACTATCTCTCAATTCAATAAATCATTTTGCTATGATATTTTGCCAATTGTGTTTTTTCTGTACCTCAGGTTCAAAAAACAAAGGTCGAGCTGAGAAGAATGTCAAGGCAGTATTATGACAATTTGTGGAATTACTCAACATTGAAGACATTAACGGGTGGCAAATTAAACTCTAATCCACAAAATGCTGTGGCTTTGCTTTTACGAGAAATGAGTTTTTAAATAGTTTAATTAAAGCTCTCTCAACGAAAATAAAAGTCAGTGCGCTGAATGTAAGAGGAGAACGATAAGCAAAACTTTTAGGAAACGTAAATTAAAACAGCGAAATGTAAGAGCAACGTAAATTGGAATAGCAAAATGTGAGTAAATCGTTAAATTTCAATTTACGCTTCTTGGAAGGTTTCTTTACTCCTCATTTACGCTTCGATTTTTATGTTTGTCGCAGTCATTGGGGAACATGAGGCAAAATTGGATATAAGACTACTTTATTTTTGTTAGAGTCCTTAGAAATAATAGTTTTGCCACTAATCTGATAAGTTATGTGGCACCTTTGATAACTTCGGTATTTTTAGGTATATTCGATAATATTGGTTCATATACTTGTGTGGATAACATCATTGTATAACACACTTTGACATAATCTATTTAGCAGATACATTCTGTAATTTTTACTGAAAATTTCCAAATTATTACAGAAGTAGCCGAAGATACCAAAGAAGCCTAAAGTATCCCCATACTCCAATTACAACTTTGTCCTTGTGAAAAGCGCAGTCTCCTTTAGTTTATGTATCTTTCTATATTATTTTAGTATTAAATTACAAATTTTTTTACAACAGTAGATAATTCTTCAAACTCGTTCAGTTAAAGTGAGTTACTAGTAAATAATTTTATATATATATATATATATATATATATATATATATATATATATATACAGGGTGTCCAGAAACTAGGGAACTTACTGCTTTGACAACTTAAAAGAGATAAAAAGGGACAAAAAAGTCTTATACCATTTTGCAATATTCGCTATAATTATCGAATTATAAAATAAAATGTATGAGCCAATGTGCGGTGACGCCGCGCCATCGCGCCTAGCTCGTAGGCAAGAGCGCGCGGCGGGACAGATGACGCGTCGTTGTTTGAATTTGCACGGCGCGACGGTCTGAATTCGCCGCACCACGTGTATATACACTGCAAAAAACAAATGTTATTTTAGCTAAAACGTCTTCTTACACATTTGATAAATAACACATTTGATTTTTGGAACGTATGTACACGCGCTGCGGCGAATTCAGATCGTCGCGCCGTGCAAATTCAAACAACGACGCGTCATCTGTCCCGCCGCGCGCTCTTGCCTACGAGCTAGGCGCGATGGCGCGGCGTCACCGCACATTGGTTCATACGTTTTATTTTGTAATTTGATAATTATAGCGAATATCGCAAAATGGTATAAGACTTTTTTGTCCTTTTTTATCTCTTTTAAGTTGTCAAAGCGGTAAGTTCCCTAGTTCCCGGACACCCTGTATATATATATATATATATATATATATATACAGGGTGTCCGGGAACTATATATATATATATATATATATATATATATATATATATATATATAATGTTATAATGTATTCTATTTATTTCTAATATCTTTATTTCTAATATTTTTATAAGATTTGTGCCAAATCTATTCTGTTATAATACCGAACCTAATATTAAAATTGTGAGACAAAATGGGATACTAAAATCACCCGAAAAAGAGTAAAATCTCTACTACCACAACTCCACTACTGAAAAAATAATTAAACTAGGAAAAGCTCTGAAGAAGTACATCAAAATACGAATTAATACCGTGAGAGCCAACACAAGATGTTCATTTGTGAATTAATGTGATTAACAAGCAATCATTAATACAGTACAGACATGAATATCTTGTGTTGGCTCTTGTGGCATTAATTCATGTTTTAAAAAATAATGTTTATAATGTTTAATACCATAAGTGTTTTATGTTTATAACACAAATATACATGTTCATGTGTTTAGGAAAACAAAAGTTGTTTTTCATGTAATTTTGTACGCTGAATCCAAATCTGGTCTCAAAATTAATCTGTTATATTAAGTTATCGAAATAAATTGATTTAAATAGCCAAAAACAGCGACTTTTGTTCATCGATTCATTGTCAACAAAATTTTTTTTGTGCCAATTGTGTAAACGGCATCTCAAAGTACAAGTAGGTTTTATTTTTTAAATTAATTTTGATTTTTAACCGTACGACTTTTTCTCGAAGTGATATCAAAGTTTAAAAAATTACAAAAATAAAGTCCGTTCTCCGAGCCACCGCAGTTGTTTGTGCATAGAAATTGATAAAAACTATTATTATTGACTATATTGAAAGTTGAAAGATAGAAAATCTATATAGAGCATTGTATATTCAGAAAACTTGGAATCTCATCAAAGTTGAGAGGATTGTATATTAGTCTAAAGTGCTTTGCTACAATGAGCTATAAATTCTCTAAGTTTAAACTTTGATATATATAGTATCATTGCAAGAAAAAATAGTACGGATACACAAGAATTTATTTTAAAGATAAAAGATAATTTTTTTAAGAAACAAACAAAAATCACGGCAAATAAGAACCAAGTGCGGATAACAGTGCGCAAATGTATTTACAAATTGATACATGTATATTATATCTCCATGCAATTTGTACAATTATGTTCAACTTTGAGCCATTCTGATACAGTAATAACTAAACAAAAAGAAACTGTGACAAAACGTCGACAAAATTATAAGAATAGAGCCAAAAAATGCAGCATTACATGATATTTTGTTGTGATTCAAGTCCCTCGCCTCGCTGATATGTATGAGTTGATGTCCAAAATTGAAGTAATTCGGAAATTGGCCTCTTGACCTGGTAAGGTAACAATGAGCTACAATATGAATATAACGTGGTTGATCAAATTTTCGTACATGATATTAAAAAAATTTAATATTTTTTTTTTTTAACATTTAAATAACGAAAAATGGCTATATACATACCAGTCGAAAGCAGATCTTACAAGAGAAACCCGCTAAGAATGGATCACCAATTTTAATAAAATTTTATGAATGTATAATATTCACTGAAACCTTTACTGTATTAAAGTTGTAAGTTGCGGAAATTAGGTATTCTCGAAAAAAATGACGGTTAAATATTTCTAGCACCTACAGTACCGTTACGGCTTTCAGTTATTTTATAAGGACTAAACCAAAAAAAAAAAAAAGAAAGAATAACAAAACCGTTTTACTCTGAGACCGTTGTAAGTATGACGATTTTCCTAATGACAGATGCTACACCGCTGATTCGACAATTATTCTTCTGTAACGGTACTGTAAGTGTTGGAAATATTTATGAGTAATCGTCATTTCCTCGAGAATGCTTAATTTCCGCAACTTTACTACAATAAAGGTTTAAATGAATATTACACGCCCATAAAATTTTATTAAAATCGGTGACCATTCTCGGCGGATTTTTCTTATTAGTGATCAATATTGTCTATGTAAATTTACAACATTTGCAAGATGCCCTAAATTGAGTACCGCATATTTGCGGACTTAAAGTAACGTTTTAAGGCGATGCTGGAGTCGTATACGCTATTTATGGAACGGATATTTTTATTGAAGACACGGAATGAACAATTTTCTTGCAGAATTAATCCATTAAAGCCCATGGCTAGATCAGCAAAGATACCCAAAAAATACTACTGGAAATAGGACTGGAGCATGAAAAAACATTATTGACATAAAAAGCACGTTGCAAAATCGATTTGGCAACTAATTGTTATAAACAAATTAGTTGCAAAATTGACTTTTGCAATGTGTTTTTATATCAGTAATGTTTTTTTATGTTCCGGTTCTATTTTCAATTATTATTTTTTGGGTGGTCTTGTCATGGGCAAGGATGGTTTTAATTATTATTTATGCAGTTTAATATTTTTTTCATAAAATATAAATAATTTAAGAAAAAGTCATATATGTATCTTTAGTAATTTCCCTCATACAATCAATTGGTGCAATCAGTTTTCCTCTACAGTCAATTTTTAATAATTTGTTGAAACATTTACTCTTGCAACATGCTTTCTACGTCATTAATATTTTTTATATCTCAGACCTTTTCTAATTGTTATTTTTTGACTATCTTTGCTGATCTGGTCATAGGCTTTAACAGGTTCATGCTTATATTTTAATTGTGGAGAAGAATTTTTAAATCTGTAAATGCAATTAGAAAAACAGCGTTTGTGAAAATAATTTTAGTCGTTAAAAAGGATATCTTCAACATCTCCTTAAGTCCGTCAAATGTGCAGCACACAATTTGAGGAACCTTGTATATATTTGTAAACTTACTTAGAAAATATTGAACATTAAGGTCTGCTTTCAATCAATATGACCATTTTTCGTTCTTCAAATGTGTTGATATATTTCCCGCTTTTAGTATTTAGTTTGTATTAATTTCTTTTTTTTATGATTTGCCTCTCTCATCAGTAAAATGCAGGATGAGATGCTAATCGTCATTATGGGTAGTAAAAGAATAACATTTTTAATAATCAATTTGACAAAAAAATAATAATTAGAAAGTAATAATAAAAGTTAAAGTAAAGAACGGAAAATAACGATTCCGAGTATTTAATAGATTATTGTGGATGAGCGAGAACACATTAAAATGTTATTAGAGATGAAATGAGGGTAATTATTTACTATAGGGGACCCAGCTCTAATCATGTTGACTTTGACATGTGTTATAAAGGCAAGGATACTGAACAACTTTTCTTTATAAATTAATTGACGCTTTCCTATAGATTTTGAGATATATTTAGAGAAAAAAAAAACAGTTTTTTTTAATTATTTCAAAAAATTTATTTTAGAATAAAATGTGTCAAATAAAAAATAAAGCTTATAAAAAACTCTACAAATACGGTTTTATACATATTTTACCTAACTCTAATACGTCAGTCGTTATAATCAAAAAACCATTTTAAAAAAACTCTGAAAATTTCAAATTTTTACATGTCGTACAGAGAACGCCTGGGTGGGGGACAGGCTCCGTTCCTCCCCCGCCAACGCGTTCTCTGTACCATATGGGTACAGACATTCCACGCCAAACGTATTTCTTATTAAGTGTGTGAGTATAGGTGTAGTTATTACTGAAAATGAGTTATTAATGAAAATAAAAATAACTTATTTTAAAACAGCTTTTCTATTACAACTAAAGTATTGAAATTAAACAAAATATGTACCTTTTTGTAGAGCTTATCACAAGCTTCATTTTTTGTTTGATCCTTTTTTCGTAAAATAAATATTTTCTAAAATAATTAAAAAATAACTGTTTTTCCTTTCTCTAAGTATATCGTATATCTCGAAAACTATACGAGAGCGCCAATTAATTTATGAGGAAAAGTTGTTCAGTAACCTTGCCTCTATAACATATGTCAAGGTCAACATGATTGGAGCAGGGCCCCCTATAGTAAATAATTACCCAGATTTCAATAACATGGATTATTATTAAAATCTATTTAAAATTGATACATATTTTTTGTCCAAATATTCTATATCTATTTGTAAATTAATGCTATTAGCTTGCCATTTATGTGCAACATTTCTGATACTAAGTATTTCTTAAAAAGCGGTTTTTATTCAAAATTTTAATATTATTCCAGTTACATTTGTAAGTGTAATGCAACTTGGTCACCGAATGGATAAGTAGAAGTAGACATGTTGATTTTTACGTTATGTTATTCTTTAAAGTTTTCTACACATTTGATTACATTCATTACATTTGATACATTCAATTTTGTAAACTACATTTTTCTTCCAATTCAACGGAAGGGTATTATTATGGACCGTTTTTATGAAATCGCTGAGCTTATTCACATTATTATATGTTAATTTTATTTGAGTTTTTTACTGTTAGGATAAATCTGAAATTTTGAAAATATACGGAATCGTGACCCAGTGTAGAGGATTGAAATCACTGTGTGTAGAATTCTGTTTTTATATATGTTTCAACAAGAAATTTTTTAGACGAATGTTAATTGTGTTAAAAATAAATGTCAACGAATAATCATTGTCCAATAAAGTATTGATAATAAATTCCAAAATATTTTATGATATTTTGAATGTAAAAGCAGAAAGGTCCATCTACCAGGCTCATTATAAGTAATGCCTCTTTTTTAAGAGGAAAAATGTCTCGACAAATAATTCAAGTACCTACTTGAGTAGGTTGGGGTTATCAAACTTTAGTATTATCTTTGATTTTAAGATGTTACTTGCAAAATTGGCAAAACAAATTTTGTTGTTATTAATAAATCAATAAACATGGCCAAAATCGCTGTTTTTGGACTACTTAAACCAATTTATCTCAGCAATCCAACATGATAATGGCCAGATTTGAAAACAGCACTCAAAATTACGTAGGAAATAATTTCTGTTTTCCAGAACGCTAAAAAATATCAAAACATTACAAGCCTGTATAACGTTTATAATTCTACAATATTTATACCTATTGTTCATAATATGTTAATATTTATTGTATTAAAGTAAATCTCTTATTTAACGGCAAAATAAAATTTATATATAGAAATAAATTATCACAACCATCTATAACATTTTTCAAACCAGTCAAATTTTAACAACCAATAATACAGGTCTACAAAATTTAGAGAGGAAGTCTTGGGCTTCGAACTTTGAAAGATGTTTCTATATGATTTTGATGTGCTGAAAACGACTACGTCGTTCTTTTTTTTCACCATCCTCTAGTTTTTAAATAATTGCGAAAACAGTTTTTTTTAATTTGATTCCTGTATGATTTTTTCTGGCTAAAGAAAAAAATGACAGCGAGGTCAGCTTTATGTAATTTTATACAAAAGTGTTCGCACAATACACAAAATATTTTTTCACATATTATGAAAATGTTTTTTGCAAATCGTAAACAAAAACTTTGATAAAATCATGGAAAAATGTAAAAAAACAATAAGTTTTGAAATATAAAATTAAGAATTCAAAAAAAATTTTTTAAATATTTGACCATTCAGGCTTATAGCTGTATGTTTCTAGTTTAAATTTTTTTTTTAAATTAATTTCCTACTATTTGTTAAAAAGTTATTGAATTTAAAGCTCCTAAGTCCTCAGCCGAGAACTCCACGTTAACGGTAGCGACATTCCGTCGCGGACAAAATTAAAACTAATAGACGTGAAACGTGACAGATTGACGATGAGATGTTGTCATGCATGTCATTTTGTTATTATGTGTTTTATTGTAAAAATATGACTTGTCTCGTATTTACCAAATTCGTAAAAATAAACCGCGAATAAAGTTTCTTTGAATTTTATACATAAAAGCATATTTTTTACTTTTTTCAATAGCTATCCGCGTGTTTTCCTGTCTGAATAGGCGTTACTTTACGTGCTTTTTACTGACTATTTAATAAATGTGTATAAAATCACACGGATAAGTATAGGCACTAAGATCTAGCTGCGACTGAAGAAGACTTTCTTATTATCATTGTGTTATTTACTGATTGCTAAGCGAGAAAAAGGATAGTCTTGACTAGAGACTCTTATAGGATCTCTAGTCTTGATCAATATTTAGAAGTGTTTTAAAGCCATCTGATTAGAATGTATTATCGAAATTATCTTTATTTATAAATGGCATGTCGGAAACTTAGCTTAACCGTGTGTTTTCCTGTTTCAATAGCTTCACTTTACATGCTTTTTACGACTATTTACTGACTGTTAGGCAGAAAAAGGAGTCGTGACCGATATTTGGAAATGTTTTAAAGCCATTTGATTAGTCTGTTTTATCCAAATTTGCTTTATTTACAAATGACACGTCGGACAAAATTACATGTCATTTCACGCCATTTCTCGCTTCTGGCGTCATGACTTCAATATGGCCGTAGCGAATATTCAGGAGCCTTAAAGCATAAATACATCCCGTGCACGTCATCTACAATATGCGATATCTCTCAAATCTGACGGACTGTCATCAAGCAATAAAACTCAAGGAGTTATAAAATTATATGAGAGCATGTTGTGTATAATTTTTTTGGTCACCGAATTTAAAAATAAACAAATAAAAATGGTGGATCCAATATGAAAGATTAGAATTTTAAAAATGTATATAAATAATATGAAAATCGTATCTGACAGTTTTGTAAGTTTCTGATTACTGCTGTGTAATTACAATTGTTCAATTGAAAATAGCGAATCTAATATGGCGACCTAAGTTTCAAAAATTCATTGGAATAACTTAAAACTGTATTATGTATGTTATACATTGAAAGACATTATGCTTCCTTTAATGATTTTTGTGTAGTTTACCTGCTGTTTTAAATTCTTTGTTTACTTTTTGTGACAATAGAAATTGTACATACAGAAAAGTAATTTTAGCGTTACCCATCCTGTACCACGTGGAGATATCATCTCATTACAGAACATGATTCTTACGCTAGGATGTAAAAATATAATAAAATTTTAAGTTATTGCGATAAATTTTTGAAACTTATGACGCCGTATTAGATCTGTTATTTTCAATTAAACAACTGTAATTACTCAGTAAAACTTACAAAACCACCAGATATCGATTTTCATGTTATTTATATGCATTTCTTAAATTCTTATTTTCTATATTGAATCCGTTATTTTGATTTGTTTATTTTTGAAATCGGTGACCAAAAAAACTGTACACAACATGCACTTAAATAATTTTATAACTACTTGAATTTTATTTAATAGCAGTCCGTCAGTCCTGAGAGGATGTCGCGTATTGTAGATTTCGTGCGCGGGAGGCATTTATGCTTACATTTAATAACATTTTAATAGATAGGAAATTAATTTTTAATTTAAAAATGATTAAACTAAAAACATACAGCTATAAGCCTAAATGGTCAAATATTTTTTAAGAGATTTCTTCTTTCGAATTACTTGATTTTATATTTCAAAACTTATCGTTTTTTTTACATTTTTTCATCATTTTATCAAAGTTTTTTGTTTACTTCTGCATAAAACATTTTCATGAGTTGTAAAAAAATATTTTCAGTATTTCAACATTTCTATACAAAATGCCGTAAAGCTGACCTTGCTATCATTTTTTCTTTAGTAAAAAAAGAATCATAAAGAAATCAAATTAGAAAAAAAACTGTTTTACAATTATTTAAAAATTGGAGGACGATGGAAAAAACAGATAGCGTAGTCGTTTTCAGGGCATTGAAACCCTATAGAAACATCCTTCAAAATTTAAAACATAATACTCGTGCTAAGTTCTGTAGACCTGTATATTTACCAAAGAAAATGTTACATTTACTTTTAAATATCTTTGCTAAAAAAGAAAGTATCCCATTTTGTCCTAGTTATGGAACAAAATGAGATAAATGACATGTATTTATAGCAGTATATTTAGATATGATTAATGTCATGTAATCTAATGATTATTTTAGATTCTTAATAAAAGAAAAAATAAATTATTTCCGTTTCGTTAAACATAAAGTTTTGTTTTACTTGTATAAAATATTTGTGTTCAAATACTAACAAGAAATAAGCGAGGATTAGAAAATCAGTTTTTAATTTAAAAAAATTCTGCAAATATCTTGAAAAATGTTTATTAATTAGGTAAATCATTATAATAGCATGGCCCTTTATTTTCTAACAAAAATTTAAGTTACAGTTATTCAAAATCAGATAGCATGCTGTAGAAAAAGATTTTTTACAACTGCTGTAAATTAATCATTATGACTGTGCTAGTAGACAATCTGTATCATAATTTTGAAAACTGATTTTCTAATTCTTGTATATTCCTTGCAAGTGCATTTGCTCCACAAGTGCATTTGCTCTCTTGATACATTCCATGCCGCATTCATCTCTGGTTTCTCTTGAAACATTCCTTCCGCATTAACAACTCACGTGGAAATTTTTGTTCAAACCGTTTGATAGTTTACGATAGTGTGACGATAAAAAAAGAAATGTAATTATAAAATAATGTTTTATATCAAATGCAAATACATAATTAAAGAGTACCCTAAAAAAACCAAACAAGCATAAAAAAAATTATATTTTCAAGAAAATTCCATTTTTAAATCATGCATTAAATATATATGGTTATTTTTCTCTAGAAATACACATAGTAGGTAAAAGAAAATAGATTTTAATTGATATTCTGAGAATTTATTTAAAAGAAAAGGTTTTTGGATTTTTTGAGATTTTGGAGAAATTTTATATTTATTATTTATTTATTTCAAACCTTTTACTTTTATCTCTCAAACATAAAACTTTGCAGCTATATTGGGACAACATTGAAATTTTATTGCAATGCAATATTTTAAACCCATTGCTAAAATTACCTCATAATATAATTATAATAATATAATGCAACAAAATTTTTTGAAACATATTATGAAAACAAATTGTTAAGTTTTTATATATGAATATTTATATGCACATTTTCTATCAAGCTTGAAAACATTTTTGTGTTTAATTATATTATTGTGCTCTATTGAATCATTCACCGATTTTGAATTTCAATAAACCTTTGCTTCTATTGTTAAATCAAGAAACACGGCAGTGTCTAGCGCCAAATAAACGCATAGCATGATTTATGATCGTATTCAAAGTTTTTCCTTGTAAAACGATGATTTCTTGTTATTGTCTGTTTTCGTCTCACATACTACATTTTACTCTATGCAAAACAAAAACAGACAAAAACAAGAAATCTTCATTTCTTAGGGAGGGACTATGAATACGGGTATTAATTCACGCGAGCCAAAAAATGCGTACTAAAATTCCATTTCTTGAATTTATCACAACATATCAATGCGATTTATTATCTATGTAATGAAAATTGTTTAATTATTATAACTAATAAAATCTCGCACTTACACCCAACGCGGCTTAATTATATTATTGAACTCCATGAAAATATTTGCTGATTTTGAATCTCTCTCTCTCTCTCTCTCTCTCTCTCTCTCTCTCAATAAGTCTTTACTTCTATTATTATAATTTTATACTTTTTATGTTGAATTTGAACATGAGTCTATTGTAATTAATCATGTGATACTATTTTTGAAAGAGCTAATAGCACTAATTTTTATCATTAAATTAATTTTTTTGTTTGTTATGAAGTATTAAAGCAATATTGTAGGAACTTTCGCAACATTTTTACAAAGTTACAATAAAATATTTTCGCAATATTTTTGTGTTTTTTTTTGTCTTGTATAGACAGTTTTATAACATTAATAATGATAAAGAGGGAAATATTATTTAAAGTATAAGTATATGTTATTCATAATAAGACTTTTTCATTCTTTATGCACAAAGTTTTATAATTTGCTTTTAATGAGCTTTGCTCATATTTCTCCTTCTATAAATATAGTAATTTTTTGGACATATAAGAGACATAAAAACAAAGTTTTTGATTGATATTTTATAATCCATTAAGTAAGAATAAAAAACCTCTGGACTTATTTGATTCTATCAGGAATTTTATATTTACTATTCGTCTATGTTTGCTGTTTTTTTATTTTATTCTTAAAACAAAATTGTTGGCAATGTGACGCTAATGATAAAAAATAAAGAATGATTTGGTGACATAACTGAAATTAAAAAAGAGAACTTATTTGGTTTTTATAGAAAACTTTTTAATTATGAAGCATTATTGGTACATTAAGTCTCTTTTACAATAATATACTTTCTTTTACTTTATATTAATGGTACATTTTAATCATTGTAAAATATATTTTACTTAACAAATGTAATAAACGGGGTTGTCTAGTAATTATTAGAAGAAGTAATAGTAAACTTTATAAGTTAGTAATTTTTAACTTAACTGGTTAATTTTAAATAAGTTAATATTTAAATTAGTTATTTTTGAAACACATAACAGAACATTAAATTATTAATTTATTCCTTTAATTTTTTCTAAGTTATATAAAAACATACTTGAGGAGAAAAGAGTGATATGGCATCCATTTTTATTTTATTGATTAACTTTGTTTATTATCAATATTTTATATTAAAACATGAACGATTATATTCGCTATAGTATTTGTTAACAGATTTTAGACTGAAAGTAAATATTTATTACTTAGGACGTGATTTATAAAAATGTGACGCATTGCGTAATCAATGGAAGTAAAAAAGTAGTGATAATATGACTGGCTCCAAAATAATTTTAAAAAATTAGTTTAGTTTAAAAAAGCACACAGTATTTTGTTAAAAATATATACATATATTTCTAATTTTCCGTTGTTTAGAATTTTGATGATTTAAAATTTGTCTGTGTTCAGAGACTAGGGATATTATTAGAAATATTTTATGTTCAAAATTAAACAACAAACATAAAGTGTATTTAATGTTACTGAACATCGACTTTCAGAGTGACAATTGATTTATTAAAGAGAAATATTTCGATACATAAAACTTGCTTAAAAACCATATTTAAAAAATTACATGTTATTGTTTAACTCGAAGTGTGTACAATCAAGTAAAAGTAACATAACAAAACTTTCGAAGTACACATTCATGTAATACGCTAAAGTTTAACTCTTAAACATATTCGATCCAAAGAATTACGTTAACACATTACTCGTTTGGTTGACTCTACTTAAGTTTGAAAAGCTTGTAACGCTGGTACTTTCTCGGTGTCGGTTACGGGATTTTGGGTTCAGGAGCGGATGCTCGGATGTGCTCGCCGGATGTCCGGGTTCGTGTCGAAATGATAACGCCGTATTTTGGTAGTAAAAATGAAAGTGGTCAAATATATTTAGCTATACTTTAGTACAAAATGAAATTATACAGTTCCGATATCGTTATCGGATAATACTTAGCTCCTTGTACAACCTTACGGCCCTCAATTGCGCGGTCGTCGGCCCGCGGGAAATCAAGAGAACGATCACGTGGTATTCGAATAGTGTCGCGGCACTTAACTGCGCGGTCGTCGGCCCGCGTGAATTTAAGAGAACAGTCGCAACGTATTTGCGCGGTACTTAATATCTAAACGGAAAGGACTTTAGACAGCTAGGAAACGGACTTAACAATTCGGAAACGGACGGACGGTGACTAGGCGCTTTGCGCTCGTAAGTAGCAAGCGGGGTTGCTCGGTTCGACAACATATATCTATATACATAGTTCGCGGCGGAACGTGCGATATCGGAACGGATTCGCGGTTATCGCAATGTAACGACTCGGATGAGTCGTGTGATCTACGGACGGCTTCGGTTTACGCTCTATGCGTACGGTATCCGTTTGTTAGAGTGGCCGCGCGGCGGTCCACTCTAATGGCGTGCTCGGGGCCCGATTGGCCCGTGCGGTTGACCGGTTACGGTCTCGGTACTCGACGCCCTCGCGCTGTGCGCGGGCTGTCGACGGGGTCGGCCGGTTCGGCCTCATCTCGCGGGGTTAGCCCGGGAGGTACGGTGGCGGACACTGGAACGGTGTCGGCGCGGACGGTCCCCGAGAATTCCCGGGGACACTCGGAACGGTCTGGTCGGGGTGGCCGGACGACGAGAATGCCCGTCGTCCGGCCGGACGGTCCGGATTGGCCGCGTGACAAGAATGCCCGTCACACGGCTGATCGGATTGGATGGCCTGCGCGACGAGAATGCCCGTCGCGCGGCTGAGCGGATCGGATTGGCCGAGCATACCCGGCCTCGGGGACGACGGTTTTACCCGTCGCGGGAAGGTTGGAACGAGAATGCCCGTTCCCGAGGAGGTGCTCGAGAATCCCCGAGCTAGGAGGCGCCGAGTATGCCCAGCGCTGGAAAGGATCCGATGAGATCGGATGTTCGGACGGATCTCTTTTACGCTGCCCGCTGCCGGCTTATATATCGTTCCGCGCGACTGGACGGACCAATCAGCGCGCGCGGACGGGCCGGCTAGAGTGGGAGCGCTTTCGGAACGCGGCGCGTAGCGCGTCGGTCGCGCGCGGTAGCATGCGGTGGTCTTACGTAAGCCGATTGCACGCGCGTGGGTCTCACGCATGGTGGAAGTATAACATGGTGTGCTCAATTTGGCTAAACCACGCCCCTTTTCACGGCAAAGTGTCTCTTATTCCTGAAGGCTGCCAACTGTGAAAAAATGAAATATTTAATGTCGGAAAGTTGCTGAACCTAGATGGTCGCATCTTTGTCACATGTACGAATGCGTGCATTGCGTCTTTTTCTGTCATACCAGCGCCGCCAGCGTCATTGCTCCAATTTCAGCGCCTTTGCTTCATAGCGTCCATAGCGTCCATAGTAACAACACGTATTTTTAGGTTATTTTTTAAACTTTATTGTAAAATAAAGTGAAAATGGTACGTTGTGTAGTGAAATCGTGTAAAAATTGCAACGAAACGTGCTTGCCGGCGCAAGTAAGCTTTTTCCGATTTCCGGAAAATGCAGTAATGCGTGAAGGCTGAATTCAGAGAATCGGAGAGAGTTTTATGCCGAAAAATATTAAGAATGGTAAGTCTTATTAAATATTATTAGCCAATTTTTTGTAATGACATTATTTCCATTACAATTTGTATTACACACACACAGGCACACACACAACATTCCAATACTGTTCCAATAGAAAATATTGTAAATATTCATATCTTAATAGAGCAACCTAACCTAACACCAATTACTTGATATACATACTAACCAACAACTTTCTATTTAATTATCTTAACTTTTGCAATAATTTTAAAGAATAGTACATTAAACTGATGCAATATGTTTCAAGATAATTTAAATGTACATATCATGTATACATTTATACATATTGTCGAAATTAAAATAATTTAATAGGAAGTTACATAGCACACATCAAGTGCTTGATGTAAACTAGGACAATTGTTAACTTATTAATTGTTAGTTAACTTAACTATTATTCTGTCATTTGAATTTTCAGCAAATATACGCTTAGCACACTTCACAGAAGATTTGTTTGTGAGAAGTAAGAAGATTTGACCTCCTATGGACATTCGAAGACGGTCGCTTTTGCCGAGTGCAGTTCCAACATTATTGTTACCAAAAACGGAAAATAGGTAAACATGAATAAATAATAATTGATGTATTAATTACTGAAAAATACATTCCTTTTTTTGCATAACATTATCAAAGTAACATTTATGTTTTCTATTTTAGTGACAATGAAAGTAATATGGACTTCAAAGTCATAGCCGAAGATTTTCCGCTTCCCGTCACGAAAATGTACATGCAGTCTTCCGAGTTACTCGTCAGCCCTGATGATCCATCGAATATACAGGAATGTATGATAGATGTAGAATCACCAGGGTCGATTTAGAAGGTAAGAACAACATTGAACGATTACTGATGATAGTAATTTGCTATCTTAATGTGCCACGAAATTCTTGGTATATACAATAAACAATAATGTTTTGTTGCATTATTACAGTAATTGAAGGCTGGAGGAAACATATGCAATGTGTCGAACGCCACCAAAAACAAGAAAAAAATGAAAAAAATCAAATAGAACTTTTAGCTCTTAGCTTTTTAACTTTGAAATGTATAAAATAATAAATAATTATGTGTATCTAAAAACTGTATAATATAAGAATTGTGTATAATAAATTATTATATTTATCATGAAACCTGCATAAAAAATAATGACTTATTTCTACACATTTTGTCGGTAGAGATTGTCTTAGTCAGTTCATTCGAAAACAGCAACATATACCTCAAGCATAAAATCAATGAATATTATTTTATTTTATTTAATTTAACTATCTCAACTATTTTTTTCTTTTTATTCTTAATGAAACAATATCTTCAATTTTCAATAATTTCTTATTTACAAAAAATTGATATTCTGTAACAATTTGTGGACTTAATAATTCTATTTATTTCTTGTTTTGGAAAAAATTCTTGTATATCAATGGTTGTTTTTAAAATTTTTAAGAACTTTATTTTTTATTATTAAAATTATCGTAAAATTTATTACGATATTTATATTTGTAGTGTTATTTCAAATATTATTTTATTATTAAATACTATTAATCTTTATATTTTACACAAACTGTTTAATTTTTATTAATTTTTTACAATGAGCGCAGTTAGTCTTTCGTGTCGTGTTGTATTTAATAACATTTATTTACAGCGGTAACTATCTACAAGAAAAGAGACAGAGTGAAAATAGAAAACGTCCGACAAAGACAGTTATATCAGGTGTACAGACTTTAGAAAGTGAAATACTTCAACTTTTCACAGTTGGCAGCCCTCTGGAATAAGAGGCAGAAAAACGACAGAGAGCGCAGATTTTAGAGAAAGAAGGCTACAAATTGAGCACACCATGCTATCCCTTCCACCATGGTCTCACGTAAGATACACGTGCTCGGCTGCGGTGCGTTCGACGGTTGGTCGGTCCGGAGTGGCGGCACGGTGGAGGGGCGTATTGTTACAAGCTATTTTGGTTTCAATAAATATTTTTCAATAATCTTTTTATTTAAATAAAAGTTTAGAATCTCAGAAATGTGATTGCACAATCGGTATTGCCGAAAAATGATTTATATGAAGTTATAAAGGAAAAATCACAAAATAAAATTAAAACAATGTTCAAAAATTCATGTTTTCTTAAAATTATATCTTTGCAACAAAAAATTTTAAAGACTTTAAAATACGGCGTTTTAAAGCTAAAGAGTCATACTAAAAAAAATCTTATGGCATTGTCATTACTTTTACAAAGTATAATTATATAATAAGGTGAATATGAGATATATTGGGTGTACAAAATCTCCTTTTAATACAAAAATCATATCTTTGCAACAAAAAATTTTTATAGGACTTTACAATACGTCGTTTTAAAACTGAAAAGCCATACTTTCAAAAAAAAGTTATGTCATTGTCATTCCTACTGAAACGTGTAATTAACGTATAATAATGTAACAAGACGAATATGAGATATTTTTGATTAACTTTACTCTTAAACACATAAGTGGATCTGGGAAATCTTTCCGAAAAAACTTTACTTTTGTGCCATTTTATTTTAGTTAAGCAATAAAGTTGGTCAATTGTAGCAGTCGATAGAGGAGACTTCAAACTTTTTTTCCACTTAGCCCGAATCTTTTTTCTCAATCTGTCTTCATACAGTAAGCGATCAAAAATCTAGAGGAATTTTTAATACGTGTTTAAGGGTTAAGATGTCTAAAATTGGAAATTAATGTTTTATGAGATATTTCGGATCTCGCACAGAAGATCCCTTCTTCACATTATTATATAATATTGTAACTTTAGACAGTAACGTACGCGAACGAATCTGTTTCAATATGTTTTGTCTAGTTTTTTAAATATAAGATTACTCATATAAAAATTACACTCACACACTATATGAGTCCCATTGACCCAATCAAAACTTACTGTCATGCCGCTCAAACTCTAGTTCACTAAAAAAGTTTAATATCAATCGAAACATATCAATCGAAAGGGGATATTTCAAACTTTTTTATATTCTGGTCCAAATCTTCTATTTCTTCACACAACAAGCGATTGAAATTTCATAAGGCTTCTCCTAGATCCATTAATGTGTTTAAAGGTAAAAAAGTAGTGGTTAAAAAAGTTTAATAAGAAAATATGAATAACTAAGTGTTAAAATATACCTTGTAAAAGTTTAAAAGTGTTCAAAAATAAAAATGCCTTATAACAATTGTTAGCTTTTATGTATTGGTATATTAACGCCATTAAAACACGACAAGGTACTAAATTTATAATTCCATAAGTTATTGTTAGAAATTATTACCTAACAACAAAGATAATAGGGCTGTAAGTAGCTGTAATATCCACAGTAGCCATAATATCTTTTTCTCCTCTATGTAAAAGAAATTGAAAATAACGTTTCCATAAATTTGAAAATTTAATTTCCAAATAAAATATTAAATTTATTTCATGATATATGTATATTGTAAATGTTTCGTTATTTATATTAATATGAATTTCGAAAATTATGACATTTTAACTTAATATAAACAATGTTTTTCAAAAATAACTTATAATTTAATATAAGCTAACTTAATCTTAACGCATCTTTTAACTGTGTTAGAGTTCTTCATGCAACTTTAACGTAACTAAATTAATTTTATAAGCTATTATTTTTAATTTAGTTAAAAACAATATTATTTTACCTTAGTATATAACAAAAGTGCCATGAATCCGTGTAGATCTACGTAGTAGATAATATTTAAAATAGATATAATACTGAACGTGTTAAAAAAACATTTGAAAAAAACAGATATTCGAAACATAAGTATGAAATTGTATAAGCGGATGCCATTATAAAGAATTTCTGTTCAGGTATATTGTTTGTATAAATGTCCCATGACAATGTAGCTAAGATCTGCTTCTTTTAACAAAAGTTCAGAAATCTTGAAGTAATTTGTAGAGCAACTATCAAACACAAAGAAACAGCCAGATATTATTACATAATAAATATTAATTGTATTATTTATTGTTTCTTATTAAAACTAAATATAATATAAGCAATTAAAATTATAAAAATATTATATAATCAGTTTATATCTTATTATGTACATTACCAATTGAAAATTATTTAAAATTTATTAAAAAGTATTCATCTTTTTGATAAAATAAATTAAAAATAAATGTAATAAATTACAAAATAAAATGCAAAATGTGATAAACGTAATAATATATGACGTTACTATAAAATAATTTATTTCTATAAATTAAAATTTTTCATTTGTTAGCGTAAGATATTAATAAAATTCTTATTAACATTAGCTGAACTATTTTGTCACGCAACACTATATATTTATCTTTTAAATTAATATCATTGAAATTATTTTTAGTCTTAAATAAAAGTTACAGAAACAAATTAAATCACGGAAAACAAAGTGATTGTTTATTCGACGAATTATTTATTTATCCCTCAAATTAGATATATATATATATATATATATATATATATATATTGAAAATAGCTATTTTTCTTAGTATCAGATGCAATACCTGATTAATTCCTGCTAATTTCTTTCAATCATATTCTTCATACTTATATTTAAGAGAGGACCAAAATCGTAAAAGCGTGCTTTTAAATCATTGTATACAAAAAAGTTACATTTGTATTGTAAATAAGAAACAGATGTTTATCTATATATAAGAAATACTTATTATGAAAAGTACTGCGATTTTTAAATTTGTAGTATATAATATACGAAATGTTCCAAAGAAATTGTAATAATGAAATATATATATATATTTGATTTAAAGAAGAATCTATGAAATATTTAATAATATGTAAATCAGTCATCAATCAAACAATCAAATATGTACATATATGTCTTTGTTAATTACTCGGCTTGCTACCTAATTGTGACACAAACGCACATTGATTTTTTGCATCCATTTGATACTGAAAACGTAAACCGTTCTTTTAATTATTTTTGTTGAAAGTAGCCTGAATTTAGATTGAAACGTTCGAATCTATGGTTTGGATCTTTCGAATAAATATGGTTTATACACCGGTATGCACTAACAACCTTGTTGTACTTCCATTAACCCGTTTTATATTCATTTTTAATTTTGTGAATTTTTAAGTCTTTAATATGTTCAGAAGTTCTAATATATCAATAATAATCCTCTTAGTAAATTTTTAGTTTTAATTTACAAATTTTTTTAAATACAGTGATACAAATAATAGCAAATTGCAATTTAATAATTCGTAAGGCCAATAAGATGAGCAAAAATTTGGATATTAATCAACATCCAAATTTTTGCTCGTCTTATTGACATTACTTAATAATTTTTAAATCCGAGCTGTTTAGATGTTTATTTAATAATTCGTAATTATAATATTGACAATAATTTCATGCTCAATATGATAACAAGTCAAAATAATAATAATTAATTGGTTACAAGCCCAACTAGATTTTAATGCTAATAATTTATTGGTAAACAGAGATGGTAACAAACGTTTCGACCGCTATGCGGTCATTTTCAGTGTTTAAATTACATTTATTAGTTTTACAAAACAATTTATTAATGATGTTATTAGTACAATGTATTTGAAAAATCATATGCATCACATTACGTGGAGAAACATACCTTCTTCTTTTGCAAGTCCTATTGTCTATAGCGCACATTAATATTGATATGAGGAGTAGTTAAGTTATTTTAATCCTACAGGTTATGATATGAAAAGTTTTTCAGCCTGTGATGCAGCTAACAAGGATGACTGAAACGACCTTTAATGAACTACATTGTATTAATAATATCATTATGATAATGATTTTATTAGTATGTTTTGTAAAATCTAGCTGAGCTCGTAACCCATTAATTGTTATTATTTTACTTAAATAATTTATCTTACTTTCTGCTTCTGTTTATTCTTGCATTCTCATAAATGCAACAATAAAATCACAATCAAAAAGTTTTAATTTATTAATAATTCCTATATTATTTCATGTATACAAGGTGCGAGAAAAGTTCCGGGACGGCGAAATATCTCGAAAACTAAGCATTTTAGGAAAAAGTGTTTCAGACAAAAGTTGTAAGGTTTAAAACGATCTATTTACTGATCTTATCAGTTTGACCTTGGATGGCGTCGCCAAGGTCAGATCGAAATTACATTAACTTTTTTAAATGGAACACCTAACTTTTTATTACATATTCTTGTAGCTTATCTCGAGACCTTTCCAAAACATTACAAGAAAGTTTATTTTCGTTGAGTACTTTCCGAGTTGTGAGGCTTGAAAGCTACAGTGTACTGTAGTGTGGGTCCAGCCAGTTAAGGCAAGAGTGGCGTGTGGGTCCGGCCAGTTAAGGCAAGAGTGGCTGGACCCACACTACAGTACACTGTAGCTTTCAAGCCTCACAACTCGGAAAGTACTCAACGAAAATAAACTTTCTTGTAATGTTTTGGAAAGGTCTCGAGATAAGCTACAAGAATATGCAATAAAAAGTTAGGTGTTCCATTTAAAAAAGTTAATGTAATTTCGATCTGACCTTGGCGACGCCATCCAAGGTCAAACTGATAAGATCAGTAAATAGATCTTTTTAAACCCTACAACTTTTGTCTGAAACACTTTTTCCTAAAATGCTTAGTTTTCGAGATATTTCGCCGTCCCGGAACTTTTCTCGCACCCTGTATATATTTAGTGTGAGTGTGTGTGCGCGCGCGTGTGCGTGTGTGCGCGCGCGCGTGTGTGTGCACGCGCGTGTGTGCGTGTGCGTGCGTGCGTGCGTGCATGTGTGTGTGTGTGTGTGTGTGTGTGTGTGTGTGTGTGTGTGTGTGCGCGCGCGTGCGTGCGTGCGTGCGTGCGTGCGTGCGTGCCTGCGTGTGTGTGTGTGTGTGTATACGTGAAAAAAACGTGTGTGTGCATGCGTGCATGTTCATCTAATAATAGTGATACTTATGTTTGATAGAATTTGTTTTCTTATTGTTAAAATATGATTTTATATTAAACCCCTTTTTTTTGTACACTATATATGTATATGATGGATTACTTGTATTATTCTAAATAAATAAGTGTTGACAAGAATTGTCGGTGTAATGTATTTTAGGTAAAAAATATCACGTAAAAAGCGGAGAAAATTACCACGTGGCATTCCTTGAAAAGTTACATTTCACCGTAGCACATTGCACGAGTATTATTAGTGATTACTTGTGAACGTTATTTACACTTTCAAGTAAAGAAGGAGGACGATTTTTCTGAAAGACCCCGTATTATCTCGTGGGGAAAAAAGAAAACAAGGAAAAAGGACTACGGCATTTTATGTAAAACGATTCTCTCATTGGAGAAATCAAAATGGTTTTCACAAGACTTGTAGTACAATATGGAAAAGGCCATTGTTCTATTGCATGACTTACATTAATTGTAATATATAAATATCTAAATATCAAAGAGAAGAAAATTGAAAAGCAAAATATATTTTAAAATAATAATATAAACAGAAAAATTAAATTAGGCTTATATTTTCTCAATAAGTGATACAATGTACAAAGAATTAATAAAAAAAACTGTGTATTCAAAATATAAAATGTTATTATAAATTATTTTTATAATCTGTACTTAAAATTTTATTAGTGAATATAACTTTTTTATTTTTTACGTAGTCAATTTCTACTTATAAAATCTGTTATTATTTTTATTAATATTTATTGTATTATGTTGTGCAATAAATTGCACTAAGCAAATTTACATTTAGCAACACAATAATTTAGATATTTCAATATAATTACATAAAAAAATCACATAGCTTTCTTGTTCAAAACATATTCACAAAATATCAAATTCACAAGATTTTGCAAGTTTTGTACCCCAAAAAGAGGTTTCACCTTTTAACTAAATCTTGTATAAATATTTAATAAGTACATTTAAAAAAACAGAAAAAAATGTTTTTTATTAACCCATTAGAGCTTATGGCCAGAACAAAAAAGATAGCCGAAAAATAACTGGAAATAGGACCAAAGCATTAAAAAAGTATTACTGACAAAAGTATTTTTTAAAAATCAATTTTGTAACTAATTGTTATAAACAAAGTATTAGAAGACTCTCAAGATTTAACACAACATAAACAGATAAAACAGGCTAGTGAGAGTCAGCGCGGGTTTAAGAGCGCAAAACGCCATCAGTGTTCAAACAATTATTTATTCATAATGAATCACAAAAGTAACGAACGTTTCGGCTCTCTTTGGAGCCCTCTTCAGCGAAATTACAAATAAAAAATTATTCTAGTCGTAATCTTCAGCGTAATTACAAGTTGAAGTTATTCTAGTCGTCATCAGTGAGTTACCGGGAATTAAATGAGTCAACAACGGTTTGCCAAATCCGCCGTGGAAGCATTGCCCGTTGTCGTGTCAGTGAAATTGACAATTTTCTAAACAACCATCGCGTTCTCAGATAGCTGACATTACTATAATTAATATTTTTTATTTTTTAATTATGTGACTCACCTATTGGCATAATTGTTATAAACAAATTATTAAAAATTGACTGTAGAGTTAGACATATTGCGCCAATCAATTTTCCGAGAAAAATGATTAACGAAATATATATGGCTCTTTTTTAAATTATTCATATATTGTGCAAAACTATTAATACACTATATAAATAATTAAAACTTGTTTTTGCCTATGGCCAAACCTGCAAAGATAGTTAAAAAATAACAAAAAAAGATAAGACTGCAGCATAAAAAGTTACTGACGTATAAAGCATTTTTCAAAAATGAATTTTGCCGCTAATTGTTATGAACAAATTATTAAAAATTGACTGTAAAGGAAAACTATTTGCGCTAATCAATTCTACTAGAAAAATTACTACAAAACACATAAATATGACTCTTTCTATAATTGTTATAATTGTTATAATAGTGACAAACCAATTACATGTAAAATTGATTTTTGCTTTTTATGTCCATAATGTTTTTTTTATCTTTCGCTTCCATTCCCAATTTTTATTTTTGATTATCTTTATTGATTTTGACTTTTGACTATCTTTACTGGCCATGGGCAGGAACGGGTTTTAATTATTTATGTATAGTTTACTTCTTTTGCCTAAAATATAATTTTAATCATATATGTTTCTTTAGTAATTTTTTCCGTAAAAACGATTGATGCAATCAATTTTTCTCTACAATCTATTTATAACAATTTATAATAATTAGTTACAAAATTGATTTTTGCAACGTATTTTTTACGTTAATAATACTTTTTTAGTCCTATTTTTAATTGTTACTTTTTGATTATTTTTACTGATCTAGGCACAGGCAAGAACAAGTTTTAATTATTTATAGAATTTATTATTTTTTTACATAAAATGTGAATAATTTAAGAAAAACTTATATATGTTTTGTTAGTAACTTTTCCCGTTGAATTGATCTACGCAATATGTTTCCTTGTATAGTCAATTTTTCATAATTTGTTTATAACAATTAGTTGCAAAATTGATTTTTGAAAAGTGCTTTTTAAAAGGTTAATAATGTTTTTGTATGCTCCAGTTTTATTTCCAATTATTATTTTTTAACTATATTTTTGTTGATCTGGCCATAGGCATTAATAGATTAATATACTTATTAATATTATATATTAATATTATATATTTCATGTGTTTGGATATACAAATCATATTTTCAGATAGATGAAAAAAGTAAACAGTTTTTTTGCAAGTTTCAATCTCGTATTTAGCTATTCTATTTTTTGGCATATATCATATACAAATTTACAAACATTAAATACAATTTCTTTTATTTGCACATTACTTAGTCAAGAAATTCATAGTCAAGAAATTCAAGAAATGTATATAAAGAAGATTTCATTTTCCTAAAAATTTTAGGAATTTTAAAGATATATCAAAGATATTAAAGATATATCAAAAAGTTGTTGTTTAATTTGATATTATTCTGAGAAAGTATAATTCTTACAGATTTTATTAATCAGTTTTTTTTTTTTTTTTTTAACAAAGATATCAAGCCATTTGTTTCTTTCAACATATTTCTTGAGTTATTCTAATAAATGTATTTAGAGATATCTAGCAATTACTTTTTATAACGTCGACAATTATTTTATTTTTTTGTACAGAAGCACGTTCATATTATTAATCAAACTAATACAATGAATTTATTTTAAGAGACTCAGATAATTGACGCATATTTAATTGTTGACCAGCGAACCTCGATTCGAAGCAAAAGAAAAAGATTATCTACTATAAGTGCTCAAAGGTCATCTATAGTAATAAACATGCTTCTTATCTTTGATTAAGTAAACAACTTGTTTTCTTTTCATTTAATTCAAAAAGTGTAATAAACAGATATTAATAGGCTTCGAACACTGGTTGCGAACGGAGAATGAAAGTGACGGTCGAAGAAATCAGCCTGGCTACGAACTCTTACTTTCTCGCTTCCGCTTTCCCCAACGTTTCTTCTGATCTTGAGATCTGCCGCAGGCATCTCCCATTACAATCTCTTTCTTTGCTGAGTTTATTTTAAACGATTGCTGTAGATATCAGATTTCAAAGTTTTAGCATTGGCATAATTAATCATTAAATACACAAAATGTCCGCAAAGTATTTAATTAGAAAGTGTACACAGTCTAGAAGATTAGAAATGCATGATTTTTATGTTCTGCTATTTTTTTTCAAATATTTAATATGTGAAATCAATGTTATTATAAAAATTCTCTAATCTACCATCAATTGATTTGAACATAAGATTAGAAAGCTTATATTAGTCACAGTTGTTCTTAGTGCCAAATAATAATTTCTAATTTTTACAATTTCTAACTTATTCAATCTGCGTGCTGCATACTCGTTGGACTTGAAACACAGCCACGAAGTCGGAATATGTAATACTAAAAAGAATTAAAATGTACAAATATGTATGTAATAAGTGTGTAAATATGTAATATTAAATAACACTAGATCAAAAATTCTAATGTTACACATTCCTGTTTCATGACTGTGTTTCAAGTTCGACGAGTAAGTATGCGATGCGCAGTTTGAATAAGTTGGAGATTGTAAAAATTAAAAATTGGTACTAAGTACCACTGTGACTGACATAAATCTTTTAATGTTACGAGTATGTTTTAATTTCGTTAGACTGATATGATTTATTATTATTAATTAATTTAAAATTCTTTAATCATTTGCACCTTGATGTTGTTCTTTTTCACATGTTTAGTAAAATAAATTTTTCTTGAAATATTAGCAAAAGAGTAATTAGATAAAATCTCAAATTAAAAATTATTTCTTGGATTAGGGATTAAAAAAAAAAATGGATCGGAAATAATTACGGTAAGGAACAAATTTTAAATTGACGTTTGAAAGTAAATTTGATTTACGTACTATATTAATCGCATCTTAAACGAAATAAACATTAATCTACTATTGACGTAAACAATTTTACGAATTTATTAATAACACATATTGTAAACATATACCTAATAAATAATTAATTAACATTTGTTATAGTTAATTTTTATAGATTGAAGTATTTTATTATTATGAAATAATAAATAAGTTTATTATTACTCGATATACATATCAATCATTAAAGACACCGTCCTTTACATTTCTTTCTACTTAATTAGTATCAATTAAAATTAATATATTATATGAATTATTTATTATTTCTTAGAACAAGAATTCTTGAATAATTCTTATAATACATGACAATGCGTAAAACCAGTTTGCAAGTAATGCTATAATAATCATTACGTCTTGATACAAAAAAATGTATAAGAGAACCTCGGTGAATGCTAAAAGGACAGCATAATAATAGCATATAATAATAATAGCGTAGAATAACATTTAATTGTCTGTAAAAAAACGATGACGAAGAGAATGACAATATCTAATCTTCAAAGATAAAAGATTTCGAGCCTCTCGAAGAATATCACACAGTACAAAAGTCACTTCTTGATAAATGACTTTTACCAGTGAAATCTTTTATCCGATTCACAAAAATTTTGGGATCAATGTACAGTTAAAGAAATTGAACAGAAGAGATGGAAAAAGAATAAAACATATAAAAAGGAAACTTTGTAGAAAATAGTTTTTCAATCATTTCTAACGTTTAAATTCTGTTTTTCATACCACTTTGCATCTATATTTTCAATAAATAAGAATTAAGATGTAAGGAAAGCTTATTATTAAGATATAAAAAAAAGCTTGTTTAGAATAGTAAATTCAATAATTTTTTTACTTGTTTTTCATTCAAATACAGAATGTTTCTCTCTCTTTCCTTTTCTCTCTCTTACTGAAAACATTTAGATATTTAATCAGATATCTACACATTCAAATATCTACACATTAAGATATCTACACAATTAAAATCTTTCAATAACTCAAATTATTATCAATGTTTCAATACTTTTCATTGCTGCAATCTTCATAATACTGCTATTCAATAATTTAACAAAAATTTGAAGAATATTTTAATTTTAAATAAACCAACTATCAAAAATTGAAATATATTTTGTAGTTCTCATTATTAAACGTAAAGTTAAAAGTGATGAGTGACATTTCTAATTTAAATTTTGATTTGATAAAAAATATTTCCATTTTAATGCTAAATTTTTATTATGTATTTTCTCGTCTGACATCAGAATTTGAAAGATAATACAATAATAATGATTGGAAAAAAGCTAATACTAAACAAAACTTAAAAAATTAAAGGAAAGAAGGGAACTGTTAATTTTGCTTTTTGCCAATAAGTAAATGTTAATATGACACAGTTCTAAGAAATGCAAATTTATTAATCCTAGAATTATATCAATCACCTTATAAATAGAAGTTTATTGGATATGTAGAACTAACGTAATTTATTATTCTGAAGAGAGAAAAAAAGATGTGTGAAATAGAAGGGAGATCATGGAGTACTAACAACTAATGTTATTTACTTTTAGCACTTTTATTTATTAAAAAAAGAATAAATTAATGATCTTTCGTAGATTTTACACAAATAAGTGTCACAAAACGAGGTTCAACGAGCATTTCATAAAATATATATTATTAAAAAAAATTTTTTAATAATTTTTTTGGCTTAAAATTGTGAAAATAGTGTTACTTTTTAATTATACGGGTACGGAGCTCTTCTCTGGCGTGTCATGTCAATCGCGTTTAACACGAATTCGTTTAACACGAATTTTTAAATAAATAAATAAGTTTAAATTTTCCGTTGGTATACCATAGATGTTAACATGTCTGTTAACATGGATGTGACCTCTGGATATTTAATTTTAATAAACGTTATTATTGATCAGGTTTTTTAATAGTTATCAGACTTGATTTACTGTATTAACACGGGCTATTATAATATGTGTTCAAATTTGCTAAAAAAGGCTCTGTGAAGCCAAAACGTTTGAATTTAAGATTTAATGATATTATATTTAGGACGTTTATTGTAAAATATTGATACAATGCATATTTATTTATCAAATACATTTAATTATTATTATTTTAAACTAATGGTTTTTTGTTTGTCAAATGGCTTATCGTGCTTATGGTTAATGTGCTTATTACACATTTGTTATAATGAATTTATTTGCCAAATTCATATATATATATATATATATATATACGTTACGACACATATTACATTCAATAATATTATTTGAAATTCACATTCAATGCCTTCAAATTAGACTAAAGCAGACTGGAGAACGGCTATCCTAGTCTTTTCCGTGAGACTATCAAAACCTTTGTTCATTATCGCCAGTATAATTATATGTATTTTCGAAATTGGTACTATATAGCAGATATATTTTACAACATTGCCAATAAAAATGGTTTAAGTATATGTTAAAATCATAATACTAAAATATGGTGGGGGTATAATTGTTTTAGGACTCAACAGTTCCACGAAAAATGCTGGGATAGCCGCTTTTAGGTTTTTTTCTGACTAAAGTTAAAAAATTAATAAGTAACATACTTTTAAAATTATATTGAAAGTATATAGATGCAAAAATTTTTGCCACCTGCAAAATTAAAATTCAACATGAAAGCTACGGTGTACTGTAACTTTCAAGCGTCATAACTCGTACTTAACAAAAATAAACTTTCTTGTAGTGTTTTGGAAAGATCTCAAGATAAGCTACAAAAATATGTAATAAAAAGTAGGCAGTCCCATTTCAAAAATTGAAGGTATCCTTTACGTGACCTTCAAGCAACTATTTAAGGTCAAATTAATGAAACCATCTTATGACCTCTTTAAAACCATACAACTTTTGTTTGAAACATTTTCTTGTAAAATACAAGGAAACGGAAATATTTGGGGTGCCCCATTAAAATGGGACACCCTGTATATGTTTAGATGCATTGATGTATTGCTCGTATTAATGGTATGTATCATTTGTATGTATGCTTAAATTGGTTCATAATATTATGTAGGTTTTGTTAGTGACTTCTTGTTTGGAAAATATTTGATATTCAAATTTGTTCATTTTACATATCCACTATATACTCGTATGTTGCCTTTTTAAGGAATGGATTTTGTTTGCTTTGGTAATAATAAGCTTAATCGACAATTATATCTGGAGAAGCAATTGTGGAAGAGGTAAGACAATATTCAATGATAAAACGATCAAATAATGTTATTCTTGACTTAGCATAAAAAAGAATTTCTGATACTAGTTCAATTAGAAAGTATAACACTAATTATTTTGGTTTGGCAAGGATCAAAGTTCAAGACTGTGTCTTTGTTTATTCAACTTAGAAATAACATTGATTATAAATAATAGAAGTGAAATGAATCAACGCATCCTACCTGATAGACTGAAAGCATTTTGAAGACTTGAACTTTATTTTGGAAATACGTTTGCACACTAGATCATTTACAACAATGTACATAATTAACGAATGTGGTGTTTAAATGTACTTCCAAAATAAAGCTCGTGACTTCATGGTTTCAGTCTCATAGGTAGAATACGTTGATTCATTTTATTTCTATCGTGTACAATCAAAGTTATTTCTAAATCAAGAGGGGCGGTCGCGTCTCGTGCCAATTAAAAAAAAAAAAAAAGGAGAAAAAGACCGAGCGCCTCTTTTACGCGAGTCAGCGAGTTCAAGCATAACGAGATTAACAGATCTCAGTAACGGTTGAACCGATCAAGTTCTGAGTAGTCTCAATCGATAGCTTGGGAACAACTTGCATAATAAAAGTGTTTTTATTTTTTCTCTCCGTGCCCTACGAGCGGAGATATCACGATGCAATTCTAAGTTTTCGACATTTTTGTGTTAAGAAACGTCATTGTTTTCATTATTGTCGTCGTCGCCCTCAAGAATTCTCCCTTTCACATTTTCGACACAGAGTGGCGCTGACATACATTAGCTGTATGCGATTGTGGTGTACTTGTGATGTATGTGGTGTAGTACTTCTTGACATTATGGCCGCCGTGACAGGTTTTCTAACCTAATTATGTCTCAATCGTCAACAATAATAATCTTGGTTCGCGGGGCAGTCCGATACTTTTTTAATCAATTCGTCCGTTTCGTCGTGTAAAACCGCGTCGATTGATCGATCGAGTTTATTCATCAATCAATAGAAGGTCGCAGGTAAGTTATTATTGAGGACAGCACGTAGTGTATTAGTGGTGGTCGACGACGGGAAATGACGACGGCGATAACGACGACGACGACGGGGAACGACGCGCGGTGACGGCGACGACGGCGATAACGACGACGACGATGGGGAACGACGTGCGGTGACGGCGACGACAGGCGACGACGACGGCGAGAACGACGACGGCGATGACGACGACGACGGCGACGGCAACGACGGCGACGGCGACGGCAACGACGACGACGGCGACGGTGACGACGGCAACGGCGACGATGACGGCGACGACGCGCGGTAACGATGACGACGACGACGACGACGACGACGACGACGACGGCGACGCGCGGTAACGACGACGGCGGCGGCGGCGGCGGCGGCGGCTAACGGCGGCGGCGGCGGCGGCGGCGGTGATGGCGGCGGCGGCGGCGGCGGCGATAACGGCGGCGGCGGCGACGGCGGCGGTAACGGCGGCGGCGGCGGCGGTTGCGATTTAAGTGTTGACGACGAGGTGATCCCCGAGATCTCGAAAAGGCGTCTAGCATTCTATTCTAATTATGAGTAACGAAAATTTAATTTTTAAACCTAGTAAACACATAGCGTATGTGTTTAATTTAATATAACGTAATTATCTTGAACTATGTTATATATGTTATATACATATATTACATCTTAGCATTATATTTAGTGCTTGTTGGAAATGTTTAATTTTATCATAATACTTTACAATTTCTATTGTTTTTTTTATTATTGTTATTCTTTTGATGTCTCGTATAAAAACAGAAGATTAAAATTAAAAGTTATAAAAATTGGATATTTACTGTTGTTATTCAAAGGTAGGAATAGAGGACTGTAGATTAAATTGTGGGATCGATTCTTTTAAAATTTGGTGATCCTAAAGATGTGTTACCTAACGATAATATTGAATTTTTAATAATAAGATTTATTAATGGTTTTCTTATAAATAATAACTTAAGCATGTATATATATTTTAAAAGAAAGGTAAAAAAAAGATGCCAATTTATGCGTGTGCACGCACCTTATCTTTAATTTTTTTTAATTAACAGAAAAATATTTTCATGCTAACTCATATGGTAATTTTATTTTTAACTGTAATTTTACAAAACAAAAGTAGTACTACATTATACTTTGTATTCTTATTGAAAAATTTTCTTATTCCAACCCAAGTAGTATGTATCTTCACAATCTTACAAAGTTAAAATCATGTATTTCATTACAAACAAAATAAATATTGCTTAACGCTACAAAGCTGTGATATCCTTACAAAATTACCTTTTCAAAAAAAGGTAAGAAAAAGGTGCCAATTTATGTGTGTGCTCGCGCACCTTATCTATAACTTTTCTTAAAAACCCAAGTGGTACTATTTTTGTATTTTAACAAAAATTTTTCCATGCTAACCCATGTGGTAATTTTATTTTTAACTTTAATTCTACAAAACAATAGTAGTACTACTTTGTACTTTGTATTCTCATTGAAAAATTTTCCTATTCCAACCCAAGTAGTATGTATTCTAAAAAATGAGTGAAATCTTTAAATTGCGCCAATTATAAAAAGAATATATTGCTCTTTGAAATAACTACTGTACTACTTTTAACGAATAAAATGCAAATGATAGTATATTTATTTTTTAAGTAAAACCCAAGTAGCGGTATCTTTAATTCCTTTTTAAATAAAATTCAAGTGATACTGTCTGTGTATTTTTATTGAAACATTTTTCTGTTCTAACCTAAGTAGATGTACTTAATTTAAAAAAGTTTCAATGAAATATGTAACATTTAATCTCCAAAAATTAAAAAAAAAACAGAAATGAGAATGTTTTATTAAAATAAAAAATTTTTAAACTACAAAAAATTGGCGCTGCTGTTTTACAACATTTTATTTAGATTATATTTAGACATCTAGCAGCGATATTAGCTCAGTGTGATATTACTCATTAAATAGCAAGTTGATATTACTTAAGTTCACGTTAATATCACCTGTTATAATCCCATCTCTAGATATTCCCAGTGAAAAATGATGACAAAATCGACGTCAATTTGACATCGATTCAACATCGAAATCATCAAAATAATATTATTATTTCAATGTTGATTCGATAGGTCATTTCTCGCTGGGATTAGTATTAATTCGACATCAAATCGACATCAAATTGACTTGTCGATGACTGGTCGAAATTTTTAGGTCAAATCGACTACATATTTTGACCGTCGATCGACCTGTGTTATCGACGTCGAATCGACGTCGCTTTGACTAATCATTTCTGGCTGGGAACGGTTGCCCCACCATCAAATAGGCAAATTTGGGCTTGGATAAGCATTCCTACCGATTTCTGGCCAGAAGCGAATTAGCAAGCACGCGGTTGAGACATATCTATCATTATAATTTTGAGAGAAAGACTTAGCCGAATTTCAGTGATCACGCAAGATCGGTCCTTGTGCGAACCAATGTGCGCTCGTACATTTGATTGACGTGATTGCAGTGTAGACACTAAAGACAATTTATCGGTTATCAATTTTGTAAAAACAATTAAGCAATCCGTTCGTCACTCGAGAATCGCAGTGTAGCCTCATCGTGTAGTGTGAGTGAGTGAGTGCGTTGCGCATTGGCACTTCTGATAGCAAAACTTTAACTGTTAAACATTGTATCGGACAATCAATAACAAACTTTCATTGAGAATATAAACTTTGTGTGAATGTGCAATAATTAAAGGTGTTGCTTGATCAATAATCACCTTACTCAATTATCTCATTCCTTTTCTCTTTATCTCTTTCTCAAACTACTCCGTCTCAAACCGTCCCTGCATTCTCTCGCTTTCTCACACTCTATCATTCCACTCGCTTACTCTCTCGCTCGTTAACCTGCTTGAGCTCGCTTCGGCGCTTGCTTTCCTCTCAACTACGCTTCGAAGCCGTACCTCTCTGTCACACCACCATCCCACGTTCTCGCGGAGCGGAATCAGTAGCTCATTCCGCCGACCTCGAGCGAACAAAGCTTAGTTCGCGAACAAGATAAGTTGTAAATAATAAATGATTATGCTCCTGTTTTATAATAAGTCGTTACAAAAAAAGAATATTAAGCTATCAGTTAAAGAAGTTCAAAAAAAAGTTCTATAGTATATCAGATTAATCAACAGTATTTTTTCTGTTATTAATTACACACACCAACACCCTGTGTTGGCTCTCACGGCATCTATTTATATTCTAATTATTTTTTCTGTTTCTCAGTTTTTTTTGTACATTGAGTATAATAAATGGCATACTGTAAGATTTTAGAGAGGCACTACGGTGAGGATATTAGCTTATAAAAGAAGAATAAAAAAATCTAAATTCTCTAGATAAATTTTATCAAGTTTCTTCAATGGTCGCGGATCTCATGATTGCTATATAAGGTAAAGATTTAAAAATATTTATATACAGTGTAGCTCAATTAAAATGTTACAAATTAATATTGTTTTCTTATGCCTTTTAAAAAAAATGTTTTAGACAAAAGGCACAGGAAAAAAAGATAATAGACTTTACTTGAGCTATACGGTATGTTAAACATCCATACATATTTCTCACTATTGTATTTTATTCCATCGTAGATCTTCAAGAACTAATTATTCGAATATGTGGATTAAGATTTTAAGTCTCCTTCACGTTATCATTATCGGTGCCATTATTAACCCGTTACATGGATATTAGTACCAAAGCAAACATTATAGCAACAGCAATACAGAATGGGAGTTACCAAACTTACTAGAACTAGGTATTGGAGTCGTAAACTTCCTCAAACAGAATCAACATTACATTGAACAGGAATTACCGAACACGACACCGCATTCTGCAGATACATATGATTTTATAATAATTGGTGCTGGTACTGCCGGCGCAACCTTAGCCGCAAGATTGAGCGAGATTTCTCAATTCAAGATACTAATAATCGAAGCTGGCATCCACGAGAACCTTTTCACGGATATTCCAGCATTCGCTTTAGGCCTACAAATTACTGATACCATCAATTGGAATTATCGAACCAAACCGTCCAACAAGTATTTTCGCGGTATTAAAAATAATAGTTACCATTATCCGAGAGGAAAAGTAGTTGGTGGCAGCAGTGTGTTAAACTTTATGATAGCTAATAGAGGCGGTACCGAAGATTACGATCGATGGGCCGAGTTGGGGAACGAAGGTTGGGCATATAAGGACGTTCTTAAATATTTTAAAAAACTGGAAACATTTGATATTCAAGAGCTGAAGGCAAATGATATCTATCATGGTACTGAAGGACCAGTACATATAACTTACCCGAAATTTCATACTCCATTGGCAGAAGCTTTTCTAAAAGCAGGCGGAGATGGGATATCCGCTAACAGATTACAACGGAAAGAACGAAATAGGTTTTTCATATATACAGGCAACAATTATAAACGGCACCCGCATGAGTAGCAATACGGCATACTTGCATCCAATACACGATCGCAATAATCTTTACATGACTCTTCAAAGCACGGTAACAAAAATACTAATCGATAGTATTACAAATCGAGCAATAGGCGTACAGTTCATCAAGTATGGTAAAATTATAAGTGTATTTGCAAAAAAAGAAGTAATTCTATGTGCAGGTGCTATAGGATCACCGCAATTATTGATGCTATCAGATATTGGACCAGCGGAACATCTTACTGAACTAGGCATAAACGTAGTAAAAAACGCATCAGTCGGCGAGAATCTCATGGATCATGCAGTCTTTTTAGGATTAACGTGGACAATAAACAAACCGATAAGTTTGAAGCTATACAGAGATTTAAATCCCATTGAAAAGCCATTTGTATCAGATTATTTAAATAAGCGAATGGGACCATTAACGTCACCAGGCGCTTGCGAGGCCTTTGGTTTTATCAATACAAAACAACCAGAAAGGCATAAAGGTTTACCGGATATCGAATTACTGTTTGTTGGCCTTACAGCAAAAGATTTTTTCACTCCAAAAATAATATTTAATCTTAAAGACACAATATCTCAGCAATGGTTCAAGTACCAAAACAGTTACGGTTGGACCACTCTGGTAATATTGTTGAAACCAAAAAGTCGTGGTAGAATAACGTTATTAGCTAATGATGTTAATGTTAAACCAGAAATTATGCCAAATTGTTTCGACGATCCAGATGACGTAAAAACCATGATCGCAGGTATTAGAACTGCGATACGCCTTGGTCAAACAAAAACGATGCAGACGTTTAATTCTCAATTGATAAATATTACTTATACAGAATGTAATAAGTACGAATATGATTCAGATACTTATTGGGAATGTGTAATAAGGATAATAGCTGGCACGATTTATCATCCTTGCGGCACTTGTAAAATGGGACCTAGTGGAGACTCAACTGCTGTCGTCGATCCCAGATTAAAGGTATTTATTTAAAAAAAAAGGAGAAAGAATTAAAGTAAAAATATTCACAAAAAATCGAGCGTAGCGCAACATGTATTTATAAAGGCTCTAGTCGAATAAGGAGGGTCAAAATCCCCCCTCAATAGATTTGTCTGAAATTTGATCCATGTTTTTTTGTCATTAAAAAAACAAAGTTTCTAAAATTTTAAAGTCCCGAACGTTTTCCTATCGTTCATAATCTTAAAAAAATATATATTTTTTGATAAATAATTTTATTATAAATAATTTCTATGCGAGTTTTTAATAAATCGATTTGAAATTTTAACTGGTGGTAGATATTATTCAGACATATAACTACAAATTTTGGTTTTTTATTTTGATAGGAAATTCTAATTTTACAAGCCTAAAAAATTGGAAATTGTAATATCTCGTCTCTCATACGACTTGCTACTTCCCTAATAGCACAGGAACGTCCACGGGACGTCCTAAGGACGACCTGTCGGGACGAGCGAGATATCCTGAGGACTACCTGTTATAATCCCGAAACATCCTGTAGACGTCCCGTGGACTCCCAAATGAGCGCCTCATTCTTGCCTATGGACATCCTGTAGACGTCCCATCGGGAGTCCTAAGGACGTCCATTCGCAATTCTCGGGATATACGTACGCATTTCAGGACCATTTTAGGATATTTAAGGAATATCCGCATAAATATATTATATTATTATACTACACAATTCCAATGAGCAAAACAATATTTTAATAACATTTTAAAAAACATTTTTCGCAAAAAAAGTCGGGAATT
This sequence comes from Solenopsis invicta, assembly GCF_016802725.1. NCBI lineage: Eukaryota > Metazoa > Arthropoda > Insecta > Hymenoptera > Formicidae > Solenopsis > Solenopsis invicta. The sequence continues at coordinate 4,125,921 of NC_052673.1, forward strand.
TTTTCTCAAAAATTTCCAAATGGTCACTCATCCAAGTCGCGACTCCGGTGAACGTTGCTTGACTTCCGTGATCGCTGTGAACTGGATTCCTCGTGTTGATCTGTGAACACTTTATGCTAATATGTGTATGTAACTGATAGATTAAGTAAATTTATATTATTGAAAAGATTAACTATGTATAATTAAACCATATTATTTATATAAACATATATAAAATTATAGTTTTTCTACTGATATTTATAAATGCGGATTAGCATCTGGAATAACTTTTTTATTATTATATATTTCTTTAAGAATGCAACTAGAAAATATGTCTATATAATACAATAATTAAATTAAGTATGAAAAAATTTTTATTAAAAAACCATTTAAAAAATATTGACTGCTCATTGGGATGTAGATTGAGGTTTCTTTATTCATAGATCTATTTTGTCTATTGATACCGTAACATTTTTTGATACAATTAATATTTGCTCTTACTTTTCCTATCTGAATGTATAACTATTTATATTAAAGAATTTTACAACAATTGCAAAGCTGTATTTTTCGCTAAACGCAGTCAATTTTTGATAATATATGAACAGCGGCTCTAAATCTTTATATGTTTGAAGTTGTGAAATTAACATTTAATTATTATATGTCAAAGAAGTTTTTCTATTTTATTTTTATAAAGAATTAAATATGTGATTAATTATTTAAAAACAATGTATAATTTTAAGTTGATCTTTATGATTTAGAGTAGCTGTCATATGTATTATAGGCCTGCTTTTTATTGCTAAAGTAGTGCACATTCTGCGTTAAAAATAATATATAGTTATAAGTGAATATAGATATAAGTGAAATTTGATGATCGCAAAAAGAAAAAGCTAGTGCAGTCTAATACAGCAATAAAAAAATCCTACATATACTTAATTTCCTGATACAATACAAACGTTTTTTTTTATTAGAATAATTTTATATGTTTAAGTGTGATTTATAATAAAAACTTTCTTAAATTTTTTATATACATACTTAGATACATATATTCTGGATTAACCCTCCGTAGGCAGTCTTGGTCTTTTTTGTTTAAAGCAAAATTTTTAATCTCAAATTTCTTTGCTCAAATTCAAATCTTTATTAAATAAAAGTTTTAACATTAAAGGAGTTAGTTATTTGATAATGTAGGAATGTGGAAAAGTATTATAACCGTGAATTTTTCTATTTTCCCTTAGCTTTCCTAGTTTGTGCCATATGACACAGAGAGACGATCAAAGGACGTCCTTAGGATCGACTTAGGATTTGGACGACCTACGGACGTCCTTAGGCTCGGTTTAGGACTTAGACGTCCCAAGGACATTCTCAAGGAATACAGTATGCTGTGTGGACGACTTAGAATTACGTCCAGTGGGTATAATGTAGACTGTATATAGAATTCCTTTAGTTTATTTAACATTTCTCGGGAAGTCTAGAAGTTTTCATCCTAGTGTAATATTCTAAGTCCGTCCCATTATTGTCCCGGGACATTTAGGACAAATTTAGGATCATCCCGAGGACGTCTGCTATTAGGGTTCTATATTTTAACCATAGTTGCATTTTCATGCAAACTATCTCCTCGATTTATTTCAAAAATTTTTTTTTTAAGAACACTGTTAAAAACCCCAAAAACCGCTTTTTTCATTTTTTTTGGCTATTTTTCGTGGTTACTTTTGCTTGTAAAGACTATTTCGTGGCTCTGCCCAATAACTTTTCTATTCTCCACAGGAACACAGTCCATCATTAAGCATCATGAACTAATAACTTCAAAAATATCACGTTTAGATTTTTAAACTACCACATTTTTACTTGTTTTTGTCATTTTTGTGTATTTTAAGCGTGTTTTTTTAATCTGTGATCGATCCGATTATTTCTTATGCAACTAGATAATTTTTGCTATTACTCATCATAATCGAAAATGCCATCAAAACTTTTTTAATCTCAAGAACAACATATTTCAATAGGTTAAATCAGTTGAATTCAGTTCTGTAAAAAATTTATTAATTATTAAACTGAATTTGATTTGAACTGTAAATGTTTCATATTTCCCAAACTAGATATATCATACATATTGTACATTAAAAAAAAAAGGATATTATGCACTGAAAGCATTTCCAGCAAATATGTATAAATATTGTTATGTAAATTTTAGTATAATTTCTCATTCAACAATGTAAATATAATATATAAAGTGTGCTAGTATAATATTGCTGAGTGGAAAATTACAACTAACATTAATACGACGGTAACTTTGTGTTTGCTAGAATGGCATCGTGGAAACCTATTGAAATATGTTGTTCTTAAGATTAAAAAAGTTTTGATGACATTTTCGATTATGATGAGTAATAGCAAAAATTATCTAGTTGCTTAAGAAATAGCGAATCGATCTGGTCACAGATTAAAAAATCACGCTTAAAATACACGAAAATGACAAAAACAAGTAAAAATGTGGTAGTTTAAAAATCTAAAACGTGATATTTTTGAAGTTATTAGTTAATTATGCTTAATGATAGACTCTATTCCCGTAGAGAATAGAAAAGTTATCGGACAGAGCCACGAAATAGTCTTTACAAGCAAAAGTAACCATGAAAAATAACCAAAAAAAATGAAAAAAGCAGTTTTTGGGGTATTTAACGGTGTTCTCATGGAAAAAAATTCTAAAATAGATCAAGAAGGTAGTTTGCATGAAAATGCAGCTATGATTAAAATATAGAAATTGCAAGTCTTATAAGAGACAAGATATTATTATTACATTATTATTAATACAATTTCAAAATTTTTTGGCTTGTAAAATTAGAATTTCTTGTCAAAATAGAAAATCAAAATTTGTAGTTATGTGTCTGAATAAAATCTATCATCAGTTAAAATTTCAAATCGATTCGTTAAAAACTCGAGGAGAAAAAAATTATTTACCAAAAAATATTTTTTTTAAGGTTATGAATGATGGGAAAAAGTCCGGGACTTTGAAAATTTGAAAAACTTAGTTTTTTTTAATGACAAAAAAGATGGATCAAATTTTAAACAAATCCATTGAGGGGGGATTTTGACCCTCCTTATTTGGCTAGAACCTTTATGTGCAATGTTTTTATGTGCAGGTCATCGGAATTCAAGGTTTACGAGTGGTAGTCCATTATGCCTGAAATTACATCGGGGCACCTAAATATACCTGTATATATGATTGCCGAAAAAGCGGCAGATATGATTAAAGAAGAATGGAATTACTTGACGAAATCATGATAGTAATATATGTTGCGAGTTATGCTTCGGAGGCGAAAAAGATTCAGTGATTTACTTGAACAAAATATATTTATTTTGTATAGACAGATAAATTATAATTTGTGACAAGATGACGAACTGATAACATAAGACAAAAGATACATTGTTTTTATAAGAGTTGCTAAGTAACGGAAATGCTGAGATTAAAATATATAATGCGAAAGTAAAAATAAGTATCGTAACAATATACTTTCATGAAATAACTGTGTATATATGTGTGTGTGTAAAAGATAGACATTTAAGAAAACAAAAAATATCAATTTTGCTGTTATTGAATCAAATTAAAAATTTTAAAAATTAATCCAAGCTTAAAATAAATGTAATATAACAATACAAATGTATGTTTATTGTCTTAAATAGCTTTCCGAATAAATAATAAAGGATAATAAAAAAAACCACACGTATAGTCACATGAAAACAACTTAAATTATAATACATAAAAAAGAAAATTTTTAAATTTGATTAAACTTCAATATTGTTGCAATTGAATTGATTCTTTTACTGTCTTAGTATATTTACTTTATAATGTCATAATTATCTCAAATACTATAATAAAAAAATTTGGGGTGTTCTCCCAAACCTCAATGTTATAACAATGTACGAGAGGTGTTTGATAAGTAACACATTTTTTTTCTCAGAGCAAAATGGTTTTATTCAGGGTTCAAATACACCATATTGTTCCCTAATTCTTTGGCTATAAAACCCTATTTTTTTACTAATCTGCGTTTAATTCTATGGCTTTACGCCACCTTAATGTGAGCGCCTATATACCGCCATGATACTACTCTACTGGTCTATGTCTAAGCCAAGTTCTTACTGCGTCAATAACTTCCCCTTCTGACTTTCATCTCTTTGGACCACTGAAGCATGAACTCCACGAGAAGCACTACAGCAATGATGGGGAAATTATTGATGCAGCCAGAACTTGGCTCAGACATAGACCAGTAGAGTGGTACCACGGCGGTATACAGGCTCTCACATTAAGGTGGCGTAAAGCCATAGAAGTGAACGAAGATTAATCAAAAAATAGGATTTTATGGCCAAAGAATTTGGGAACAATATAGTGTATTTAAATCCCGAATAAAACTATTCTGTTCTGAAAAAAAATGTGTTGCATTACTTATCGAACGACCCTCGTACATGAAAAATAAATATATCTAAAAATTAATTACAATCTTTTAATATTTGTCTAATTTTTATAAAATAAATGACTTTTATACATGTAAAGTAATAACCTTCTTTGAAATTTTATTCAATTTTATTAATCATTGCATTAAGAATAAATGATTTTTGAAAATGTAATAATTTACGTTTATTGACCAAAATAGAGTATGCTGATTTAAGATAATAGAGTATACTAATTAATATTGCAATATAAAAACTGTGTATTAATCAAAGAGATTAAAAATACAATAATTGTGTATTTATATGTGTGAATGTAACATATGTATTGATTTTGTATCATACATTATTGTACCAGTTTTGTCAGCTATCAAAACGTGTTTTTAAAAAAAAACATACTATTGAAAAATTAATTATAAATGGTAATAGAAAATTTTTTTAGTAATTTATTATTTTCAATAGTTTTAGCAAAAAATATCAAGTATTGACGTGGGTATTTTTCCATTCCGTCACGATAGATATAGGGGAAAGCGGGGTAATGACGTACACTTAAGCCAGATTGCTTATTTCTCTTTAATATGGCGAATAAAATTATCTCTTTATTATTTGTTTAATTTCTTTACTATCATTTTCTTTGCTGATGCTTTATTTCTTGTTTCAAATTATTTAAAAATGTTAAAGAAAACTACATTGTACGAGATTGCCCCAAGGATCGAGGCAACTCTGTACAACCATGTACACATTATAAAGTAGGGTATTAGACTATTAAAAAAAATAAAACTTTATACAGAAAACTTATTTTATTATTTTGAGGAAGAACATATTTTACAGAAATGATTTTGTTAATTATTTATATAAACCGTCTTTTGCAGATTCAACAGCACTGCATGCATACATCCACCCAGAGCATGAACAATACTGGAACCAAAGTTTTTTTATTTTATAACGACCGTGTTTCGCGCACGGGCGGTCGACGGTACAGGATCGGGCGCGAAAGGTCACTTGGAGGAATTAGACGTTTCTTAACGATGGAAAATATCAACGTGTTTATTCTACTAGACGTCGTTACATTGACATCGGCGGTTGTACGGATGCGGTACAGAGACTTGTGTCTGAGCGCACGGGCGGACGCGATAAAAACATTTAAAAACTTAAATCTACGAGACGCGCGGACGGACGCGGTACAAACTTAAATCTTCTAGACGCGCGGACGGACGCGATACAGATATCCAGAGTTAAATCGGTTAAGCGCGCGGACGGACGTGACACAGAAATTCGGCTCGGCGTAATCTATAAGTATACACGGGAATCTATTTACAGGTTCACCTGTCGCGTGAGACGCGGTTCGTGGAATTTAGTCGCGTGTTTTTCTGCGAATCCCGGCGGCCTTGTTATTGTGGCCGTGACGTTCGGCGGTGGCGCGGCGCGGGGAGCGATGAGCGCGGCGCGTACCCGGATCCGTGTATTCTCGGCGGTACGTATGCGCGGCCCGTCGCGAGGCGGTTAAAACCGCGAATGTTCGCCGGAGGACACCCCCTCACGCCAAGTGCGCTTGGTGGAGGCACGGAGCACCGTACCCCCGTACGTGAGGTGGCGTCGGACTCGGGAGGCGGGGCGGATGGAGAATCGCCTTCGTGTCAAGTGGCTTGATGGGGCCCAAGTTGTTCTTGAGCCCAGGTTGACGAGTCGGGAAGCGGTTCTAGGATCGGACTCGGAAGCGGTTGCTAGCTAAGTAACTTAGCAGAGACCGAGGCGCTCGATCTCAGTAACAACCTGGGGAAGCTTCTGTTCGGCGGACCGGCCAGAAACGGATCAGGTCCTGCCTCCGGCGAACGTCGCCTTATATACCCGAGAATCGAGGCGAGGGGGATGCGCGGCGCGTTACGGCGGAGCGGTCCGGCGGCAGCATCCCCGTCACTTGATCTCGGGTCTCTCGCTTCGGACCACGCTCGCATAGCGTGGCTGCGGACGGCGCGGGAACGAGAGCGCGTGCGCGCGAAGATGAGAGCGCAGGAGCGATCGCTCGTTTGCTCCGATGTCCTAATATTTACTAGGCGCTATGCGCCGTTTAACTGCCGTCCGGCGGATGTTCGGCCGGACGGTTTGGACGGTTAGGCGGTCCGGGAGGGGAGTCGGAAGACGGTTCGTTACAATTTTTTTCAAATTTTTTACACATTAGTATCCTTGGACCCAATTTCTTCTTTTCTTACAGCCCTTTAAGTTGTACATATGCCATTGCTCCAACCCCAACCTCGTGGAAAATTAAAAACATAACTTTAAAACTTTGTTGCCAACAGGTTTTCGTTTTGTGTAAAACATAACTAAAGTGATGATAATTCTTATGGTCTAAACCCTACCAATATATTCATAAAAGCATTCAACTTACTTTTAAATTAGTGATGATCACAAATAGTAAGAAAAATCAACAAAACAAGATTTTCTATACAGTATGCGCACCGTGCACAGCAAATCAACAAACTTAATCTGACGAGTTTATAGGAATTAAAGCTAAGCTTTAGCACTGACTGGACTCATCTTTCTTCAAAACTTAACAGGGAAATTGAGTGTACGGCGTTGCCTCGAGGAAATGGCATAGCCCCGCCTTTCCCTATACCCTAGTAGTACAGTACATTGGCTTTACATTGGTTAACATTGGCGAAACATTGGTTATATTGGGAGTACATTGGCTAATATTTCCCCATGAAGAGCCAATATTGGTCATAGAATTAATTGCATATGTACTTGTAATATTGCTCGCCAATTAATATACAATATTGCACTTACATTGGAAATGCATTGGCCAAGATTTGCCAATCTAAAGCGAATATTGTTTTTTAAAGAAACGGTAATGTGCTGCCAATGTTACGAGTCAATAAGTGTACAATATTGCACTTACATTGGAAGTGCATTGGTTAAGATTTGCCAATCTAAAGAGAATATTGTTTATAAAAGAAATGTTAATGTGCTGCAAATGTTACGAGTTAATATAGTCGTACAATATTGCACTTACATTGAAAGTGCATTACTGGCCAATCTAAAGCGAATATTGGTTATAAAAGAAATATTAATGTGCTGCCGATGTGCTACACAACGTTACGAGTCAATAATTGTATTGTAAATATTATCGATAAATAAAATAGGTCCATAAATGAAAAAACCTTGATTTACATCCCAATGAGTAAACAATATTTTTCGATTGTTTAAAAAACATTTTTTTTATAAAAATTTTTTATATTTAATTTAATTATTGTATTATATTGACATATATTTTCTAATTGCAGTCGGTTGACAAAGCCTGAGCTGGCTCTAGGCCGAATCGATCCCTGGGTTCGCCGGGTCGTACTCCTCGTACTCCGCCAGGAGTTGATTGATCTCGCCTATGATCTCTTGCTCGGTGCGATCCATCTCATCGAGTGGTCGTCTTGCAAGTGACGGTTGCTGTGTGATTTTGACTTTGCCTGTCGTCACGGTTAGCCTTTGATTATGCCTCTCCACTCGAGTCATCTTTGTTATTATTGTTTGGTTGCTCGTCCTCGGTCTCCTCTCCGGAATCGGTTGCTTCGTTGTTGGTGTCTCCCCTCTCGTCGGTCTCGCGCGGCGCCGGTTTTAAATCTTGTACGTGTACGTGCCGAGTCCATCGTCCGCGCCTGTCGCGTAGGTCGAAAATTACGGGCGGAATTTTGTTGCGTACCTCGAGAGGCCCTCGGAACTTCGGTGCCAATTTGGCATTGAACGCGGCGGCTTTATTGGACAGGGGGTGTTCTCTTTTCCACACCCAATCGCCTATTTTTGGTTGCCATGGGTGACGGCGGAGGTTGTAATATTTTTGTTGCCGTTGAAACGCGCGTGCGAGGTGTATGCGTACTAGTTCATAGGCCTCTTCGAGGTAGCATCATGTGGCGTCTAGCGGCGGGTGGGAGGGGGCGTCGCTTCGCCGATGCGCGCGGGGGTGAATATCTCTCGCCCGAGATTCAGGAACGCCGGTGTGTAACCGGTTGCCTCGTGTCGCGCCGCATTGTAAGCCAGTTGTAGTTCGGGGATTCTTTCGTCCCAGTTGCGGTGATCGCGATCCACGTATTGCGCGATCATTGTCTTGATCACGCGGTTCGTTCGTTCTACTGGGTTACGGCGCGAGTGTCGGCGTGCACACATGTCGGATGCGATAAGCGTGTAGGAGTTCTCTTAACTGCCTCGATTTTAGCTGCGTCCCGTTGTCGGAGATGATGCTCTCTGGGATTTCGTGACGCAGTAGGACCTGTTCCGCAATGCCGCGCGTTACGGCGGGAGCTGTCGCTTGGAGGGGTCGGAGGGGTCGTAGTTCCGTCCATTTCGAGAATCGGTCTTGCATGACCAGCAGCCACGTGTGGCCTTTCCTGGAGCGGGGGAAGAGTTCTACGAGGTCCACGGTGACCTGCTGCCAGAGCTGCGTGACATTCGTCGCGTGCATGTTGCTGGCCGGTCTGCGCTGCTCTATTTTGTGTTGTAGGCAGTTTTCGCATTTTCGAACGTACGCGGCAATTTCTCGGAACATGCCCGGCCAATAGTACGCCTGAGCGATTTGTGCGATCGTCTTGGCCACGCCAAGGTGGCCTGCGGCGGCGTCGTCGTGATTTCGGCGGAGGATTTCCGGCTCGTTGCGCGGTACGCAACGCTTCCATTGTTCCTCGGTCGGTGACTCATTAAAGTCCAGGCTATGCAGGACTTGGCGGTACAGTCTTCCCTCGCGGATCGCGAAGTCGGGTTGCGCGGCGGGGTTTTAGCGTGCAGCGCGTAGCGCGCGCCTGTACCAGCAGTCCGGTAGGATTAGATTTGCCGCGGCGCTTGCTGGTTGCCGTGACAAGGCGTCCGCGACGCGGTTCAGCGCGCCTTTTCGATACTTGATTTCGACGTCGTACTGCTGTAGCTCGAACGTCCACCGTCCCAGCCGCCCGGTGAGCGTGTCGAGTTTCTGTAGCCACCGTAGCGACTGGTGATCCGTGACAACGGTGAAGGTACCTCTCGAGATATTCGCGCATTTTGCGTATCCCCCAGATCATGGCCACGCACTCAAGCTCGGTGGCGCTGTAATTCCGTTCGGCCTGATTTAGCGTCCGGCTTGCGTATGTTATCACGCGCTCGCCTTCGGGAAAGAATTGCGTCAACGCGACTCCGAGACCGGTGTTGTTCGCGTCGGTTTGCAGTACGAATCGCCTAGAGAAGTCGGGGCATGTCAGCACGGGGGCAGCAGTGAGGGTGTGCTTTAGTGATTGAAACGCGGCTTGTTCCTCGGTCTCCCACCTCCACCTCGCGTGTTTCTTCGTTAGCGCGGTTAGCGGCGCGGCCATAGTGGCAAAGTCTTGGATGAAACGGCGGTACCATGAGGCGACGCCGAGGAACTGTCGGACCTGCTTGACGGTAGCGGGCGGCGGCCAGTCGGTGACGGCTTTGACTTTTTCGAGGTCGATGCGGATATCGTTCCGGTCGACGATGTGGCCGAGGTACTTGAGTCGTTCTACACAGAACCGGCATTTTTCCGGGTTGATCCGTAACTTGGCCTCGCGGACGGTGAAAGACTTCGCGTAGCGTCTACAGGTGTTCCTCGAACGTGGCGCTGACGACGATGATGTCGTCGAGATAGACCAGCACGCGTGGTTCGAGATCGGGTCCGAGTACGGAATCGAGCAGACGCTAAAAGGTGGCGATCGCGGAGTGCAGGCCAAACGGCATGACTTTAAACTGAAACAGACCCTTGCCGGATACTGTGAACGCGGTGATCGGTCGATTCGCGGGGGATAGCGGCACTTGCCAGTAGCCGCTCTTTAAGTCTAGCGTGGATAGGAACTTAGCGCCGCGTAGCTTGTCGAGCGTGGCGGGAATCTGGGGGAGCGGGTATGCGTCCGGTTCGGTCGCATCGTTAACGCGACGGAAATCGATGCAAAATCGGAACTTGCCGCCTTTTTTTTGCACTATTACGACGGGGGAGCTTCATGGGCTTTGCGACCGTTCTATGACGCCGTCGTCAAGCATTGCCGTGACTTCGGCGTCGATTACGGCCTGCATAGCGGGTTTTCGCGGTCGATATCGCTGTTTGATTGGTTTGCGGCCGGGTTTTAACCGGATGACGTGCTGCGTTACTGTCGTCGGGCCGCCCTTGAACCGTGCGAGTTCGGTTGTGAGGAAGCGGTTCAGCTCGGCTGATTCGGTGGGCGTAAGCAACGCGGATACGTTGGTCACGGCGTGATTCTCCTCGCGGCCCCGTAGTCCGGCGGGGGGAATAGGTATAGGCGCGCCTACTTTTGCTATGCGTCTATGCCGAGAAGCATAGCGGTTTTCATGCTTGGCATTATGCGGAATTTGTGCCGAATGCGTCGGTGTCCTATTGTCACGGTCAGGCGTACGTGGCCGGGCAATTCCACCGACTGACCGTCGGCCAGCTGTACGGTATTACCCTCGCGCTGGATTTTAAAGCCGCTCGCCTCGGCGCGGCGGGCGGTGGCGAGGTTAATGAACGACACCTCCGGTATCGAGAAGTGCCGTGATGTCCTGGTCGCGCAAACGCATGGTTAGATGCGGCTGGGGCGTAAATTTTATTCGGAGGATCGGGGGTCGGCCAGAGTGTCGCCGGTCCTGGCGTCGTTTCCGGCAGGCGGATGGCAGTTGCGGGTCAGCACGCCGTCTTTGCCGCATTGCGAGCAAAATTTGCGCGGCAATCGGCGGCATTCAAAACGTGTGTGCCCCTGCTGTTTATATTGCCAGCAACACTCGCTCCGATCGTACGTCGCGGCGACGGTGGGCTTTTCGCGTTCCCGCGCCTGGTTGGAGGGGAGCTCTCGGCAGCACTCTTGAACTTGCTAGATCTCGACGACGCGTTGGAGCAGCTCGGTGGGGGTGCGGATATCGGCTCGTCGGACGTGCAGTTGGAATTCGGGGCACATGTTATCATACAGCTGGTTGACTTTTTCCTCGATGGAGAAATTCTCTGCCCTTTGCATTAAGGAGAGGACTGTCGTTGTGTATTTGAGGTACGGTTCGCCTGGTTTTTGAACGCGGTCGCGTATCTCGCGTAGTAGGTAACTTCGGTAGCGCGGCGGCAGGTAGGTCGCCTTGAAGTTGTTGACAAAGTTGCGCCATTCGTCCCATGCGTCCCGAGAGTTTCTGTACCACAGGAGGGCATCCCCTTTCAATAATTCCGGTGACCCCAACAAGACCTGGTGATCCGAAAAATCGTAGCCGGCGCGCAGTTCCTCGACCCGCTTCAGGAAACCCCACGGGTCTTTCCCGTCGAAATGTACCCCCCATTTCCGCATTTGATTCATGATTTTAGCGAGGGTGGACCCGTCCGGGGGTCCGCTGGTGTCGGTGGGAGTTGCGCGGTGCAGGGTGAGTCGCGGCGGTCGGAGGAGCGTCAGCGTCGGTGTGGTCGGTGCGGCGGAGGTTGACGTTAGTGTCGTTGGTCGGGTTGCCGCTGGTTCGGTCGAAGGGGGAAGCGCGATTGCGCGGAATAGCTCCGGATTTTCCTCTACATACTGGCTCATGCTTTGCCGCAAAGTATCGAGGTTTCCCTCTGTATCTAGCCCGAGCGTTTCCATCTCCTCGAGGAGAACGTCCTTATATAGCTCGTAGATCCAGCTTTTTAGGCCGGCGGTCCTTCCTTTCTTCTGGTCTGGTCCCTGTTCGGGCGCCATGTAATTTACGACTTTCCGCGCACGGATTAGCTCGTCGGGTTTTCGGTGCTAGATCGCGAAAATGGTTCAACGCGGGAGAAAGGAAGGCCGGCAGTGCGTCTTAAAATACTACACGCGAGATATGGTTTAAATTGACGTATATTTAGCTAGTGGGGCGAACAATATATACACGGTAATATACATACATATATATCTATATATACAAGTGTCGATGCCCTTCGTCGCCAGATCGTACAATGGTATACCGGTGTAGTCTTTGCGCGGGCGCGGTCTACGGCCGGCGTGCCGTGCTTTGTGACGCGATGGGCGTGGTTTCGCGGGATCGTCGCAGGTAGGCGGCACCCAAGTAACTTGACCCGAGACCCCTAACACGGCGGTCGCGGTTTTGGTTGGTGTCGCGAGGTGAGGAGGGTAGCCTCCGGGTCGCCGGGGACCGGCTCGCTGACCAAGACTCTTAGTGCTTGAGTGGGTCTCGGCTCATGGAGGCTGGTGTATTCGGAATGAATTGGCGTCGAAGGCGGAGTACTCTCTCACCGCGGCCAAGCACTCTTTGACCGGGTTTCCGACTTCGGGAGCAGGATATCACCAACGCAACGGATCGTTATCGGAAAGCTGGTCGGTGACGGAGTCGCTGTTTCTCGTCGCGGTGGCCCTATTTATACCGAGCGACTCCGCTCGCCTCCGTTATCTTTTCGGCGCTTGACGGCGGAGTCGTCGGGATAAAGAGGACCGCGTGTCCTCCGAGTGCGCGTGCGCACCGACTTAGCGCGTGCGATGGCTCGGCGCGTCTCCTCTGGCGGTGTTTGTCGCCAGGCGGTATCGCGGTATTCGGAGTCTTAAAAACGGGTGCCCGAGGCACCCCCGGTTATGGCCCGGCGGCCTTTCCGTCCGATGTTCGCCGGGACGATGCTTTATACGGGGTGCATCGTCACAAGGTACATACACTTGAGTGTTCTTTGTTATTTAACTTTTTATTCGGCTATATACATTTTGAGTTATACAAAGTTAAAACAATAACATGGAATTTTATTAATATGATTTTTTAAGCAAAATTTTTATATCAAAATATTTCTTTGATAAATCGATTGTCATTCTAAAGAGCGGTGTTAAGGATCGTACACTATGCGATCATGTATCATTTATATATAGTTCTCGTGCACGTTGATGATGTGGTATCGCACACGCTCGATCCACGCGTTTTGCTCTCTAACAGCACGCCTCGGTGATCGCCGATGAATATTATTGTAAGAGTTGCCTATTTGTATAATGTTTGATATTATGCTGAGGTCGGCATTCCTCGATAAATTCAGGCAGGCGTACTCGTGTTCGACAGCCGCTCGTTCGCATGATTTACGCGACAACAAGCGCGAATACTTTTCTCACGTGATTCCCGCGTGGACATTACAAGCCCATACGCTATTCCCTCTCCCTTAAGGACAGATTCGGGAACGCCGCAGCTTTTCGATAGCTGCCGATATCCAGATTCGGTCGAGACTTCATGCGAGCGAGACGCACGAGCGATTGAGTAGTGATTTCGCGGAAACGGTGATAGAAATTAAGAAACCGCGAGTGACTAACGAACTTCGTGCCAGGATTGCTCGAGCACAGCGAAATACTCGCGGTTTACGTGATTATTACGACGGAAACATAAAGCAGGCGTAGCAGGATTGAAAGAATTTTGTAGGATTTATCGTTGTTTGGAGTCACAATCTAAGTGCAACGAGACCTCAGTGATCCAGTGTGCACTGTCATGTATAATAAAGACGACTAAGACTCAAACTTATACCAATTCGTCGAAATTCATCAAGATCACCTGCTCCTACACTAATCCCGCTTTCTCGCTTTCACTTTCGCACTTCGCAGACGCTCTCGCTCTCTCACATGCATGACTCCCGTCTTTCACACGCTCCTCCGAAAACAGTCGCACTCTCGCGGGGCGGGCATTTCGTTTCGTCACACCAGATATCAAGCTCAGTTCAACTCATTTCGCCTCGAATGCCACGCGCTCTCTCTGAGTGACACCGGCGCTCTGTTCAACGTGTTCGCTCTTGAACATAAAATTGTGGTCCTTCGAGCCGGATTCGTGGTGATTCAGTGGAGAATTCTCGAGTGGCCTGGTCGACGGCAGAGACGAAGGACGACCGCGACCGTGCATTCTGAAGCAACATCGAGGACGACAACATGAACGAACTTCTCGACCAGCAAATAACCGCCCTTCAAATAATAGGAAGGTCGCTATCTAACTTCAAGAAGATAGGAAAAAACAACTACACGCCGGCCATGATCCGACAGCGGATGACAACGCTAAAGGACACTTGGGCGACATGCCTCGCCAGGCATGCCCGATTGCTACAAACCGTCCCGGAAGAAAACCGAGCCACCCTAACGTACTTCAGGGAATTGCAGCTCGAGCTAAACCAGGAGGTCTACGAAACCACGCTCGATTACATGGCCACCTGCCTCGAGGAACTGGAGCCACCAGTACCAGCATCATCGTCACCATTACATTCGATAAGTACATTCGAAAAAGCGTCCTTTTCCTTGAATCATCTTCCTCCGATCAGGCTTCCCCCGTTTTCCGGGAATCTTGATGAATGGGAGAATTTCCGAGATCGATTCACGTCTCTCATCATACAGAACAATGACCTCACTGCATTCTCAAGGATGCATTTTCTTGCATCCAGTCTTAGCGGTCGTGCGCTTGACACGATAAAGTCAATTCAAGTCACCGCGGCTAACTTTGAAATAGCGTGGAAAACGCTGGTGTCACGCTACGATAATACGCGACGGCTCGTCGAGGTACACGCATCCGCGCTCTTCAACCTTCCGTCGGTCGGTCGCGAGTCCGCGCTCGAATTGAACGAACTTCGTGACAGAGCCAATCGGTCAATCGCGTCATTGAGAAACTTGAATCGATCTAATGACGAGATACTCAGCGACTTGCTGGTGTACAGCGTGACTCAACGACTCGATCACGCAATCAGGAAGGCGTGGAGGCTTAAAACGGGCGACGACGCGAGCGTTCCGACATACGAAGCCCTTGACAAGTTCCTTGAGACGCGTGTTCGCGCTCTTGAGGAATTGACCCCTCAAGGTTCTTCGAAGCACGCCCGTACAGCCAGAGTAACGAGCGCGTCTACAACCGCTTCGAGTCCAGCGTGCCCCCTCTGTGCCGCGTCTCATTTCATTAATCGGTGTCCGCAATTTTTAAAGAAGACGCCGACTCAAAGAATGGAAGTCATTAAACAAGCAAACAGATGCCTCAACTGCTTGAGTTACAAACACGCTGCTCAAGCGTGTCCAAGCCGATATTCATGCCGTACATGCCAAAATAGACATCATTCCATGCTTCATAATGACTCGGCCTCTTCTTCCTCAAATGCGACTAGTTTAAGTTTAACGACCACCTCAGACATCTCCGCCGAAAATAAAAACAACGATCACGTTTCCGCTCTATGCTCAACTCTGCCGTTCGCTGCGCGAAAGCGCGTATTGCTCGCGACCGCGCGCGTTAATGTAATATCTCCGGCGAATCGCAGGCTCGCGGTACGAGCACTCCTTGATCAAGGCTCCGAAATCACATTCATAAGTGAACGTCTCACGCAAACGCTACGGTTGCGCCGCTTCAGCATGCCTCTCGAAATCTCTACCGTCGGTGGAGTAAATATCGGTAAAAGCCGTTACGCCGCTCAGATTCAGGTCGCTCCGATCAACGGATCAGCATCGGCGCTCGCGACAACGGCGTCAATTCTAAAGTCATTAACGAAATATTCGCCATCACAACCACGAAATCATAATGAGTGGACTCATCTAGCTCATCTCGCGCTCGCTGATCCGATTCCCTTTAGCGCCGAACCTATTGATGCGATAATCGGAGCGGACCTCTATAGCGAAATGCTTCTCGACAAAGTAATTAAAGGCGCACCTGGTCAACCAGCTGCGCAAGCAACTATCTTTGGATGGATATTGTCAGGTCCAACCTCCGATCCCTCTCCTCCGGGTCACGTGATCAGCGTTCGGCATTGCGCCAGTACTGACACTCTGGATCGCGACATCCGGCGATTCTGGGAGGTAGAGGAAGTTTCGCGTAAACCGCCGCTCACACCGGAAGAGCAGCAATGCGAGGATCATTTCGCCAACACGCATTCTCGCGGCCCTGATGGACGATATATTGTACGGTTGCCGTTTAAGCGTGGCCCTCCGATCGAAATTGGCAACTCACGAGCCACCGCGGAACGGTTACTCAGAGCGCTTCATCGTCGTCTTTCGGTGCGACCCGAATTGAAAATCGAGTACTCACATTTTTTGTGCGATTATGAATCGTTGAATCACATGCACCGGGTGACAGAAGCGAACGACTCATCTCAAACCGTGTATATCCCGCATCACGCCGTTATTCGGGATGGCAGCGCGACGACACACCTTAGAGTAGTTTTCAACGCGTCATGTCAAACTTCCAACGCAACCTCGCTCAACGACCATCTCCTCGCAGGCCCAAAATTGCAAGCAGACTTGTCGGCTGTCATCCTACGTTGGCGGCTATTTCGATACGTTTACGCGGCTGATATCACAAAAATGTATCGGCAGATTCAAATCGATCCTCGAGATATCGATTACCAACGTATTCTTTGGAACCCTGAACCCAACAATCCTGTGCTAACATATCGGCTCTCGACCGTCACGTACGGCACCGCGTGCGCTCCTTTTCTAGCTCTGCGCGTGATACGACAGCTGGTTGCGGACGACGGCGCCGCGTTTCCACTCGCCGCGTCGGTATTATCCGAAAACGTATACGTGGATGATGTCCTGTTCGGCGCCGAAAGCGTGCCGCGCCTAAAGCAGATTCGCACTCAAGTCTGTTCACTGCTGCGACAAGGCAAGTTCGAACTAAGAAAGTGGTCGAGCAATTCAGCGGAGCTGCTGGACGATATCAGCGTTGAAGATCACGGCATCGCGTGCGACAAAACGTTGCAATCCGACGAAAGCCTAAAGATCTTGGGCATCATCTGGAGTCCATCCACTGATGTATTTCAATTTAAAGTCTCTTTTGATTCGGCTCCGTCTACAACCAAACGATCAATTCTATCCACCATCTCAAAGCTCTTTGACCCTCTCGGGTGGAGCACACCAGTCACAGTCACAGCAAAAATGTTTATTCAAACATTGTGGCAATCTAAACTTGACTGGGACGATGTTCTCCCTCCCGATCTCTTAATTCAATGGGAGCGTATTCAATTTTCCCTCTCAGAGCTACACGGACTTTCATTGCCTCGCTGGGTTCAGCACGAAGCTCAAACTGAGCAATGCGAATTGCACGGCTTCGCCGACGCATCCGCGCAAGCATATGCTGCTGTGGTCTACCTCAGGCTGGTGTCTAAGTCCGGCGTCGTGACCACTCAGCTGCTTATCGGGAAATCTAAAGTCGCGCCGCTGACTCCTCTCAGTATCCCGAGACTCGAACTACAAGCCGCAGTGCTACTCACTCGTTTATTAGAATTCGTCAGAACAACTCTCTCTCTCTCAACTGCTCCATGTTATTGCTGGACAGACTCTACCGTGGTCCTTGCGTGGGTGACCCAACACCCCTCCAGATGGAAGACGTTCGTCGCGAATCGCGTATCCGAAGTTCAAACGCGAATTCGCGACGAACGCCTCATGGAGACACGTGACAACCGATGATAATCCCGCCGATTGCGCGTCTCGCGGAATCCCGGGTCATTCGCTCTCGTCACATCCGCTTTGGTGGTCAGGACCACCGTGGCTTCGGCACCTCGCAGCGGAGTGGCCGCAGCCAATCCACTCGACTCACCTCGATACACCGTTCGAAAGCAAAAATGAAACAGTTTCGGTTTTTGTCGCGTGTCAAAATTCGTGGGAATTAGCAACGCGATATTCTTCATGGCCTCGTCTCATTCGAATTACAGCATACATAATGCGATTCGTGACAAGAACGCGACGGAAACCCGATGTTCACGATAGCGTCGAGCAATATAAGGCGGCGATTCATGCTCGCGAATGTCAAATCGCAACGGAGTTTTGGCTCCGATACATTCAAGCACAGCTTTTCCCTCACGAACGAAAGGCTCTGCTAAATGATCAACCAGTCGCGTCCAAAAGCCCACTGGCCTCGCTCAATCCGTTTCTGGACCATGCCAAAATAATTCGTGTTGGCGGGCGGCTGGCACACGCTACCATCGCGTTCACCGCAAAACACCCCATAATTTTAGCCGCGCATCCTATCGTTCAGCTATTGATTCATCACATTCACATTAAAACCATGCACGCCGGTCTTCAACTCACGCTTGCGACTCTCCGACGCGACTACTGGGTCTTACGAGCGAGACCGATCACCAAAACCGTAATTCATCGTTGCGTTATCTGCACTCGGGAGCGAGCAACGATTCCAATGCAACTGATGGGAAATTTGCCAAAGGTCCGCGTCAATCCTCCAGAGCGTGCGTTTGTGCATTGCGGAGTGGATTATGCCGGACCAGTTCTAACGCGTTCAATGGCCGGGCGCGGAAGGACGTCACGCAAGGCGTACATTGCCATATTTATCTGCATGGCCACTCGAGCCATTCACCTCGAGCTCGTCGACGGCTACTCAACGGCGGCATTCCTCGGAGCCTTCTCCAGATTCTGCTCACGACGCGGTCTTCCTACGTCCGTCTACTCAGATAACGGCACGACATTCGTGAGCGCCGATCGCGAGCTCACCGCCGCATTTCGATCGGCATTGCGAGACCCGAGTTTTTTGAATAAAACAGCCGCTGACAGCATTTCCTGGCACTTCATTCCCCCTTCGGCTCCGCATTTTGGCGGTATCTGGGAAGCCGGAGTTCGAAGTGTCAAGCACCATCTCCGGCGAGTCATAGGGTCTCATACTCTTACATATGAAGAATTCTCTACCGTACTGTGCAATGTCGAGGCTTGTCTAAATTCGCGGCCTCTAGCCCCTCTCAGCGACGATGCAACTGACTACGACCCGCTAACCCCGGGTCATTTTTTAATTGGCTCCGCAATTACGGCCGCTCCCGAGCCCTCCATATTTGAAGTGCGAGAAAACCGACTTACGCGCTGGCAGCTCGTGCGGCAGCTTACAGAGCGCTTTTGGAGGCGGTGGCATGACGATTACGTTAATACGCTACAGCAGCGCGGAAAATGGAAGCGAGTTGAAAAGGCCGAGATTCGAGTTGGACAAATTGTACTCTTGCGAAATGCGCTCCTTCCCCCATGTAAATGGGAACTCGCGAAAGTAACGCAATGTCACCCGGGCGCCGATGGTTTGACACGCGTCGTCACTGTAAAAACCGCCTCTTCAGAATATAAACGTCCGTTAACGAAAATATGTATGCTCCCAATCGATCTTGAACACTCGGACACCACGGCGGAATAGCGTCTAAATTTCTAATGGATATTTGTAAAACGATGTGTGATTGACATTCCGACCGCCTCTGTAAATCAATGTAGACCTTAAGTTTTCTTTTCCTTTCTTTTTTTTTTTTTTTTTCTTCTTCATTTCGAAACGACGGTTTCGAGGCGGACGGTATGTTAAGGATCGTACACTATGCGATCATGTATCATTTATATATAGTTCTCGTGCACGTTGATGATGTGGTATCGCACACGCTCGATCCACGCGTTTTGCTCTCTAACAGCACGCCTCGGTGATCGCCGATGAATATTATTGTAAGAGTTGCCTATTTGTATAATGTTTGATATTATGCTGAGGTCGGCATTCCTCGATAAATTCAGGCAGGCGTACTCGTGTTCGACAGCCGCTCGTTCGCATGATTTACGCGACAACAAGCGCGAATACTTTTCTCACGTGATTCCCGCGTGGACATTACAAGCCCATACGCTATTCCCTCTCCCTTAAGGACAGATTCGGGAACGCCGCAGCTTTTCGATAGCTGCCGATATCCAGATTCGGTCGAGACTTCATGCGAGCGAGACGCACGAGCGATTGAGTAGTGATTTCGCGGAAACGGTGATAGAAATTAAGAAACCGCGAGTGACTAACGAACTTCGTGCCAGGATTGCTCGAGCACAGCGAAATACTCGCGGTTTACGTGATTATTACGACGGAAACATAAAGCAGGCGTAGCAGGATTGAAAGAATTTTGTAGGATTTATCGTTGTTTGGAGTCACAATCTAAGTGCAACGAGACCTCAGTGATCCAGTGTGCACTGTCATGTATAATAAAGACGACTAAGACTCAAACTTATACCAATTCGTCGAAATTCATCAAGATCACCTGCTCCTACACTAATCCCGCTTTCTCGCTTTCACTTTCGCACTTCGCAGACGCTCTCGCT
Source organism: Solenopsis invicta (assembly GCF_016802725.1). Classification (NCBI taxonomy): domain Eukaryota; kingdom Metazoa; phylum Arthropoda; class Insecta; order Hymenoptera; family Formicidae; genus Solenopsis; species Solenopsis invicta. Next base: position 4,146,314 of record NC_052673.1, read on the forward strand.
CTCTCACATGCATGACTCCCGTCTTTCACACGCTCCTCCGAAAACAGTCGCACTCTCGCGGGGCGGGCATTTCGTTTCGTCACACCAGATATCAAGCTCAGTTCAACTCATTTCGCCTCGAATGCCACGCGCTCTCTCTGAGTGACACCGGCGCTCTGTTCAACGTGTTCGCTCTTGAACATAAAATTGTGGTGTTTAGAAACATTAAAGACAACATTTTCTGTTTGTTGTTTAATGTTAAACAGGGATAAAATAATATTTTTAATGAAATTCTTTTTTGGTTTTTCTAAAGGTTTTCTAATGGTTTTCTGAACGCAGAAAAATTCTAAACAATGAAAAATTTAAAATATATAATTTTGTAACAGGTACTGTGTTTCTTTTAAACTAAATTAATTTTGTAAATTTATTTTTATGGATAGCCATGTTACAACTTTTTTTTTCCCACCAATTATGCAGTACATTAGATTTTTATAAATCACTTCCTAAATAATAAATATTTCATTACTTTGAGTCTAGAATTTGTCAAACAACACTCTGACAAATGTAATCGTTTAAGTTACAATAAAAAATATTAATTATAAAGAAAGTTATTTAATAAAATGGGTACCGTTTTACCTCCTCTATATATTGGGTGTGAATCGATTTTCAATGATCCAATATTGAAAAGTGGGTATCGACTTGTTTAACCAATATTGGAGATGGAATATTGGTCCAATATTAAAAGGTGGATATCGACTCTTGTTTAACCAATATTGGAGTTGCAACATTGGTCCAATAACATTGGTCCAATATTAAAAAAATATATAAATATGATATATTGATTGTGCATTGGGTTGTCAACATTGGTCCAATATTAAAAGATTAACACTTTGTCTTATTTAACCAGTATTGGAGTTTCAATATTGGTCGAATTTTTTTTTTAACCCAAACCGTCATCCATCCAAGTCGCGATTTCGGTGAACGTTGCTTAACCTGTGTGATCGCTGCAAGCTAGTCCTTCGTGATGACCTGTGAACACTTTTGTGCTGATACGTATATATAACTGGTAGATTAGGTTAATATACGTTATTGAAAAAATGAAATATGTATAATTAAAGCACATTATTTATATAAACAAATATAAAATTATAGTATTTTACAAATGCAGAATAGTATTTGGAATAACTTTTCTGTTATTTGTTTAAATAAGAATACAATTAGAAGATTGTGACGTGACGCTCCGCAGCGCCGTCCCGGAGAGCGATAAGGCCGTGGAGGGTACCCTGGGGTCCGCCTCTCTCTCCCCCGGGAGGGAGACGGGGACGTAAAAACCCCGTTGAAATACCGCCTCTTACCGCTCTTTGATTTTAATTATCCGCATGTTTTTTGTTGTACCGTCACGTATAGCCTTGTTAAGAGCGTTAAGGCGTACCTGAATCAGCGAAACCCGAGCGGACGGCAGTGCGAAATGTGTATGCCCGACGAAGATCCGAGCGGAGGCGTCAACGAGGAAGCTGAAGGAGCGACGGAAGGCGCACCGCCGCCGAACCCGCGCCGGAAAGCTAAGTCGCGGTTCCGCCTATTTATTACTACCGCCTATCTTCCCGAACAACACCTGTATTAACGCCATCCTTTATTGTAGCGAACCTTGCCGGAGGAGCCTCCAAATAAAACCAGCGGACTGCAGGCCGCTGAGCCATCATCCCGGAGAATGCTGTCAAAAGGCCTGGCCAGCCCGACGACCGCAACAGGGAATAGAATGCGAACCTGGAGCGTCAACGCCGAGAAAGATTTCGAAACGTCCCACAGTGGTCATTTTTGCTAATCTGAGCGAACAAAAGTCAAAAATCCGATTGGGCATTTCAAACTCTTTTGTTGCGTAAAAATGAGCTTGAATGCTTGGAAGTATGAAATCTAAAAATGAATAATTTTTAAATCGAATGGGAAATACTCGATAGTACCGTCACGAACATGTTTCTGCAAGTCTTGGCGCGCGCCCGCTCATCGCGGCTCGCGGTCGCCCTCATTTCGATAAGCGAATTCATGCTGAATAGATGCGTTTTATCTGTTCCTACTATGGATCCTACAAATATAAGTAAGTAAGCAACTTATAATGTAAAAATAGTAAGAATTTTTTGAATATAGGTCAAGGTTTATGATTTTAAAAATTTGCTTTAAAAATTGCTATTTTTAAATATATTTTACTAAGTTTGATAGAGTAGAAAACTCGGGATTGATATGGATTGATCAAATGAGTTAAATGAAGTTATTAAATTACTTCTTAATAATAGTTTAAAATTAAATTTAGCTGCAACTATTCGCAACTTTAGATTATGTATTCATTTTAAGGTCTGATATGCGGAGTCCGACGAGAAACATTATTTTGCGTTTGGCGAAATGAATCAAATATTAATAAAAAAACTGACGCAGTTTTGAATTTTTTGATGCAGAAAAGTGATTTTTTAGAGTACAAGAATTCAAAATGTATAATTGAGAAAAAGATTAGAAATTTTTGCAGCCAATTAATGTTAAAATGGAAAAAATGCCATCGTAGTAATAATTTATTTGTCTCAATAAATAAGAAATGGCTCGACGGAAAAATTATTTTTGAGGAACTTCTATCTAAAGAAACTCCATCACGATCTGGGAGACCAGAAAAATCGTTCGCTAGCTGTAGTGACTCGGTCAAACGGAGGAAAGTTCGTCCACTCTTACAGACGTTCACTCAAGATGAACTGATTTTCGCGTCAAGAATGAGTCTTAGGTGAAGTGGAAAAAGAAATACAGCTGATTTAATTAAACAAGTATCTAGTTCTCCTAAGAGAGCGACAAAAATAAAAAAAATGTGTTCCAATGTACAGCAATTACCAACAAAAATTACACCTGAAAAGGCTCTCGCTTTGTACATACGAGGTGTGTTCAAAAAGTATCGCGAATTTTGAATTTTCGCGGGTTACGTATATTCGAATTTCGATCTTTTTGTGGCGTTATGTTGGTACTCATGTCTCTCACTTATGCCGACAAGCTCGGCCATTTTGAATGTTCACTTAATTGTTGACAGCTGCTTTGCTTGCACGTGTTTTGGATCGTCTTCGATTTTTACCTATTAAAAAAAATGGATCAAAGAACCTGTATCAAATTTTGTGTGAAAAACGAAATTAAGTGCGCGGATGCATTCCGAATGTTGACTGTGGCATACGGAGAAGCTACCTTGGACCGAAGCAACGTTTATCGGTGGTACAAAATGTTCTCAGAAGGCCGAGAAGATGTGAACGACGAAGAGCGTTCCGGACGCCCGAGCACTTCAACAACAGACGAAAAAATTAATGAAGTGGAGAAAATGGTATTGGCCAATCGTCGAATCACCGTTAGAGAAGTTGCTGAGGACCTAAACATATCGATTGGCTCGTGCCATTCGATTTTTATCAATGATTTGGGCATGAGACGGGTCGCCGCGAAATTCGTACCAAACGCCCCTGCTCACATATCGTTGCTTGTGCGCGACTTTTTGGCCAAAAACAACACACTAATGATGCCGCAGCCACCGTATTCCCCAGATCTGGCCCCCTGTGACTTTTTCTTGTTCCCTAAACTGAAGAGGCCCATGAAAGGACGACGTTACGCTACGCTTGACGAGATAAAGACGGCATCGAAGGAGGAGCTGAACAAGATAAAAAAAAATGATTTTTTGAAGTGCTTCGAAGATTGGAAAAACCGTTGGCACAAGTGTATAATATCTCATGGGGATTACTTTGAAGGGGACAAAATAGATATTCATGAATAAATAAATAATTTTTGAAAAAACACAAAATTCGCGATACTTTTTGAACACACCTCGTAAATACAAAAATGACAAAAAAACAATACATTGCTATAAAACAAATCAGTACATCTCATAATACAAATATTTATCCAAATTATAATGCACTATTGCTCGCAAAAAAACAATGTTACCCAAATGATATAACAATTAATGAAATTTCATCCGAGATCAAGCTCCAATCATTAGTGGAACATACAGTCCAAAGACTACTTTTCGTTCAAAGTGACAAACTTAAAGATATTATTGATAGCGGTAGTACTCTTGAAAAAATAAACATTTATTTCAAATGGGGTTGTGATGGTGCAGCCGGGCAAAGTTGCTATAAGCAAGTTTTTCAGTACGAAGAAAATAATGACTCATTTCTGTTTTTAATTTCTATAGTGCCATTACGAATTATAGCAGAAGTTTGTGAAGACAAACAGGAATTTGTTGTTTGGCAGAATGAATCTAGCTCATCGACAAAATACTGTCGACCAGTGAAAATAATTTTTCACAAAGAAACAAAGGATTTTGTCAAAGATGAAATTAAAAACATTAAAAAACAAATAGATGAACTTTCTCCAGTTATTACAAAATTTCATGAGAATTCAATACCATGTTATTCCTCATTTTCTTTGACAATGATTGATGGTAAGATTTGTAGCTGGTTAGCCGATACACCTGATCAAAATTGTTATCTTTGTAAGGCTTCTCCAAAGCAAATGAATGACATAGATGCCATGTTAGAAAGATCGATTACGGAAGATAATTTAGAATATGGCATTTCAAGTCTTCATGCATGGATAAAAACGTTTGAATGCATTTTACACATCGCCTACAGATTAGAAATACGTAAATGGCAAATCAGAAAAGAAGATAAAGAAAAGATGGAAACAAGAAACAAGGAGATACAAGAAAAATTTCGTCGACACATGGGTCTTCTAGTTGATATGCCTAAGCCAGGTTTTGGAACGACAAACGACGGTAATACGACGAGACGTTTTTTCAGAAATCCCGAATTGGCTTCTAAAATCACAGGAATAAATGAAAAATTTATAAGACGAATGAGTGTCGTATTAATTACTATTTCCTGTGGTTTCGAAGTAGACAGCACGCTATTTAAATCTTATTGTATAGATACTGCAAAGATCTACATCAGCTTGTATCCTTGGTATTACATGCCACAGAGTTTACATAGAGTACTAATTCATGGCGCAGATCTGATTAATAAATCAGTTCTATCAATTGGACAAATGTCCGAAGAAGTACAAGAATCACGGCATAAAGACGCGAAGCAATACAGAGAATTCTTTTCGCGGAAGTTCTCTCGGCAGCAGATACTCGAAGACATGATGCATATGTTGCTTATATCATCTGACCCAGTAATTAGCAGCTTTCGAATATCACAACCTAAGAAAAGTAACACTTTGCCATTAGAAGCTATGAAAATGATCAAATGTGTCGATAGAAATTCATTAAATAGTAGTAATGAAAGTGAATCTTGTGATAGTAGCGATAACAATGAGTAAAACATGCTTTTTTTCTTTTTTTTTATTTATCTCTCAATGTACCTTATAGAATTACGTTATTATTTTATTACATTCAAATTGCATTAAAAAATTCCTTCATTTATTTATTTTTTGCATTTGTTAGTCTGTATGATACGTTTCTTTATTTGCATCATCAAAAGCAAATATATGACTAATGCTTTGTAAAATTTGGTTTTATTTTATATTTTAGCTATTTTTCAGCAATATATTCTTAAAAATTTATAATGTGTATTCATTAAAATTAATTTTCTGTCCTTTAATAAAATTTTCCAAGCATTAATTACACGTTTTATCAAATAAAATAATTTCGCTCACTCAGATCGACAAAAGTGACCACTGTGCGTTCCGTCCGTCCCGCCGATCGCTGAGTAGAAGAGCGGCAGTCGCCATACAACGTAGCAACGGCGCGGAGCACCGAGGGAAAGCGAGAGGGCCAATTGCAAGTACCGGAGCAAGGGAGAAGAACGCACTACCGACCGCTCAAGAGAGATTACCGCTAGGAGCGAGAAGGATGCGCGTGGGAACGCGAACCAATCATCGGCGAAAATCGGCGAAGAGGGACATTGTGACGTCACGAGAAAATTCGGCAGAGCCCGACGAGCCGGAAAGCGCGGATCGGCTTATCACTGTCGTGTGCGCCACCGCAACGAGAGGTACAGCCCAGGAGCCACCGATCATCGCCTACCGATATCTCATTGTAAGCCGCCGCTCCGGTAACCGTAAGTTAAGTCCTTGAATGAGGGTCGATCTCCGTGCATTTCCCGTAGTCATACCGTATACCGCACTTAAGTAAGCGGTGCATCCCGCGAGTAATTAACTGTGCCGAAGTGACGACACGTCTAGCGAGATCGACCACAGCTCAAGTATCGTTGAGTCCCTCTCGGGGTAAGGGCACCGACAGTCACTCGTATCGTTTAGATTGTAAGTAAAATCGCGTATCGTCTTGTGCCGCGTAATTGTGAATTGTTGTCTCGTATCGAGCCGTAGTATTAAGGATTACCGTACCGTATCGTGCCGTACCGGGGGATTTCGGAGCAGGATTGTGCTCCGGCCGAACCCGTCGCGGAGAGTTTTTGTGATAGCGGGATCGCTCGGTGCGTGGAATTCGCGCGGTTCGGTCTCGGCGAGACGCGGTACCGTTCGGTCTCCGCGAGATTCGTAACGCCGCGGAATTGCCGCGAGGACCGCCGGCGATCGGAGTTCCGCGAGATAATTATCGGGATTAATAGTCGCGAGTGAGGGCGTGACTCCCGTACGGATTTTATGTGCGAGGAGAGTATTATTCGTGCCGTGCGAATTCACGTGATGATCATGGTCGTGCCGCGTGTTGTTATGTCGTAGTAATTATCGTGCCGCGTATTTTGTAATTCGTCCCGTCCTGACGTGTCCTGCAATTTGGTGATCTCTCGATTTTCTTTGGGACGTTTCCGCATAGCGAGAGTGCGTCTCCGTTAATTCACGTGCCGTTCGCGTTAATCCGTCTTTTCCGTTAATTTTCTATTCTCCAGATTACTCTAAAAGTATCGCCCACCGCTTGTAACTGCGTAACTTTTGTAAATTCCCTGTACTCGTTCACCGTTTCTCTAATGATGCTAAAATATATTATCTCTTATTGTTAAAATTACCCATGGCGTTGTGATTGCGTTTCTCACCCCTTCCCCGCTACACTTAAGAACTGCGCCCCTCTGCCATTTGTGGAGCAAGCCGCGGGCAGCGATATTCGTTTTGCCGTGTCGCGTATTTACCGCTTTTCGTGAAGTGGTGCAAGAGATCGCGCCTGGCGCCCAATTACTAATTAAGTTGAGAAATTTTCGTTACCGCCCTCCTTTCCCCTTTTTATTGGGCATACTCTTCTGCGCTTGGCGAGCGCAGGAAAAGTCGCAAGGTATATTTTTAATATATTTTTAAACGAATTTAATTATTTCTTTTATTTTAGGTAATAAACAATGTTAATAATTAATTATTAATAAGTAAAATAATTGACGTTTAGAATAAAAAGTAATTTAAATAAAAAAAAAAGACAGTGCCGAGGCTCGAACGCATGATCTTTGGACTGTGAGTCCAGTGCGTTCGTTGCGCGGCTAATGAAATGCTACAGTTGGACCTTTATATTTAAGGTAGATAACGTGCTCGCCTAATTTCAACCCTTACATTCTCGAAAACGGCTGCGTATCTACGGCTAATATTACAGGCGTAATCTTATATTTTCCTAATCTACCACCACACTAAAGCGTTAGTTAATTAAAAAACTCGGTTGGCAGTTGGGGTATTCTCCTTGTTCGCCTGAGAAATAGAAGTTTACACTACGTTAATATAATGTCATCGGCAGGTAGCAGAGTCCCATGCTAGCGCGGTATCGTTATGAATTAAATTGTCAGCGTGTACCGGTGAGCATAACGTTATGTGGCGTTGAAAATGGCATACAAATTCAAAAACTAAACTTAGTAACCAAATGTATTATAACGCTCCATATTATATGAAAAATTATTGCTTTCTATGAGACTTTTATTTTTTGCCATTGTAACGTGGGCTTTAACGCGCCGCTCGGAAAGAACCGGATTTATGAATGTTCCGTTTTATGGGCCCAATGGTTAAGCATATAATTATTAGGCATCTCTCTCCGCGTAATTCCATCGTCGGCGTACCGGCCACAAGATTAATTTATAATAATCGCGAAACGAAAGAGTCTATTGTCACACAGAATCGTATAAAATTAAAAGAAACTGTGTTATTGCACAAAATGCTGATCTTCCTTGTGTGTTTGTATAATAGATCAGTTTTTTAATCCAAAAGTTAATCATTGTGCGCAAAAAAATTTTGCTTTAAAATTCATGTTTACGTTGATTGCTGATTTAAAAAACTCGCTTTATTTTAGATTTGCTTTGTTGTAACAAACCGCCTTTCCGCTTCCCCCTCGGACCGTCCACCGTTCCGAGCTGTCCGGCCGAACAACCGCCGGACAGCGTAAACACGGCGCGTAGCGCCAATAAGACACATAGACACCGGCGTAGCGCGCGTTGACGCATCCGCACGTGAGATCGCCGTGACGGATCTCCGCGCGCACGCGCTCGACCGGAGTGGCGACCGCTGGACCGATCTCGAGCGGCGGGAAGACCCCGATTCCGTACCGTTCCGTACCCCCGCACCGTCCCTGCCCTCGAGATTCGGGTATATAAACGCCGCCGCTCCGAGAGTCGAGGCTCTCTTCTTCTCCGTCCGATCTCCCGTCCGCAGAAGAAAGCCTATCCCGAGTGCTCACAAGGAGTTAAGCGCCTTAGCTTCCGTCAAGCGATCTTGACACGAGCCATCCGCCTTCTTAAACCGCCGGTTCACGGGCTCAAGTCTATCTTGGGCTCCACCAGGAGATCCTGGTAGTCGGCACTTCCCGATCCGCCGTCCCGTCTCGATATCGACTCACGACCTGGGGTGTGAAGTTCCGCGCCTCTACCAAGAGCTCTTAGCGTGAGTCGATCACCACCGCCGAACATCGCGGTATTAACCGCAACACGCCGCGATCGAGACCCAGTACAGCTGTACCACGCGCGCGTCGTCTACGGCCGTGGTCGCGGCCTTCGGCAAGGTCACGGTACCCGCGCCTCAACAAGGATTCCGAGTTCCGAGAATCTTGGCTCGGAAATCCCGCGAAACTTGTAAATAGACCCGTGTATAATACCGCGTTAAAGGCCGACCGCTACGAATCTCGCGTGTAAATACCGTTCGTCCGTCCGCGCGCTCTGGTTTCCGTTTGTCCGTCCGCGCGTAATTTCTAAGTTGTGTTACGTCCGTCCGAGCGTCACCGCCATCCGTCCGTCCGCGCGTCGTGGCTAAAACGCCACGCTACTGTATTGTACGATACGTTACGCGAAATAAATTCGCTGCTTTCTTTCCACCCAACAAACTGTCTAGTTCTCTTGGCGACCTCAATCCGCGTCCGAGTCCGCCGAACTCACGTCGCCCCGTGCGCGGAAAAAGTCAGGTCGTTACATGGCGCCCGAACAGGGACCGTTTCCGTTTCCGATCGCGGAGAACTAGACCCGTACCGATCCGATGCCGCGGAGCTGGATATACCATATCGACCGCACCGAACTTCTCCGTCAGTTACGCCACGCCGATCTCGCTAACGTCAACGAGCTCCACCGCCGACTCAGCGAATTCCTGGTGTTGCACCCCGAACACGCGCCGGCCGGAATCATGATCGATCCGCCCGCGATTAACGTCACCGTACCGGAACCGACCGCACCGACCGAAAACGACTCCCCCGCGAAGGTGATGAACCTGATCCGTAAATGGGGATGTCACTTCGACGTGAAGGACCCGGTGTCCTTCCTGGAACGTATCGACGAGCTACAAGCCGAATACGGCTACGATAACGCGTTGCTCCTTCGCGGACTACCGGAGATGCTACGGGGAGATGCGCTCCTCTGGTATCGCAACAACCGGACCGCGTGGGGGACATGGCAGGAGTTCCTCGGAGAATTCCGAGAGTACTACCTGCCGCGCCGCTATTTTTCTCAGCTCCGGCGGGACATTCAAGCCCGAACGCAGGCTCCGGACGAGCCGTACCGCAAGTACGCGACCGACGTACTCACGATGATGCGGCGCGCCGAGGGTTACGGAGAGGAGGAACAGCTCGACCTCCTCTACGACAATATGCACCCCCGATATAAGTTATACGTCCGCCGCGACGACGTTCACCGTGCCACCGAATTACTGCGGGGAGCAGAAGAATTCGAGCACATTAGCTCGCAATGCCGCGAGCGGCAACCCGCGCCGAAGCCGTCCGCGAATTCTGCTGCCGTCGCCTACGACAAGAACGAATGCTGCTAGCGGTGCAAGCAGCGCGGCCACACGCGATTCGAATGCCGCCGCGCGGCCCGCAAGTTCCGTTCCCAGTGCGGGAAAGATAACGTGTATACCCGCGACTGCCATCCACCGCCGGGAAACGCCACCAGGACCGGGGGCACCGAGACCGCTCCTCGGTCCTCCGAATAAGATACAATCCGCGACCGCACGTCGATGTCCCCGTCGGGACACCACGCTCACAGCCTTGCTAGACTCGGGCTCCGAAGGCTCATTTGTGAGTACCGACGCCGCCGAACGCCTCCGCGGGAAGGGGTACACGACGCTACCCGTCACCGGCCGGATCTACCTCGCGGACGGCTCCAGCACGCCGGTAGAGACTTGCCTCGTACTGCCGGTCGTATTCCCGGCACGCTCGTTCCGACACGAATTCCGCGTGCTACCCGGACTCGACGTCGACATGTTGATCGGCGTCGATGTCATGGCACGAGCCCGGATAACGATCTCTCCGCCGCCGTTACACCGGGAGGACGACCGCGCACCGCGAGACGCCGCTCGCCCGACGACCGCCGCCAGTACCGAACCCGCGGAAGACGCACGGTTACAGGCTTTTCTCGCCGAAGAACTGCCAAAGTTCAACCATGTACGCGGACCGACCGATCGCGCGGAGCATGTTATCCGCGTCAAGAACCATCCGCCGATCAAGCAGCGTTACCGTCCTCGAAATCCGGCGATGCAGGCGATCATCGACCAAGAGGTCGACGAGATGATACGCGCCGGTGTGATCGAGCCGTCTCGCAGCGCATGGAGCTCGCCGATCGTCATTGTGCGCAAGAAAGACGGAAAACCGCGGTTCTGCATAGATTTCCGCCGCGTAAACGAGGTAATGGAACGCGACGCCTACCCGTTATCGCAAATACCAGCCACGCTCGACAAGCTGAGAGGCGCGCGTTACCTCTCGACGCTCGATCTAATGAGCGGCTATTGGCAGATACCCCTGGCACCGGCAAACCGACCCGTTACCGCTTTTACCGTGCCGGGGGTTGATGCAGTTTAAAGTGATGCCGTTCGGGCTTCACTCCGCGCCGGCCACGTTCCAGCGGCTGCTCGACGATGTCCTCGGACCCGAACTAGAACCGCGGGTTTTCGTCTACTTGGACGATATCATTGTCGTCACCAAAAAGTTCGACGAGCACCTCGACACACTGCGAGAGGTTTTCCGCCGGTTGCGCGAAGCGCGACTCCGACCGAACGCAGAGAAATGCCGTTTCTGCACGGAGCGGCTAAAATACCTCGGCCACGTGGTCGACCGCGACGGAATCCGGACCGATCCGGAGAAAACGGAGGCTATCGTGAACTGGCCCGCGCCGCAGAACGTGCGGCAGATACGGCAGTTCCTTGGCCTCGCGTACTGGTACCGCCGTTTTATTCGCGACTTCGCGACCGTCGCCGCACCGCTCACCGCACCGCTCACCGCACTCATTCGTAAAAACGCCCGCTGGTCGTGGGGGGACCACGAACAGGCGGCCTTCGACGCGTTAAAAACAACGCTCACGTCCGCACCCGTACTAGCCTGCCCGGATTTCGAGCGACAGTTCGTGTTACAAACGGACGCGAGCACGACAGGACTGGGCGCCGTGCTCACCCAGTACTTCCCTGAGGGCGAGCGCGTCATCGCGTACACGAGCCAAACGCTCAACAATGCCGAGCGCAACTACAGCGCGACCGAGCTTGAATGCCTCGCCGTATTCTGGGGAATCCGCCGAATGCGAGACTACCTTGAAGGTTACCGCTTCAAGGTAGTCACCGATCATCAGTCACTTCGGTGGCTGCAAAAACTGGACTCACCGACCAGACGTCTAGGCCTTCGAACTACGACAGTTCGACTTCGAGGTGCAATACCGGAAGGGGACATTGAATAAAGTCGCGGACGCGTTCTCACGGCAAACGGCCGTTAACGTCGCCGCGAACACGGCTTGCGCGTAGTACCGGAAGTGGTGGGGCATCGCCTCCAACACTCCAGACGCCGCCCCGGACTTCCGTATAGCGGACGGTCGCCTATACCGGCACGTACTCCACACGTTGGATTTCTCCGACGCGCCGAACGACACGCAGTGGAAGGAGTGCGTGCCGCGCGAAAACTGCACCGAGCTCCTCTAACGGTACCACGACGCACCGACCGCCGGGCATCTCGGAACCGCGAAGACGATCGCTCGCATCGCCCGCCACTTCTACTGGCCGGGCATGTTCCGCGATATCTCGCAATACGTACGACAATGCCGAACATGCCTGGCCTATAAACCGGAGCAACGGCGACCGGCCGGACTGCTCCAACCGACCGACGTGTCGCAACCGTGGCAACATGTGACAATCGACCTGGTGGGACCGCTTCCGCGATCGATCAAGGGGCACACCTGGTTGTTGACGATGCAGGACCGGTTCACGAAGTGGCTGGAAATGCGAGCGCTCCAACGCGCTACAGCCGCGAATGTTACCGCCGCGCTGACCGAAGCCGTAATCCTACGACACGGATGTCCGGAGGAGATCTGGTCGGATAACGGTACCCAGTTCCGCGACCCTGACCGATCTACTGCGTGCGCTACGAATCCGCCACCGTCTTGCGCCGGCGTACGCCCCGCACTGCAATCCGGTCGATCGCACGAACCGCACCGTAAAGACGATGATAAGACAGTACTTGAACCGCGACCACCATAAGTGGGGTGAGCGCCTCGCCGAATTGCAGTTTGCGTACAACACCGCGACTCAGACGCTATGGGGCATACGCCGGCATTTTTGAACCACGGCCGCGAGCTGCGACGGCCGGAGGAACGCGCGCCAGCCGGCACACCGCAACGACCGCACGCGTTACAGCGCCGGCTGCGCGAAACATACGAGCTCGTCCGCATCAAGCTAGCGCGCGCGTTTCAACGGCAGCAACAGTATTATGATGCGCCGGAGAGAATGGCGACCGAAACGGGGAGACTGGGTGTGGAAGCGTGACCACCCCCTCTCCCGCCGTGCGGATGCGTTCAACGCAAAACTCACGCCGAGATACATTGGGCCGCTGGAGGTACGTCGCGTCATATCGCCGGTAATCTACGACCTCCGAAGCGCGGGGGGCAAGTGGTACCGGCACATCCATGTCCAGGACCTTAAGCCGGCCCCCGCTCCAACCGAAGAACAAGAGAGAGAATCCGACACCGACGACGACGACGACAACGCGGCATACGGCGCGCTCGTGACTCGGCCGCCGAGCCGAACGACTATCCGGCAGGAGCGGCACAGCAGCACGGCCGAGACACGTGGGCAAACACCGACAACAAGCGCGCGCACCGGTAGCCGGAATTCGCGCGCTGTTACGAAGAACCGACCGGCTCATTCTCAGAAGAGAAATGGAGCACGGCGGTATCCTCGCCGAAATCGACGAGCTATTAGGCGAAGCCCCGGAGCATTACGATCCGGCCCGGGAGGGAGCAGCCGGCGAAGTCGAGACCGCCACCGGACCGAGGAGACATCCCCGTGGCTGTTTCCCGTCCAAGCTGACCGACACCGCCGAGTCGTACGTCCGAAACGGCCCCGATATCGTGGCTCAAGGGACCGCCACCGCCGGTCCCGCAGGTCATCGCACCACAGGGACACCAGTCGCGACCGACGCTCGAACCCGACCGGGTCATGGGCCCCGCACCGCCGCCACCGATCGCCGTAGAGGTCACCCCCGGCACCGTCGTGGACGTGCCGTACTTTGCGGTCCACGTCAGCCGCGCCTACACCGCGCGAGTAAAGAACCGCCGCTGGAGACTGCAGTTTGACCGGGCGGGACGCCTCCGCTCCAGCAAGGAGATTCGGCTCGCCACCGAAGACAGCAAGACAAAAACATGGTTTTAGGCCTCTAGATTCAGGCCTACTCGAAGGGGAGGGGGGTGTAACAAACTGCCTTTCCGCTCCCCCCTCGGACCGTCCACCGAGCTGTCCGGCCGAACAACCGCCGGACAGCGTAAACACGGCGCGTAGCGCCAATAAGACACATAGACACCGGCGTAGCGCGCGTTGACGCATTCGCACGTGAGATCGCCGTGACAGATCGCCGTGACAGATCTCCGCGCGCACGCGCTCGACCGGAGTGGCGACCGCTGGACCGATCTCGAGCGGCGGGGAGACCCCCACCGATTCTGTACCGTTCCGTACTCCCGCACCGTGCCTGCCCTCGAGATTCGGGTATATAATCGCTGCCGCTCCGAGAGTCGAGGCTCTCTTCTTCTCCGTCCGATCTCGCGCGTGGGCGCGCGTGGCGCCCGTGGGCGCGTGGCGCGCGTGGGCGCGCCTGTGTGTGTGCGTGCGTGTGCGTGCGTGCGCGTGCGTGCGTACGTGTGTGTGCGTGTGCGTGTGTGTGAATGTGCGTGCACGTGCGTGTGTGTCAATGTGCGTGCGCGCACGTACGCGTGTGCGTGCGTGCTTGCACCTCTTAAATCTTTATTATTTCTACACTTAGGTTATACCATTGTTGTTTTTTCATCCAAAAATTTTCCTATTCTAACCCACGTGGTACTCTCTTTAATTTCTATACAAACCCTAGTTGTACTATCTCTATATTATCATTAAGAAATCTTTTTACTCCATTCAAGTGGTATTTACTTAAAAATAAATATCTTAAATTTATTCCAATCTAAATGTATTTTTTCAAAAATGTATGAAATTTTAAATTTTTGCCAATTGTAAGGAGAATACATGGCTCTTTGAAATAACTGCTGCACTACTTTTAACAAATAAAATGCAAGTGACAGTATTTTAATTTTTTAAATAAAACCCAAGTAGTGATATTTTTAATTTTTTTATAAATAAGTTTCAAATGGTATTTTGTGTAGTTTTAATGAAAAATCTGTTCTAATCCAAATGAATGTATTTAATTGAAAAAAAATTCAATGGAATATATATATTATTTAATCTTAAATATTAAAAAATTTTTAAACTACAAAAACTTGGCGCTGCTAGGTAAGAACAGCAATAAAAGAAATGGCCATAAGAAAATATACGATAAATAGAACACTTGTAAGATATGCGTTATAAAAGTAATTATGCGAAGTAAGTTAAAGATTAAATTTCTTTAACAGTTAAGTAACACTGTAAATCATTATAATTTTCTAAGTTGCTATAACTATTATATTTTACAACCCTATCGGAATTGTAACATACTGAGGACAGACAAGTAAGTCCAAAACATGTTTATATACATAATTGTATGCGAAATCTGCTTATAGATGATCTTTAAATTTTTAAATGTTATTGTAAAATCTTTATTTTGCTCCACTCGAACTTGTTTGTCACTTGTTATAATTTATTCTTAAATATTTTGAGCTGAAAAATAAAATTATTATTTTTATTGTTATAACGTTATATTTAGATTATATTTAGATATCTATCAGCGCCAAGTGTTTGTAATTTAAAAACTTTTTATTTCAATAAAACCTTATATTTTTGTTTCCTTTTTAATTTTTTAAGATTAATTGTTGTATATTCCATTGAAATTAATTTCAATTAAATACATCTACTTGGATTAGAACAGACATTTTATTAAAAATACACAGAAAATACCACTTGAATTTTATTGAAAAAGAAATTAAAGATACCACTACTTGAGTTTTATTTTAAAAAAATAATATTATTTGCATTTTATTTGTTAAAAGTAGTGCAGCAGTTATTTCGAAGAGCAATAAGGTACCCGAGCCGAATAAAGCCCACCTAACTTATTATTATTTTTTTTTTTAATTCTATTTATTGAGATATTAAAATAAACTTTGTGAGAATAAAATCTTTATTTGAATAAATGCCACAAAATACAAATACATTTCTTTAACAATATCTTTAAACAAAGAAAAAAATTTTTTTTTTAAAGTTTGACATTGGGCCTTATTATAATCTCATGTGTTTAATAAGGCCCAAATCGAAGACAAATAAAAAATGATAAAAAACTTAAAAATTATACAAAATTTTATTGTAATGATATTTTTTCATGATTTTTTAGTTTAAATTAAAAGTAAATTATCTTTGGAAATCATCTTTGGTATACGTCTTTAAAATTGATATTGCCTTATATCCCTTACAATCTTCTTGGATATATCAATGGCTAAATCTAACACTTACTTAAAATAATAATCACTCAATATTGCATAGTATGTGAAGACGGTTGTAAAAGATATGAGGCAATATCAATTTTAAAATCTGTTAATTTTTCAAGTTAAAATAGTTTTTCAAGTTTTCATGTTAAATTTTTCAAGTTAAAAATCTGTTTAAGAAAGAACGTGGCAGAATGAACCTGATGGTTGATCTGGATTTCTGCCACGTTATTTCTTGAACAGATTTTTAGTGACCCTCTGTGCTTTGTAATTTAAAGCTTTTTTTCACGAACTGCAAGCTGAGGAAGTTTTGCGTTTAGGAGTTGATAACAATTCTTCGAAACGGCGTTTTTGAAACAGGCGACTGATTTTCCTCATTTTCATTAAAGCGTTGGACTAATGGAACGTCTTCATTATCACAGACTCTTTCAGTTGGAGTTTGATCTTCTGTCGTTGAATGTTCTGTTAAAACTGATGGAGCAAAAATAGATTCTGGTATGGCTTCAGGATTAAATAGATACAAACCTACAGCTCTAAATCCATTATACGAGGTATGATCAAAAGGTAAGGTGACTTTTCATTTTTATAAAAAATATTCATTTATTCATCCAAAATTATGTTATCCCCTTCAAAATAATCCCCCTTTGATACAATGCATTTGTACCAGCGCTTTTTCCAGTCATCAAAACATTTCTGAAATGCACTTTTGGCCTTGAGCTCCTCCAGCGATGCAGCCAACGATGCAATCTCCTCAACCGTCGCAAATCTTCGTCCTTTCATAGGCTTTTTCAATTTTGGGAAGAGGACAAAGTCGCAGGGGGCCAAGTCTGATGAATATAGTGGCTGAGGCATGATGATAGTATTGTTTTTGGCCAAAAAGTACTCACTAGTAACGACGTGTGCGCAGGTGCATTATCGTGGTGCAGAATCCATGAGTTTTCTTTCCACACTTCCGGACGTTTTTTTCTTATTGATTTACGCAAACGCCGCATAACTTCAAGGTAATACTCCTTGTTTACCATATGACCTTGTGGTAGGAATTCTTGATGCACAACGCCATGGTAATCAAAGAAAACTGTGAGCAAAACCTTCACATTCGAACGAACTTGGCGTGCCTTTTTCGGTCTTGGCTCTCCTGGACTCTTCCACTGGGATGATTGGGCTTTGGTTTCGACGTCATAACCATATACCCATGTTTCGTCACCAGTTATAACCCTTTTGAGCAGATCAGGATCATCATTGACGTCGTTCAACATGTCTTGGGCGATGTTCATGCGACGCTGCTTCTGATCAAAATTAAGCAGTTTTGGAACGAATTTCGCTGACACACGTGTCATACCCAAAACATCCGTTAAAATTGATTGGCATGAGCCAAACGATATGCTAAGATCATCAGCTATTTCTCTAATCGTGACGATTTTTCAACACAATTTCTTTCACTTCCTGAACATTTTCGTCGGTTTTTGACGTGCTGGGGCGTCCAGAGCGAGGTTCATCGTTAACATTTTCTCGGCTCTCTTGGAATAACTTATACCATTTATAAACATTTTTTTTGCTCAAAGTTGACTCACCGTACGCCACTGTCAACATTTCAAGAGTTTTTGAACACTTAATACCATTTTTTACACAAAAATTAATACAAACTCTCTGCTCCATTATTTTCAACAGCAAAAAATCGCCGAGCACGCAAACACGAGTCTCACCTTTATGCCTCTCACATAAAAACAACACATGCTATATAGTCAAAACTGTGAACATATGATCGTGACGCGTGTACCAACACAAAAAAAAAAAATTTTGAAATTAGTGTACAGAGCGCGCGAAATTCAAAAAGTCACCTTACTTTTTGATCACACCTCGTATTTGATTGAGTCATACATTTTGACCATACTTTTGAAAATACTATATTGAAACTTACTTTGTTGATTTTTTTATCTGGATGCGTATCTTGATATTTTAAAAATTCCTGGTCCCAATAATGTTCAAAAGACCTATAAACTGATTTGTCAAGTGGTTGTAATTCATGGGTGGTGTTGGATGGTAAACAATAGAGTTCAATGTCGTGCTTTTCAGCGATTTTAACAATTGTATAATCGAGATGGCAAGTCGCACCGTCAAAAACAAGTAGAATCTTTCCAGCAGGTTTGAAAGAAGCAAGGTGATTTAAAAATTTTATAAAAAACTCAGTAGTCATGAAGCCTTTTTCTGCTATGCTTATTATGTTTCCTGGTGGTAAGTTATCAGTAAATTCTGACGTTTCACGTTTACCCTTAAAAATAATCATAGGTGGAATCACCTTACCTATAACTGACACACAACCAATTACTGTGACACTTTGAGCGTGTTCGTTTGCGATGAAATGAACGCGTTTAGCACCTTTTTGAGCTAAAACTGTTGGTTGATGATGGAGCGTCAATCTACAACCTTTTTCGTCCATGTTGAAAATTCTTTCTGGCTTATGTTTAATATCTAGCTCTATCGGAAGACTGTTAAGCTTATCAAAGTGGTCTTTTACAATGAATTCAATTTTTGGACACGAGCTTGGTTAAAAAGTTGTGCTTTTCTCTTTGAAATTTCAGGGTTGCGTGAGAAATGCTTTAAGCCATGAATTACCTGCTGTGCACTTTATAGCATTGAATGTATGAGAAATTTTATTTAATGTGCAAAATTTGTATAACTGATATTGTAACATCCTTTTAGTTATAGGTATATCAATTTCTGCCATTCGTAAAATCCGCTGTGATAAATCTTTCTCCTGTTCTGTAGTGAGAGTACTCTTCCGTCCAAGACGCTTTAAAGATGTGCCAGATTTTATATGATTGCGTAAGGTTCTACGAGAAATTCCATATCTTTTAGAAATATCTCTTTGTGAGAGCTTGCCCCGTTCAACTACTTTAAGAGCTGCTTCCCTAGACTCTGTGGTCCACTTAGCACGTTTCTTTTTAGTCTTGTCCATAATATCACCTACAACAAAAGTAATAAATGTGACGTCATGTATCCAGCAAAATATTAGCAAATTTTTTAGTAAGTTTAATTAAAATATTCAGCAAATTGGCATTAATTGTATCTACATTCAGCTTGTTTTGTTAACAAAGCATGACCTAACCTAACCTAACTTTTCAGGTTATCAACAAACTTTACACGGGTTGTTTTGTTACGCAAACAGATTTTGTTGTACATTTATCAACAATTTCATTGAATAAAATGTTTCATTTTTTTATATATGATTTTACATAAAATTTAGTACCTTTTTATCAATGGAATTTACAGTACGGAAATTTGTATCTTTAGCAGATTTGTCTAAGTGGAGACATTTAATAAGACCCAGACGCCATTTAAGTGGGCCTTATTTGATGAGTATAAAGTTTCTAAAAAATACATTTATTCTAAGAAATTGATGTATAAATTTGATGTTGTCTATAATTAGAAAGTTTAATAACATTGTAATATGTCATAATAAATCATAAAACAATGTATATAAACTACTCAAAAAAAAAATAGGGAACACTTTTCAGACACCAAAAATTAGGCTATTTTCAAATGACTTTAACTCGGTGAAAAATCATCGCAGATAAAAAATAAAAAAAGCATTTTGAAGCTTGAAGATCCAACTTTAACGCTCTATCAGCAGATTTTCAAAATTCTTTTAACTTCCTTGTCTTATGCAGTAAAAAAGCACACCCTGTTTTGTTCCTTAAAATTTTGTATTTTTGACACTTTGCAGCTCGACCAACAAATTTTTTTCGAATAATTCAAGTAAAGCTTCACAAACTACAACATTTTGCCTACAAAATGCTTTTTTTTAAATTTCTTTACGATTTTTTTTAATCGAGTTACGCAACTTTGAAGCTAAACCTGCATTTTTTACAAATGCTATCCGTACTCCGTGAAAAATTATCGTAGACAAAAAATTAAAAAACCATTTTAAAGCTCGAAGTTTCAGCTTTAACATGTTATCAATAATTTTCAAAAATTTTTTCAATTTCTTAGTACTATGCCCCAAAAAAGTTACACTGTTTTTTCCTTGAAATTACGTATTTTTAATAGCCTGTAGCTCAATAAAAAATTTTTTCTCGACAAATCCAATGCAAGTGCCATAAAGTATGACATTTTGTCTACAAAATGCTTTTTTAAAATTTTTTCTACGATTTCTTTTGACCGAGTTACAAGACTTCGAAGAAACACATTTTTTACAGTACATTTTTTTGAAAAATGACGTCTACCGCCGACATTAGCATTACCCAATGTGCACCACGTGGAGGTTGCCGGTCGGATTTTTGCACATCGTGTGTGTGTGTGTGTGCGTGCGTGCGCGCGTGCGTGTGCGTATGTGTATCACAGCAGAGATAAGGACCCCACAGTTCGTGACTTCTGCGATATTTAATGACTCCAAACCCTTTCTGCTGTGTGTGTGTATGCGCGCGCGCGCATGAGTGTTCAATAGTGTGTATTTCCTCCTCTCTGATCAATTACTGCTTGCAAGCGTTCTCGCATATTTATACATCTTGCAATACGATCTTGCGGAATGTTGTGCCAAATTTTTGTTAAAATTTCTCCCAATTCTTCTAAATTTTGTGGCTGTTCTTCGCAACGCCTTAATCATCGTTCTTGGCGTCGACGAAATAAACGCTATGATCGACGTTGCGTTATGCCAGTACGATCTTACAACGGCGGTGATGGGGGGAGGGGGTGTATATCACTTACAAGACGAAGTGATCTAGTGATCCTGCCACCTCCGGCAATGACGGGTGTTCGTTATATCAACGATATTCTACGACCACACGTTTTGCAATTAAATTGAACCTGTCGGAACTTTATTTTCATGCAGGACAACGCTCGACCTCATACGGCGAATATAACGCGACGTTTTTTTGAACGACACGCAACTAGACTGTTAAATCATCTCGCCAATAGCCCGGACTTAAATCCAATCAAGCACATTTGGGATAAAATGGAACGACGATTAAAGCGTCGCGAAGAACAGCCGCAAAATTTAGAAGAATTGGGAGAAATTTTAACGAAAATTTGGCATAACATTCCGCAAGATCGTATTGCAAGATGTATAAATATGCGAGAAGCCTTGCAAGCAGTAATTGATCAGAGAGGAGGAAATACACACTATTGAACACTCATGCGCGCGCGCGCATACACACACACACAGCAGAGAGGGTTTGGAGTCATTAAATACCGCAGAAGTGACTGTGGGGTCCTTATCTCTGCTGTGATACACACACATACACACCCACGCATACGCACACGCACGCGCGCACGCACGCACACACACACACACACACACACACACACACACACACACACACACGATGTGCAAAAATCCGACCGGCAACCTCCACGTGGTACACATTGGGTAATGCTAATGTCGGCGGTAGACGTCATTTTTCAAAAAAATGTACTGTAAAAAATGTGTTTCTTCGAAGTCTTGTAACTCGGTCAAAAAAAATCGTAGAAAAAATTTTTAAAAAGCATTTTATAGACAAAATGTCATTCTTTATGGCACTTGCATTGGATTTGTCAAGAAAAAATTTTTTATTGAGCTACAGGCTATTAAAAATACGTAATTTCAAGGAAAAAACAGTGTATCTTTTTTGGGGCATAGTACTAAGAAATTGAAAAAATTTTTGAAAATTATTGATAACATGTTAAAGCTGAAACTTCGAGCTTTAAAATGGTTTTTTAATTTTTTGTCTACGATGATTTTTCACGGAGTACGGATATCATTTGTAAAAAATGCAGGTTTAGCTTCAAAGTTGCGTAACTCGGTCAAAAAAAATCATAGAGAAATTTTTAAAAAAGCATTTTGTAGGTAAAATGTTGTAGTTTATGAAATTTTATTTGAATTATTCGAAAAAAGTTTGTTGGTCGATCTGCAAAGTGTCAAAAATACGAAATTTTAACGAACAAAACAAGGTGTGCTTTTTTACTGCATAAGACAAGGAAGTTAAAAGAATTTTGAAAATCTGCTGGTAGAACGTTAAAGCTCGATCTTCAAGCTTCAAAATGCTTTTTTTATTTTTTATCTACGATGATTTTTCACCGAGTTACAGTCATTTGAAAATAGCCTAATTTTTGGTGTCTGGAAAGTGTTCCCTATTTTTTTTTGAGTAGTGTATAATAAACTTTTTGAAATACTTACAATCTATTTTAGCGGATTTTTATAAAAACGGCACAAACATGTATCTAGTCACAATGTTTATTTAGCACTGAAGAAACACGCGGTTGTCAGTTTTAATGCTCTAAGCTTCTTCTTACCGATGTTATGACACATCTTTTAAACATACAGTTTAGACATAAAACGCCTACTTAAACAGTAAACTCAAAAGTGGGCCTTATTTTGTGCTGGGCCTTATTCGGCTCGGGTACCTTATATTTTTTTCATAATTGGCTCAATTTAAAGATTTCATACATTTTTTTAGAAAAATACATGTAGGTTAGATTAAATTTAAGATATTTATTTTTAAGTAAATACCACTTGGGTAAGAAAAAGAAGATTTTTCAATGATACTACGTAGATAGTATCACTGAGGTTTTGTATAAAAATTAAAAAAGGTATCACATGCGTTAAAATAGGAAAATTTTTTAATAAAGAAGCAAAGATAGTATCACTTGAGTTTTGTACAAAAGAATAAAGATTTGAAGGATACGCACACACGCACACACACACACACACACACACACTTGGCGCCTTTTTTTACCTTTTTTTTAAAACAATAATTAAATTGACAAGCAATTTAATAGTTTCGATGCTCGGAAGCATCTTTAGAATTCATTCTGTCTGAAAAACTATAAAAAAATAATTGCAAAAAAATGTATAAATTAATATTTATAATTGTTAATAAAATCTATTATATTTAACAATAAGATTTTAAAAACCTTACTTTTTCTAAAGACATTTATTAAACGCTGATATAATATCAACTAGTATTTTAATTGTTTTAACTATTTTAACAATAATAGTTCTGAATGTAAAAATTCTGACATTGAACAAAAGTCTGAGCGAGCTATAAGTAATTTAAGTATTTAAACCGCGCGAGGATTTAAGGCTATGCTGGACCGGTTTTTATACATGCTTATTTTTAAATATTCATATCTTTTCTAATAATTGGCTTAACAAATCTCGAAATCTTTTTATACAATTAAAATAGTGACAAAAACACACCCCGTTAGCTATAATTTAATACAAGAAATAAAAGTTGATTAAAAAATTATAGTTTAATTATCGGCTTCTGCAGCCGATTTGTGACAACATGTGTCCCATATAAAAGTTTTAGACATTGTGTGTATGAAATAAGTAACTAACAGGGTGGTGTGAATTAAATGAAAGAACAATACGACGCTCGCAGGATGATTCTAGAAGCTTTAGTGTAAGGGATATAAATGTTTGCAAATTATTTATATAATTTTTACGTGTTTGGTGCAAAGAGTAGAAATTGTGTTCATGGTATTTCAGAGATCTTGCATTAGAGGCGTTAAAGTAAAAAAAATAATGCCAGATGAGTGCATTTGACAAAGAGCGCCAGCCTATTCCCATTACTCTTCACCTCACGCGCTACCTTTAGTCTGTCAAAGAAAAGTCTGCAACAATCTGCAGTACTAATATCGAGCCACAGAAGTAAAAAAAAAGATTAAATTAAAGATAATTTACACGCAACTATTCTGTTATATGCTTTTATATTCTATTAATGATATTGTGGTTTCAGTTTTTTACCATTAATATTAATCATAGTGAATTATATCAATTTGTCAATATATTTAGTAGCACAATCATATATTGAAGTTTTTAAATCATTAAACCTATATTTATATAGGTGGATGTATCCAACAACTATATTATATATTAGTGTATTAGTTTTTATTATTTGTTGTGAAATAATTCACTTTACGAATTTTTGATTGGTGCACTCTCAGGAATAATATACTTTACATTCTCATATACACACGCGTGCATATACACACAATACGTAACGTATCTACAATTTACTGTATTTTTATTTTCCCATTTCTCAAATTCATTTAGCTTAAGAACAAAATATCAAAAAAATTTTTGTATTTTTGAACTTATTTTTTTTTTATTGGAATAACTACGTTTTTAGAATAATTTTTTCTCCATAAATAAACTCTTAATTGTTCGGAAAGATGATATAATCAATTTAAAGTAAATTGCAACATGCAATAAGGATAAAAAAGGAAATGCTAGAACTAGGTAGCGAAATTTATTTCTTTCGTACAAGATTCAAGATCGCGTGACTGTCTGTATGTATAATTTCAGTTGCTTTCAAAAACATATTTCTACGTTACGCCAGATCAATAATTACATGATTTCTCAAGAATTAGATTTTCTGTTTTAGAAATAGTGGAAGTAATTATGTTGTGTAATTATGTAAAAAAAACGCAATTATATTTTCAACATTACATCTATACATACAAAAAGAAAAAAGGATGGTGCACTTCTAAACAAAAATGTAATTGTAAACTCAATATTTAAGTATTTCATTTTTTCATACATTGTCTCATGAGAGACAAAGTATGAAAAAATGATTAAAGAGAAAAAAAGTCCATATTCAAATTTGTTTTCCACAATGTCTATTACAATGTATTACAAATTTAAATTTCTTTTTTAGACCACATTCTAGATAAAATGATTCTTTTGTCATTGAAAACGAATCTACAAACAAAATTGCTGTATCGCATATAGGTATTTCGGAAAATTAAATTTAAAAGTAGCATTTTTAGGTATTTTTTGAACTTGAATGGCTCAAAAATGTGACTTAATAAAGCAAGTTTATTTACGGATTTGTTTTTAGCAATCTAAAATCTATAAAACTCTTGTTTTGCATTAACTGCTTTATACAAATTAAAATTTATAATTATAGTTTTAAAAAATGGTCTACTTACGCAATTTAAATACACCTGCACCTAATGATTTCTGAAATTTCCGTTTATCAATATATGGTCAAAATTGTCAAATATAATTTGTTTGAACAATGATTGTTTAAACAATATATGAAAAATTTGATTTTAATTAAATCTCATAATATCATTATACTCTACGAAAAAAATATTGATAAATACTGCATTATTTTCGCCATTCTATTTGAAACAATGATTGTTTATATTACATATTATATTTGACAATTTTGACTATAGATTCATAATTGACAAAGTAATCATGTAGGATCTGTAGGTGATGAAAAGCGCATCATTATCATCCTTCTATCTTTTAATTCATAAATGTAAATTTTGCATAAAGCAGTTAATACAATACGTGAGTTTTATAGATTGTAGATCACTGAAAACAGATCTGTAAATAAAGTTGTCTTATTACAGGTCAAGTTTTTGAACAATTTTGGCTTAAAAGTATCCAAAAATGCTATTTGGTATTACTAAGTCTAATTTTCTCTGAAATGTGACGTAATAGAGCAATTTCATTCGTGTTACACAGTGTTATTTATACATATAGCCATCTTCTACCTACAAAACTACTTTCTTCAAAAGTGAGAGTAATACTGGTTGAATATAACCGACACAGTATAAAATCTGCGCAGAAAATTCTGTTGTAAATTTTTATATAATAATTATACTTAACACTCGGTTTCAAAAGAAAACATTGATTAACTTTACGAAAAAATACATTTGAACATGTCGAGTTGAATAAATTTATTATTAATAATCTAAATTATTATGCGATCTATATATTATATAAAATCTAAATATTATTATCGTTTGAATGTTACATCACAAATAAATGTATGTATATACATGGGATTAGCATTGAAATGTTTTAAAATAGTTTTTGTGAGAGAACTGATTAAAGTTAACAAATAAGTGCTCTAGTCTATATGACGCTCAGCACTGGCGTGTGCTCCTCACTCATTTGTACCTAATCTTTAGCTAATATTTATAAATAATGTTTTCAGATGTTAATAGCATTGTGTTATGAATAGTTTAAATCATTTTAAGACTATACCCCAGACAGTCTTAAACACAAAAATCAATTATAAATATTGTTTGCTTACCTTTTTCCTTATTCTATGTATTACTTAAGATATAAAAAGTTAATAAAATTAATATTGATTTTATTCCTTACATAATAATTAAATAAAGTTCCCTAATTCCGTAGGTCCATATAAAAGTAAATATAAATAGTAAGATATTTTGTGCAAGTTCAGTGTTCTAAATATTGCGTACTTGCATACAGTTAAATAGCATCATTAAACGTAAAAAATAGTTTACTAATAAAGTATGAGAACCCTCAAATTATGAAAAATTCTAATGTGCAACAGTAATTGAAAATAACAAAAAGTATTTAAGGTACTAATTTAAGAACTAATTCTTTTTTTTTATTTTTTTCACGACTACAAATACAAATGACTTGATCAAAATCATTAATTTTTAAAATGTTATAATAATTACATAATTACTTAAAATTTCTTTCAATCTTTCATTTGATTGTAAGTATGTTGAAGAAGATTTTAACAAATTGTAAAAAGACATTATAATTTATAAAATATAAAATATATAAGATATAAAATAATTACATTTTTTGAAAAATAATTTTTTTGAAATTATATTCTCAATACTTTGTAAATAATTATTTTAACCTTCTATTGCTTTCGTTCGGCAAACATAAGCGCTGCTTTGAGCCTGTATGTGTATTGTTGTATTAGTGCGACGTTGCCATATAATTTTCTTAGCTCACATGGAAATAATCGTTGAGAGAAAAAAATAAATTAATAAAAAAATAAAAATAGTAAACACACTCAGTGTATGTTGCATCAATACAGTATTGTAAAGTCAAAAGGATGAAATGCTCGGTTCGTTGCTTTGTCACAGTAAATTAATGAAATTAGGCAATAACGCAAATCATGTCGGCTGTACGTTTTGCTTTTGCTTAGAACACCGCGCTCATTTCACGTTAACACCTTCAAAGTTCTTAATAAAATTTCAATAAACAAAACTGAGAAAATAACTGTACAAACATAATCTAGAAGATTGTAAATAAAAAGTCAAAATTTCCAGAGTCAACTTTTTTTATGCAATCACATCTATGCAATTACAAAAATTAGATGACTTGAGTGTTCGCCTTATATAAGAGCAATAAAAAGTTAAAAATAAGTAAAAAATTTTTTATAGTTTCGGTAAAACGTTTTTAAGAAATTATATGTACACTATTTCATAAAATACAATTTGTATTGATTTAATCGTTTACAATATTAAAAAAAATAAATATCTTAAAAAAATCCCATGTTACTGTCAATGTAGAATAAAGAATTAGCTCCCTAAAATATAAATATTAAAATTTAAAAAAGTTAATTTCTTGTTTTACAGTGCAGATAACACAAGAATGTTCAAGTATATGTGTCAAATGTTTATTTTTTTGGAGAAAAATGTATAAAATAAATTTTATCATTTTTTGAGCGACTTTTATGGGGCCCTAATAAATCCAACAATAGGGCATGTTTCAAAATCACGTAAAACTTTTATTCAAAGAGATGGATCAATAATATATTTCTGTTTTATAAATATATATTTTTAATTGGAAAAGTAAGATGCACAATTAAAATAAATATGAAAATAAATAAATACTAATGTCGATTTTAGTAAATGAATTTGTATAATGTAGCTACAATTTAGTCTCGACAAATTAACTGAAAATAAAAGATAAACAACATTTTTTTCTTTACACTTATCATTTTCGGAAGGAAAGTTTTTAGAATTTCATTTTCAAAATTCTAAAGAAATAACATACATTTGAATTTGAAAATTACTACTTACACAGAACAAAAATTTTCAATGAACTTTTACTGGACGTCTACCGTATAGATTCGGACCTTCCAGTGGACGTCCCATGGACATCCAATGGACAGCCACTAGGCATCCAAAGTTCCATATTGCGCACGTCCATTGGATATTCATTAAAGTTATCAATGGATGTCCATTAGACATTAGGTGGATCATTAATAAAAGATTCGTGGAACCTTAGTGGATGACAAACCGACGTCACGTGAATCATTAATAGAGGCTTTATGAAGTCTCGGCGGATGTTACATGGATTATTAATGGACGTTTGCCGTGGAGGTTCAGACCTTTTAGTGGACATCCAACGGACGGCAAAAGTTTTTTCTTTAACACATTTTATTATTTCTATAGCTTAATCTGTATTCACTGTTTCACATATAACATTTTAATTCACTAATTAAATTATGCATTATTTTAGAAATTTTTGAAAACGCATATCGGCGCCGGTGGGATTCGAACCTAAGATTTCGGAACGACAACCTAACACGCTAACACTGAGCTAATCGTACAATTGTGATATCGTTAAGGCGATGCTGGACCGGTCTCTATACGTGCTTATTTTTGTGCACAGATAATTCTTAATTGGCTTTACAGATCTCAATTTTTCTGATTTTCTGTAATAAACTTTGCTAAATAATCCAACAAAGTTTGATGTTGACGTTCCACTTGACCACTTGACTTAGACTACGGATGAAGAGGAGTAATCCCGATTTTCCTTATTTCAACCAAACGTGCCAATTCTGAAAACATTTGTGAATCAAAATATCCATCTAGATTCTCTCAAAAGGTAAATCAGAATTATAAACTTAGAAAGCTGATTTTCCTTTATCAGAAGGACTTTTCCTCGATAAGCAAACAACACAAGTTCTACACTAGTATTCTACATCCTGCTTACAAGTCGCCCAATAAAATCTTTTGCAAATTTTATATAAAGTTTTATTTACACCAAAATGACCACCAGAAGGAGAATCGTAAGCTTCCTCCAAAACACGCTGTACCTAACTTTGTAGAACAATTATTTGAAGAATTTGACGTTTCAAATCTGAAGATTCCCATTTTCTAAACAACACTCCATCCTTAATAATGAGAGAATCCCAAATAAACCAGTAAACTTTAGAAGTTTCATCTTCAGAAGTAATTTCTTGACAAGTCGGTCGTCTTTCAAGCTCTTTTCTTAGCAGGAAAACAGACAAAGAAGGATCGCTTTTTAAAAAAATTTTTCCAATTTTCAAGATTATTTTCCCCAAAAAACAATTCGTCCTACTAGTTCAGCTAAAAAATTTTTTTCTTTCAAATCAACTTTAGAACAATAATTACAGCCTTTCAGCACAAGAACGCCTTGACAAGGCGTTCTCATGTAATTTTCCTTTTCGATGTTCTACTATAATATTATATTCTTGAAGATGTTCTAACCAACGAGCCAACTGTCCCTCAATGTCAATCCTTAAAAGAAAGTAACCAACTTAAAGAAGCATGATCTGTTCTTATAAGAAAATTTTGTTCATACCAATAGTGATGAAAAGATTTTATTGACTCTATAATTGCCAATAATTCACGTCGAGTTACAGAATAATTTTTTTCAGACTTACTCAACACCTTACTAAAATAAACGATCACTTTTTCTACTCCTTTCTGATTTTGAGATAAGACCGCCCTTATTCCATGCTCAGAATCATCTGTGTTCAGAATATCGACGATCCCCCAAAATGTTATACTCGACGAAACGAGTACAAAGTTCACTCACACAAAGACACGCGACGCGAAAAAAAAGAATACTGTTTTATAAAAAGGAATGCTAACTTTAATCTAATAACATTATACAAATAAATCGTAGCGGAATTGTTCTAAATATCTCGTGACAGCTTTGCGTCTCAGAGCAGAACAAAAGCCGGCTGCGCTTCTTTTATTAAATTGATCGATCTTCCTTCGGCCAGTTTCTCAAGCTCATCCAAAAAGCGGGCATAACAGTATTTTATTTTGTATGTGTGAACGCATTGGATAATAACAATATGAGTAGTTGATTAAAACTTAGGTGAACATGTGAATACTTATGTCTAAGAGAAAATATGTAACTACAACATAAATTTGTATGTGATCGTTGTGCTTATAAATAAATAGTAGAGCAAATGAGTATGCACATATATATGAATAAATAAATATGAGCAAATAAGTGATCGTGTAAATGAATACAAAATATATCGCAAAAATAATTATATTATGACATAATCGGATGAAAAGTTATTATATGTAGATTGTGACGTGGCAATTTTACCTGCCTCACCACTTCGTTCTTTTACCTACGCGAAGCGCAAGGGTGAGCATGTGTTCGGGCCGGGCACTAAGCGAGAGAGCGAGATCTTCTGCGGGACTGCATCACATCCATTATTTCATTTTATTTATTTGTGGCTTAATTTTATGTTGAATCGGGCACTTCGACAAACGTCAACGAAAAAGCAGTAACGGTGAGGAATGTCGATCGCAGCGAGAAGGAAAGTAAACGATCGTCCAGGGCCGGCGTACTGGAGACTGTCGACAGAGAGAAAGACGGGGCAAAGCGTGGCAACAAATAAGCGCCACGCAGGAGAGGCTCGCAAGAGGCACAAAGGATGGACAGGCTGGAGCGGACAAATGGCTGGGACAAGGGCCGTCGGATGCCAACTGGCCATCCTGAAGGATAGCGACGGGGGATCGTCGCCTCGAGAGTATGCAGCTGCCGTCCGCAAAAACGGCGAGAACGACGTGAATATTAGATGCTGAAGGGGACCACACAACACCGGCAGAGACCCGGCACTGCGCGGTCGTGACGTCACAACTAGATAGAGGTGGCCGCTGATAGGCCGCGCAGTTACGCGCAAAGATATCGCGCACCCTGTGGGAGGGGTTGCGCCCTTCGATCGCGCATCAAGCGTGATTCTTCTGGCTTTTGCATGCGATCCAGTAATCCATGTTCGTTAGAAGCGAACGAGAGATATCGGTTTGCGTTACCGGCGTACAATATCGGAAGGTGTGCCCGGCCTGGACGGAACAAGCCCGGACGTGAGAGGCCGCCGAGGATCCACAAGATCGAGAAGGAGGCTGTGTTGTCATCAATGTTACCTCTAAGCGTCGTATAAAGCCACGAGCTGCCCGTGCCGACACGATCGTGGTTCTGAGGTAAAGCCATTGATGTTAGTGCGCGAGTGCGTCCGCCGCGTGGCGATTAAACGCACTCTTTTTGGGTAATTATTGGATAATCCACCTCAAGCACGAGACGCTGTTGCGTCACCGGGCTATCGGTTGTCGCGTTTTTTGTTATTGGTCCCCCCGTGATAACTCGCAGACGATCGGCTTTCTGGAAAGCTGCAAAGCCCTCGTGCACGTGCGCGAATCGTACCGCGGTCGTAATCGCACGGGTATATCGGTGTGTTTTTGGAAAGCGCGTTTTTGGAATAGTTTATCGTCTTTCACGACGGCTGTGTTGTCGTCAGCTTGTACATCCTTGTGCGTGCGCTATAAATGAGACAGATCTCATTTGCGGAGGTTTTGGTTATCGTGTCTTTGCCGCGCGGTTCCAATCGCACGCGATTGGTTGTCGCGTTTCGCGCGTGATTAGTTTCCGTGAATTCGAAGTTGTGTACGCGATTTAAGTTGGCTTTTACGTTCATTTTGTTCTTCCACTAACCTTTCGCGCGATTTTTTTTTTTCATCATTTTTGTGCGTCTGCTTAATAGTTTTTTTCTGCTTGTATGTCACTCACTTCCTTTATTATAATATACTATATTTTGCTTGTTATCTCGGCCCGACGTTCTTTGATTTTTTACCTACCCGTCTCCTCTTGTGGAAAAGCCGCTTTGCCTCCGTCTCCTACCTCGCCCCTCTACCAGTTAGTGGATCTAGCTGGCCGCGTGCGAGCGACGATTTCGCGTTTTTGCCTGATAATCTATCGCGTGGTATAAATTAGTGTTTAACGTTAGAGATTGGATCCGGTGACGCGACCGGTGTAATCATGGCTGGCGCCCAACTTTGTGATTTAGCGCAAACTTAGATATCGGTGCTTTCGTCGCTCTCGCACACGTTTTGCGTGTCATTTCCTGCCCTTGTTTAATTGCGTATTTCGCCGTAGCTCTCCGGCGTAAGAAAAATACGTGACAAGATATATAATCATCTGAACGCTTTTAAGCTTTGAATTATGGTTAATCGTACTTTGAGAATGTATAACCAGATGGGGTCTTTCAAACCACAAAATTGGCCCTGACGTTTTTAATTATTCGCGGTTTCTTGTTTGGTTTTTGAGTAAAGCCGGGTTTCCGTGTCACGATGGAGAGTAAAGGGTGCGTTTAAACGCGGTTTGGTACAAAATCTGCGACACCTCATACAGGTTTTCGTTTTATCGTTCGATTAGGTTTTGGTAAAGGGACCATTACATGTTTTACTGTTGAAATCTCAGTAGATTTCTTATTTTTTTTCTTTTTTCTTTTAGGGCTGATCCAACTCCGGCATGAACGACTTTTTTGTATTTAATGCCTTCTGCACCTCCTGCGGTAAAGGCAAAAGGGCTTAACCGCGGTTGGGGAAAACGGAGGGGTTAAACTCCCCCGGAAGTCGCGCATTAACTTCCTAAAGAACCGGCGACGCTCGCCGGTATAAGCGCGATGAATTTTTCTTCGTCTGCCCATATTCCTTGAAAGAATACATGATTGTAGATGAAATTTGAGCGTTGCCACAAGAATATATATATTTTGTTAAAAATCGTAGCAATTTAAAGTCAAATTAGATTCACGCAATTATATTTTAATATATTTCTTTGCAATTCCGTTTAGCAAATCGTTTGCGTCTATTCAAAATTAAATAAGTATTTGAAATTTAGCATCATTATTTCCGTTTCGTTTATAAAGATTATTCTCCGTATTCATATTGTAAATATCGAACTGTTTGAAATCAGTCTCGTTTGCATGAGTTTCCCATGTGAACCGATTTCAATAACATATTTACGGGTGTGCTGAAGCCCAATATTCGCACACAGAAAAAGCGTGAAACGGTTTTCAACCGAATGGTCTAGAACATCGGCTGCCTCTTTTTGGATAGGAAAATTTGGGAGCGAGCCAAATTTCTGCCGATTCCCGGGCAGAAGCTCGAGAACAGTCGTTCAAACGAGATCGCGTCCGCGAAGTAGTCAGCGAACGATTGCGCCTGATTTTAAGTGTCATGGGAGAACGGATTTGATAACGCAAACTCGCGTTGTGCACAAATTGTTACAAGATCGAATGTTAACAAACAGTGTGAACAAACGATTACACTGTTCCGACTTATCGCTGAGAGCGCCTAACGTTTTTGCATCGTCGCCGATGATCGGAGATTTTTTGTTCTGCGTGGCGTTTGCAAGTGCGTTTTATTGATTTGAGCGGTGTTCACGCTCCAGACGTTGTCGCATGTTCTGAACAATCATTGACATTTTAATAAAGTGAAACTGTTAATTTTTGTGCAAGGACTCAGTGAATTTATTTTGCGAATTCTCACTCTATCTCTCCCGTGCTGACTCCTATTGTTGATCTCGTTTCATCCTCTCAAACCGCTGCTTCTCGTTCTCTCTCGCGCCTTCTCATTCCATATACACTCATCCTCCCGCTCGCTCTTCTTTTCGTTTGCCACTTCTTTGCTTTCGCCCAAACGCTCTCACTCATTCTCCTGCTTGCATTCAGTTCTCCTTTCTCCTAACCGCGCTGCTCATACGTGCCTCTCTCTCTCGCACGCACATTCCGCGTTCTCGCCGAGCAGAATCAGCCGTTTGTTCCGCCGAACTCGAACGAGCAAAGCTCGATTTGCAAATGTACTTATTTATGTATAATATGACTTACCGGTCTTTTTAGAAATCTTAATTTTAAGTAATAGAGAGAGAAGGCTTTTTAATAAGGATTCTATAAATTGTAATGAGTTAGTTATAAAGTGAATTTTAATTTTAATATATAATTAAAGGTGAATCTGTTGGGTCGGAGGTGACATCCGTTCGAATGACTTTTAGGATAATGAAATTATTTTAATAGTGGAGAGCCACTGGTTTAGAAAATGAGCGCGTCGAAAAGTCACGTTTGCGAGTCTTCTTCGATGGCATGGGAGAGAAAGAGGGAAAGAAGACGTCAAAGAATCGCGTTCGCGAATCTTTTTTGATGGATAGACGATAGAGATAGAGTAACGGGTTAGTCCTCACTCTAGCGTACGCTTTGGAGAAGTTCCATCCCCTGAGACTCTGGCAAGAGACAGACAGACAGACAAAGCATTTATCTAGGGCAAGCCCTCTAAAAACGCTAAGATAGAAAGTACATAATCGGTACAGAGAAAGTATTTACAGAATAAAAAGTTGAAAAGTAATAGGTGCATAGTAAGTAATTGAACATGAAAATAAAAATATAATAAGATAAGGTTCAATACAATGAGAGTAGCGCAGAACAAGAGTAAGTTACTTGTTACTGACGCTAAGCAGAATAAAGAAAAAATAAAAATAAAATAAAATAAGATACAACAAAGTATTATAAAAATAAAAAAAATAATAATTATAAAATAAAATAAACATAAAATATAACAAAGCGAAATAAACTTGTAACGGTACAGGTTTTCCGGTCGGTTCGGTGCGGTGCGGGAACTTCGGGATCGGACCGGATATTCCGCGAGGAGCGCTCAACAATAGATGCGGTTCAGCACGTTCGCGCCCTCGTGGAGTCCATGACGGGGGAGGGAAGAGTGGCGTTGGCGGTGTCGCTAGATATCGCCAACGCCTTTAACACCGTCCCGTGGGGCAGGGTAGTGGCGGCCCTGGTCGAATACTACGGCCTGCCGCCCTACCTTGTCGAGACGGTGAGGGACTATTTCCGGGACAGAACGCTGGAGTACATAGACAAGGATGGACTCCAGCAGCAGAGGGACATGACGTGCGGCGTTCCGCAGGGGTCGGTACTCGGCCCCCTGCTATGGGACGCCGCGTACGACGTCGTCCTCCGCACGGGCCTTTCCCTCGGCTGCCACACGGTGTGCTACGCTGACGACACGTTAGTGGTGGCTGGGGGCACCTCCTGGGAAGAAGCGGTCGCAAGGGCCAATTGGGCGGTGGCATGCGCGGTCGGAGCAATTGAGGACTTGGGGCTGAGGGTGGCCCCACATAAAACGGAAGTCATCTTCTTTCACGATGGCTCCCGGGGGCCCCCTCCACAGGTCTCAGTCCTCGTGGGACAGACACAAATCCAGGTGGGGACAACGCTTAAATACCTGGGGTTGACCCTGGACGGCCGGTGGGGCTTCGTCGAGCACTTCGACGACCTAGCCCCATGGTTGGGCAAGAGGGCCAATGCCCTCAGAGGTCTTATGCCCAACCTCCGGGGCCCGGGTATAGGTGCGAGATGCGCGTACATGCACGCTGTCATGTCCGGGGCGCTATACGGCGCTCCGGTCTGGTGCGGGGCGATGGGGGCCAGCAGCAAGATAAGAAAACACTTGCACGATGTACAAAGGCTGCTGGCCCTACGCATTGCGCGCGCATATCGCATCTCTCCTAGCGACGCCTTAATGGTCCTGGCGGGAGTGCCGCCAGCGGAGTTCCTGGCAACGGCCCGAGCAACCCTCTATGCTCGGGTCAAGGCCTCTCGCCTACG
This sequence comes from Solenopsis invicta, assembly GCF_016802725.1. NCBI lineage: Eukaryota > Metazoa > Arthropoda > Insecta > Hymenoptera > Formicidae > Solenopsis > Solenopsis invicta. The sequence goes on from NC_052673.1 coordinate 4,181,988, forward strand.
GGGCAACGACATCGCCCCGAGGACCATGGCGTCGTGGAGAGAGAGAGCCCGTCGGCGGGCGATCGAGGAATGACGCAACCACCTCGTCGAAAACCCGCCGACAGTGGGCACCCGGGTACTGGAGGCCGTCCTCCCCCATCTGGAAGAGTGGGTAGACCGCCCATGGGGCGGTCTATCTTACAGGATGACGCAGGTGCTCACCGGACATGGTTGTTTTGGGGAGTATCTGTGTCGAATCCAAAAAGAGCCGACCGCGCGTTGCCACCACTGCGAGGCGGAGGTGGACTCTGCGCAGCACACGCTGGAGCATTGTCCAGCGTGGGACGAGCTGCGCAGAGTCCTGAAAGATGAAGTAGGAGAAGACCTCTCCCTGGGGGCCGTCGTTGCCAAGATGGTCCTCAGGGAGAGTTGCTGGAAGGCGGTCGCCTCCTTCTGCAAACAAGTTATATCGCAAAAGGAGGCGGCCGAGACAGCCAGAGAAAGGCTGAGACGGGGAAGACCCGGTGAGGGCGGAAGGCGACGACGTCGCCGACCCAACCCCCGGGGTAATGGTGGAGGCGGGAATCCCCGCCCTCCGAGAGATCGTCCGGGCCCCCCCGATGGCGGGGGTTCCCGCAGGAAGCGGAGAAGAATCGCCGGCGCTCAACCCCCCTCCCTCCAAACCATCGAGGAGGAGGGGGATACCGACGACCACCTCCCCAACAGGGAGGACGAACCCCCTGCCTCCCCTGCTGAAGGCCCTGCATACGGGACCCGAAGCAGGGCGAGACAACTACCATTAAGTACGACTCCCGGCGAGGCTAACTCCCAGTGACATCGGGGGGAGGGTCTTTCCCCACTCAGGGGAGATAACCCTCCCTAGCCTCGCCGGGGTGAGGGGAGTGGGGCAAGTGCCCCCTCCCCCCATGAGCTACAGGGAGCTTGCGCCAATTGGCGCAGCTAGGCCCGGGAATCATCCGGCGGGGGCCGGACCCCCGGGCCTGTACCCCCAACACCAACAGGGGAAGAGGCGGGGGAGGGACGGTGTCCCTCTCCCCCGACCTAGGGTAGACTAGGCCCTAAAGCCTTGTCAGGGGTGCCTATCGTTAAGGCGCCCCTGGCGAGACGAGTCGGCCGCCAACCGGCCGACCGGGTCCGGGGGGCTCCGGAAGTATGCTGCACGCGTTCCCGGAGCACCCCAGTTATGGACCAGGGCAGGACACCCGGAGAGGTTTTAGTGGGTATGTCCCCGCCGACGCGTTGTCGGCGGGGAAGAGCCCCACATAACCGCCAGGCCTCCCCCGAGGTCTGGGGTATACGGTAACGCATTTCCTCTCCGTAAACAAAACAAAAAAAAGGGATCGGACCGGATAAGGCTCGTCGGTTGGTCAGGTGTTCGAATTGATTATACCCAGTGTTTCAAGTAAACAAAAGAAAAGGTTTTATTTAAACATTGTAATCGTAGTTGTCGATACAGTGGTGTTTGAAAGAACAGAAATGTAGTGTCAATAACATGTGGACTAGACTGGTAGTTCGCGTTCGTGAACGCCGCAATGTGCACGAAAATAACAGAAGTAGAGAAAGTAGCAGCTCGTAGGTACGGCGGCGGATACGCGAAAACAATTTAAAGCTACGCGGACAATACCAACATTTAATCAAAATAATGACTTAAGGCCAATTTATGCTAATTGGTAACATTGATCAAAATAACGGCTTAAGGCTAATTCATAATAATTCGCGGTTAAATGAACGTAACATTAATCGGCGGTGTGCTATACGGACGATCGGTCCGATTGGTCGGGGGAATCGCGGAACGTGGCGTGATTGGTTGTCGGAATCGCGTGAACGCGGTCCGTTGCCGGTGCGGTCGTGTCCGCGGTTTGCCCGAGCGCGCCCCAGGCAAAAGAACGCTTGGTCGACAGGGCGCGGATACCCTGCCGATTTCTAGGTTACGAAGTTTGACTCAGGGTCTATGTGGAGATCCGGGTACTTGAGAGTGGCGGTGATTGGTCGAGAATGCTCGGCCGGGGCGAAGTTGGCTGTCGGACTAATAGCTACAGCAATTTACAAAATACCATTCGATTGCTAGTCGTTTGCTAGCGTTTGCATGTTTTTTTGTTTCGTTTGCATACTAATTAGTTTAAATGAAAAATCGAAATTAAAATTTGGACAAGTTTTACTAGGTGAAATTGCGATTTATCTCATGATTTCGTGAATATTTCGGTGTCAAATCGTTTGCTAGTCGTTTGCTAGTTCCGTATATATAAGTATTACATCGATAAATCGCGTCATAATTCATTTATTAATAAATGTAAATTTTGTAGAAACTGTAAGCCTAGTTACTTTTTAGGTGACCCAATTCGCATGCGTCAGTTTTGTTCCCCTGGGTGGTATACCTGCAATTGCATGAGAATTTGGCGTAATTGTATATTACCTTTAAATTTACAGTAAACAGCGAACGTATAATACTCGTCCGTTACAAAAAATAATTTGGAAATCGCCGATTGCATCATTCACAATCGGCCATTAGAGCAAATTCATCAGTGTGTGCGGACGTGTCCGTTACTGGAAATTTTTTTAATCCGCCGATTTCATAGCAATTGACAATTATTAACTTGACTTGTGTAAATGGCGCAATTCCAGGGTTGCAGAAGCACCATACTTCCCTAATAGCACAAGACGTCCTCGGGATGATCCTGAATTCGTCCCGAATGTCCCGGGACAAATTTAGGACATTATAATAAGATGAAAATTTTAGGACTTCCCGAGAAATGTTAAATAAAATAAAGGAATTTTATATACAATCAACGTTATACCCACTGGACGTAGTTTTAAGTCGCGCACACAGCACACTGAATTCAAAGGACGATCTCGGGATGTTTAAGTCCTAAGCCGAGCCTAAGGACGTCCTTAGGTCATCTAAGTCCTAAGTCGATCCCAAGGACGTCCTTGGGTCAAGTCCTAAGTCGATCCTATGGACGTCCTTTGACCGTCTCTCTGCGTCATATGATACAAATTAAGAAAGCTAAGGAAAAATAAAAAAATTCACGGTTATAATACTTTCTACATTCTTACATTATCAAACTAACTCCTTTAATGTTAAAACTTTTATTTAATAAAAAATTGAATTTGAGCAAAAAATTTGAGATTAAAAATTTTGCTAGAAACAAAAAAGATCAAAATTGCCTACGGAGGGTTAATCCAGAATATATAATATGCAAGTATGTATATAAAGAATAATTTAAAAAAGTTTTTATTATAAATCATACTTAAACATATAAAATTGTTATAATAAAAGAAAAAGTTTGTATTGTATCAGAATTATAATTAAGTATATGTAGGATTTGTTTTTTATTGCGGCCTTGGACGGCACTAGCTTTTTCTTTTTGCTTTCATCAAATTTTAAACATACCTAAATATTATTTTTAACGCAGAATGTGCACTACTTCAGCAATAAAAAGCAAGCCTATAATACATATGACAGCTACTCTGAATAATAAAGAAATTTAAAATTATACATTGTTTTTAAATAATTAATCACATATTTAATCCCTAATGAATAAAAGAAAATAAAAAAATTTCTTTGATATATAATAATTAAATGTTAACTTCACAATTTCAAACATATAAAGATTTAGAGCCGCTGTTCATATATCATCAAAAATTGGCTGCGTTTAGCGGAAAATACAGCTTTGCAATTGTTGTAAAATTCTTTAATATAAATGGTTATACATTTAGATACAAAAAGTAAGGGCAAATATTAATTATATCAAAGAATTTTACAACGGTATTAATAGACAAAATAGATCTATGAATGAAGAAACCTCAATCTACATCTCAATGAGCAGACAATATTTTTTAAATGTTTTTTAAATGTTTTTTTTAATAAAATTTTTTTCATACTTAATTTAGTTATTGTATTATATTGACATATTTTCTAGTTGCATTCTTAAACAAATAATAACAAAAAAGTTATTCCAGATGCTAATCCGCATTTGTAAATATCAGTAGAAAAACTATAATTTTATATATGTTTATATAAATAATATGGTTTAATTATACATAGTTCATCTTTTTAATAATATAAATTTACTTAATCTATCAGTTATATACACATATTAGAATAAAGTGTTTACAAATCATCACAAGGGATCTAGTTCGCAGCAATCACGGAGATCAAGCAACCTTCACCGGAATCGCGACTTGGATGGGTGAGTGCTTGGGAATTTCTGAGAAAAAGTTCCCGACTTTTTTTTGCAAAAAATGTTTTTTAAAATGTTATTAAAATATTGTTTTGCTTATTGGAATTATATAGTATAATAATATAATATATTTATGCGGATATTCCTTAAATATTCTAAAATGGTCCTGAAATGCGTATGTATATCCCGAGGATTGCGAATGGACGTCCTTAGGACTCCCGATGGGACGTACACAGGATGTCCATAGGCAAGAATGAGGCGCTCATTCGGCAGTCCACAGGACGTCCACAGGATGTTTCGGGACGTCCCCGAACAGGTAGTCCCCAGAATATCTCGCTCGTCCCGACAGGACGTCCTTAGGACGTCCCGTGGACGTCCCTGTGCTATTAGGGTTATTACGCCCCTGTAAGTTGTTTTACATTTGTGTGCATAATCATGTATTTAAAAACATTTTTATCAAATTATCGTTTGTTGCAGCCCTTGAGGAGAGCGTTAACCAGGATGGAGGCATCTGGGCTTCTGGCACAAAGCTTAATGCCCGATAATCTGGATAATTCTTTGTCATATAGCTTTTTAAATTATTTAAAGTGGTTAAAGAATCAAGCGAAGATCGAATTTGATCGGCTCTGTAACGAAGTAATTTCTAAGCAAGTCGCCGCCTCTAATCTTACAAAAAATTTATCTAATTGTACCACGAGTGTGGTGATGGAAGGGATGAGTGTTATACCAAAGACACCACTAAAAAAAGATTTGGTAAGAAAGGTTCAATATGTTAACAGTCAATTTTGATACCGTAAGTTACTTCATTATTACAATCCCAAAGTATGTATATGTGTGTGTGTGTGTGTGTGTGTGTGCGTGTGTGCGTGTGTGCGTGTGTGCGTGTGTGCGTGTGTGCGTGTGTGCGTGTGTGCGTGTGTGCGTGTGTGCGTGTGTGCGTGTGTGCGTGTGTGCGTGTGTGCGTGTGTGCGTGTGTGCGTGTGTGCGTGTGTGCGTGTGTGCGTGTGTGCGTGTGTGCGTGTGTGCGTGTGTGTGTGTGTGTGTGTGTGTGTGTGTGTGTGTGTGTGTGTGTGTGTGTGTGTGTGTGTGGGTGGGTGGGTGGGTGGGTGGGTGGGTGGGTGGGTGCGTGTGTGTGTGTGTGTGTGTGTGTGTGTGTGTGTGTGTTTTGTAGATGTCTCATCTTTTGTTGCAAGACAAATTCATGGGTCTGCGTCACCAAGTGAACGAGTTTGGAGATTTCGTTATCGAAATAGTAAAGAATCAGCAGCAAAATGGTGCGCACAGTTATAGGAACGCCTCCAACGTACCCAGGAAGCCCCTGCTCGATCAAGTTGTGCGGATGCTTGCCAATTTTCTACAACCTGGCTCATCGCATGCAAAATTAATCGATGACAGTTACGTTTATTCGATGCCTTTAGCTCAAATGGAAAATTATCAGGAGTATCTCACACGCATGACCCCACCGTTGAGAGAGATTGGAAGTGTGCCAGTTAGACAATACATGTTTGGTAATTAATCAGCAAAATGTTTACAAAAATAACTTTTCTGCGATGTCTAATTGCATGGATAATTAATGTTCGGCGGTATCCCGATAGCACACAAACCACTCACAATGGCAGATACCTAGAGATTTTCCGTAGGTTGGGTTAGATAAGTCAAGATGATTGGTTGGTGGGCTATCGGGGTGCGCTTATAAATATGATGATAGACGAGGTGGATGTGGTCGGTTAATTTCATATGTTAATCTTCCTTGAGTATTGTGTTTCAGTTTTTACAATATTATAGTTGAAAATCTATGAGGTATGCATATGATTATTATCACAAAATAAAGCTCATTAGATTGAATTCGTGTTAAAGAACTTATTTTTATCTTCCTATCCTTGTCGTTCGTTAATCTTAATTACTTTTCACAGAGCAAATAGGCTTACTAATCCAGATAAGGTTATATATAAAATTTCATTTTATTATAATAAAATAAAGCTTGGTACATTGTTAATAGTATAAGATTAGGTCTCAATACATTAATATAAAACCTCTTAATGTTCTAAGAATTACAATACAAATTTTGGTCTCCTGAACAAATAGATTTGTTTAAAAGTGTAGTGACATTGGAAGTGCCTGTATCTATTGATGCAACAAGTTCAGTCGTGAAATAAATAATACAATCATATAACAATAGGAAACAATTGAGTGGACACATATTTTTGTACGTTGGCGTGACACATACAGGAACTGAGATTATCCCTTTATGCCAAATGTTGCCCGAGAAGCACGATAACAATTTTATATTTTATTAGTTTATAAATTATTGGATAAACTCGATAGGAGAAACATACGTAACTCTGGAAGTAATAACAGATCGTTTATTAGCATTGCAAAATGCTTGCTGTTTAGCTTTTAATTGCATGACATACAAAAAATACTTGGAAACCAGTTTTAAATTACACAAGAAGCAGCTAAATGCACAAGAAAAAGCTAAATGCACACAAAAAAACAAAAACGTTATATCCGAGAGACCACAACTTTTTATGACGCTTTTGCTTTTTGTGTGCCTGTGTAATTTAAAACTGGTTGGGCATCTGGCAACAAATCCTTATCATTGCAGTTGTGAATTTTTATCGGCGTTATATATTTTTTTGTGATCGAAAATGTCGAAATTTGTGCCCAATAAGCGTCATTTGCGGGAAGTTTTGCTTTTTGCCTTCAATTCGAAAAAATCTGCGGCTGAGGCGCGTCGAATGATTGTAAAAACTTATGGTGAGGCTTCCATTAGTGAAAGAACGTGTCGAGAATGGTTCCAACGCTTCAAAAGTGGTGATTTCGGCGTAGAAGACAAGGAGCGTCCCGGACAGGTGAAAAAGTTTGAAGACGCACAATTGGAAACATTACTGAATGAAGATTCATCTCAAACGCAACAGGAGCTTGCAGATTCATTGGGCGTGACTCAACAAGCTATTTCACATCGTTTGAAAACCATGGGAATGATCCAAAAGCATGGACACTGGGTGCCATACGAATTAAAGCCGAGAGACGTCGAACGGCGTTTTTCGCGTGCGAACAGCTGCTCCAACGGCAAAAACAGAAGGGTTTTCTGCATCGTATTGTAACCGGCGATGAAAAGTGGATCCATCATGATAATCCAAAGCGAAAAAAATTGTGGGGCTACCGCGGCCATGCATCAACATCGACGGCCAAGCCAAACATCCATTGCTCGAAGCTCATGCTGTGTATTTGGTGGGACCAGCTCGGCGTAATTTATTATGAGCTGTTGCAACCGGGTGAAACCATCACAGGAGCTCGCTACCGAACAAAACTAATGCGTTTGAGCCGAGCATTGCAGGAAAAACGGCCACAATACGAGCAAAGACACGAAAAAGTGATGTTGCTGCACGACAACGCTCGGCCACATGTTGCTCAGGTCGTTAAAACCTATCTGGAAACATTGAAATGGGACGTCTTACCTCATCAGCCTTATTCTCCTGACATCGCCCCTTCAGATTACCACTTGTTCCGATCAATGGCGCATGGCCTGGCTGAGCAGCACTTCCATTATTACGAAGAGGCCAAAAACTGGGTCGATTCGTGGATCGCCGCAAAAGACGAGCAGTTTTATCGACGCGGGATTCGTATGCTGCCCGAAAGGTGGGAGAAAGTAGTGGCCAGCGATGGACAATACTTTCAAGAATAAGTATGTAACCATTTTTCAACAATCAATCCTCAAATTTTGACAAAAAACGGCGGTTTTCAATTTGTACTCCTAATATAATAAAATGAAATTTTATATATAACCTTATCTGGATTAGTAAGCCTATTTGCTCTGTGAAAAGTAATTAAGATTAACGGACGACAAGGATAGGAAGGTAAAAATAAGTTCTTTAACACGAATTCAATCTAATGAGCTTTATTTTGTGATAATAATCATATGCATACCTCATAGATTTTCAACTATAATATTGTAAAAACTGAAACACAATACTCAAGGAAGATTAACATATGAAATTAACCGACCACATCCACCTCGTCTATCATCATATTTATAAGCGCACCCCGATAGCCCACCAACCAATCATCTTGACTTATCTAACCCAACCTACGGAAAATCTCTAGGCATCTGCCATTGTGAGTGGTTTGTGTGCTATCGGGATACCGCCGAACATTAATTATCCATGCAATTATACATCGCAGAAAAGTTATTTTTGTAAACATTTTGCTGATTAATTACCAAACCTGTATTGTCTAACTGGCACACTTCCAATCTCTCTCAACGGTGGAGTCATGCGTGTGAGATACTCCTGATAATTTTCCATTTGAGCTAAAGGCATCGAATAAACGTAACTGTCATCGATTAATTTTTCATGCGATGAGCCAGGTTGTAGAAAATTGGCAAGCATCCGCACAACTTGATCGAGCAGGGGCCTCCTAGGTACGTTGGAGGCGTTCCTATAACTGTGCGCACCATTTTGCTGCTGATTCTTTACTATTTCGATAACGAAATCTCCAAACTCGTTCACTTGGTGACGCAGACCCATGAATTTGTCTTGCAACAAAAGATGAGACATCTACAAAACACACACACACACGCACACACGCACACACGCACACACGCACACACGCACACACGCACACACGCACACACGCACACACGCACACACGCACACACGACACACACGCACACACGCACACACGCACGCACGCACGCACGCACGCACGCACGCACGCACGCACGCACGCACGCACGCACGCACGCACGCACGCACGCACGCACGCACGCACGCACGCACGCACGCACGCACGCACGCACGCACGCACACGCACGCACGCACACGCACGCACGCACGCACGCACACGCACGCACGCACGCACGACACGCACACACGCACACACGCACACACGCACACACGCACACACGCACACACGCACACACGCACACACGCACACACGCACACACGCACACACGCACACACGCACACACGCACACACACACACACACACACACACACACACACACACACACACACACACACACACACACACACACACACACACACATATACATACTTTGGGATTGTAATAATGAAGTAACTTACGGTATCAAAATTGACTGTTAACATATTGAACCTTTCTTACCAAATCTTTTTTTAGTGGTGTCTTTGGTATAACACTCATCCCTTCCATCACCACACTCGTGATACAATTAGATAAATTTTTTGTAAGATAGAGGCGGCGACTTGCTTAGAAATTACTTCGTTACAGAGCCGATCAAATTCGATCTTCGCTTGATTCTTTAACCACTTTAAATAATTAAAAAAATTATATGGCAAAGAATTATCCAGATTATCGGGCATCAAGGTGCCAGAAGCCCAGACGCCTCCATCCTGGTTAACGCTCTCATCCACGCTCTCCTCAACGACTGCAACAAACGATAATTTGATGAAAATGTTTTTAAAATACGTGATTATGCACACAAATGTAAAACAACTTACAGCGGCGTAATAGGTATGGTATTTCTGCAACTCTGAAATTGCGCCATTTTACACAAGTCAAGTAAATAATTCTCGATTGCTATGTAATCGACGGATTAAAAAAATTTCCGGTAACGGACACGTCCGCACACACTGATGAATTTGCTCTAATGGCCGATTGTGAATGATGCAATCGGCGATTTCCAAATTATTTTTTGTAATGGAGTAAACGAGTATTATACGTTCGCTGTTTACTGTAAATTTAAAGGTAATATACAATTACGCCGGATTCTCATGCAGTTACAGGTATACCACCCAGGGGAATATAACTGGCGCATGCGCATTGGGTCACCTAAAAAGTAATTAAGCTTACAGTTTCTATAAAATTTACATTTATTAATAAATGAATTATGACGCGATTTATTGATGTAATACTTATATATACGGAACTAGCAAACGACTAGCAAACGATTTGACACCGAAATATTTACGAAATCATGAGATAAATGGTCAAATCGCAATTTCACCTAGTAAAACTTGTCAAAATTTCAATTTTTTATCTAAACTAATTAGTATGCAAACGAAACAAAAAAACATGCAAACGCTAGCAAACGACTAGCAATCGAACGGTATTTTATAAATTGCTGTAGCTATTAGTCCGACAGCCAACTTCGCCCCGGTGCCGCTGATAGTGACGAGAATGCTCGTCGGTGATCTCAGACGTAATTGGTCGAGAATGTTCGGCCGGTGATACTGACGAGACTGCTCGTCGAGGATGTTGGTGGTGACTGGTCAAAAATACTCGCCCGAGGGTAGCGATGGGAATGCCCGTCGAGGAGCAGGAGAGCGACGAGTATGCTTGTCTTCGGGAGCGATCGAGAATGCTCGGTCGTCTGGGCAGGTCGGAAAGTTGGACGGATCTGTCTTCTGCGTTTCCACTGCCGGCTTATATATCAAAACGCGCGGCTGGGCAAGCCAATCCGCGCGCTCGGTCGGCCAAGCCGGAGTGGGAGCGTTGTGGAACGCCACGGTCGGCGCGGGTGTCGCCGCGTGGTCGCACGGCAAAGTTTGGCCGTACGCGCACGTGGTCCCTTGCCGCGTTCGGTGTACGTTGTTTGGTGGGTGGAACGAAGGCGCGTGGACGGGCGTATCGTTACAAGGTTAAACAAAGTAGTGCGAAGTGAAACAAAATAAAAGTAGAAATAAGAGAGTGAGCAAAATAGAGACAGAAAGGTCAGCGTTTTCATTCTCTGGAGCTAAGACGGCGCGTCTCTCATCAGATAAACGAAGAGCTCTCATTTGAATGTTTGTATAGATTTGGATTGCCTAATGTTGAGTGCGAGGAAATTCCAGAAGGATGCGTCTGTATAAAGGAACGATCGTTGAAAGGTTAAAGTACAGCAAGAGGTTAAGTCGAGATCTAAAGGGGAGGCGCGAGAGACGTTTGTTAACAAAGCGGAAATCGGAAACAAAGTAGGATGGAGAAATAGAAGTGAGGATGTTGAAAAGTAGGGTGCAAGTAAGATAAGCTCTTCGGTAATCTGAGAAGAGCCAATTCAGCAAACGATAGAAATGAGAAACATGTTCGTCCCTCCGCAAATTGTATATGAACCGCACGCAGAAATTCATAAGGTGTCTGAGTCTTAGTCTCATTTCCCCGTTGAGATCAGTGTAAGCTACAGCACAGTAGTCAAAATGGGGAAAGATCAGAAAAGTCACCAGGCGGATACGCAGAGTGCGAAAAAGACTGTTCCTAAATAATTTTGGAAGCGGAATATTTTGGCCTCCAAAATATTCCGCTAACCTTCTTAAAAATTTGACTCACGTTGTCTGTCCAACTGAGGGTGGAAGACCCCGAGACTAGTTGCGCCTTTCACGAGCCCGATGGGATAACCGTTTAAATGGAAAACGACATCTTGACGAGAACGGATGCCATTGACATAGCGAAAGCTGCTCATTAGCATTGCTTTGATCTTGCTGGCGTTAAGACTCAAGTGGTTTGCGCTAGACCACCTCTCTATGGTAGTAACGTCCTCCTGCAAGCTCCCCACAGCGTCCTCGAGGTCACCAGTTCAGGGCAGGCTCTCTGAAAAATAGAATATTGCGAAAATTTGTCTATCAGAAAATTGTGACGCACGGAATAGAATAGAGATAAATTTTTTACAGTTATGCTGGCAAACGGCATCATGGAAACAGAAACCCCAAAAGGCAGTCAGTCAGCGCGAGAGAACGGAGCTCCACAAATGCTAGTGAAATTGGCACTCACCGAGAATCCTCCGGAACGCGGTGTCCGATCATGAGTTTTGGAAACACAGCACTGCTCCGCGTCTGAGTGCGCAGGCGCAATGTCTGATTGCAATGTCAGCCTCTCGAGAGCTCGATGAAATGTGCAACAAGAAACTGCAGAGAGCTCGGCAATAATGCAGTCAGGGTACTCACGGATGTGGAGATTGTGTCAAAATCGAATTGCCCTTGACTTTGGTCTAGAAAATAAGAGCCCCGGAGGGCAGCAAGCAGCAGAAAAACGTATCAGAATACAGAGCACACAGAGACACGTCCACACGCTACTTACTGGAAACAAGAGAGGTGAGAGAGAGAGAGAGAGAGAGAGAGAAAGAGAGAGAGAGAGAGAGAGAGAGAGAGAGAGAGAGAGAGAGGATGGGTAGAAAGAAAAAAAGCATCCGACCGGGGCCAATCCTGAAGATCAACGTCTTCGCCTGGGATAAGACCCAGCCATCGGTTAAACTATACTTGGAGGTCTGAGATTTGGCGATCGCCAATGAGCGAGTCTTGCCGACCAACAAGATAAATTTGAGAGCAGGAACTCCGATTTCGTGTCTTATATAGACAAAATATGTAGACAAGAGGTGTCGCAAGACCTCTGTATGTTCGCGGAAAATTTGGTGCGATAGTTTTTCATAACGCGTAGCCCTTAGGATACCGCACCGAGCGTTGCACGGCTCAAGCCACAGTTTGCGCAATGTGTTCGTAGGCGCTTGTAGAAACCGCGCGACGCGGAGATCGTATATGTTAGGGCCGTATTGTGATTTCTCTCGGCTTCGCGATTTATATAAATAGCAAAATTTTATTAGAATTGTAGCGATAATGAATTATGATTTCAGTATGGCTTTGAATTTTGTTTAATTAGTCGGAAAGCATTTCCGAATTTGATTTGCTATTTCCAAACAAGTTCAACAACGGATGGAGTGAGAAAAGAAAAACAAAAATTTTTTTCCACCAAACGTAACAATTTTAATAAAAAAATTTAATTTAATGTTATATCTATTAAATTAAATTTTATAAATACTTTAAATATAAAAATAAAATATTTTTAAAAATTAATTACATTTTACATTTATTATTATTTTGTACTATTATTTTGTACATTTTACATATTTTCATTTTTACATAATTTTTTTATCTATAAATTTTGCATTTTATATATAATTAAAAATTAATAAATTGATATTTTAACTAAAATATAAAATTTTTTATTTATTAATAACAAGTTCCTAACCTACACACATGATTCAAATTTACTTACCAGAGAGTGCTGAGGTCTGCACTGCTTCTATGCTTGTCCAAATGAGGGATTTATTTTGACATTTATTGTAACTCTTGATTTTTTCTAACGTACAATTATGTATTGGGGATATGAAATGAATAAATGTACGAATATATATCACACGTTCTTCAGACACATTATTTCTTATTTCATTGCCTTCGTCCTCATAATAATAATCTTTCTCACACATATTTTCAATATTTATTATAATCATTTTAAGGTAAAACCGGTCATGATACACAAAAACAACCAAAGCGTGTGTAAACTCTTGAAAACTGTTAAAAATCAGTTAAAAGAGCTGGCGTAACGTGGGCGCAGGCGTAGGAAATAAAATTAATTTATTTCTCTTGCGCCTGCGCCCACGTCGTGCAAATAAACCTTAAAAAATAAAATTTGTGCACCAGTAGAAATACGAGATAACTATACTCGATATAGTAGTTTTAAAATCGATTTTGTAAATAAATATTTACACATTTTCTGTATTTGATCGGCTTTGGTCTAATTAGCTTATAAGTTCGTCATTACAACAACGATGAGCTAAGATTCTTAAATGTAGGTAAATAAATTGTAACTGTAACAAATATTTAAAATTAAAATTTTAAATATTTGTTATAGTTATAATTACAGTTTATTTAAGTACATCTAAGCATCTCAGATCATTGTTGCTGTAATAATAAATTTATAAGTTCAAGTTTCAATTAGACCACAGCCGATTCAATACAGAAGATATGTGTCATTTATTAATTAAATCTAACTTTTTCTTATTTTTAAAAGAAATAGAGAAGATAATAAAAGCACACCAGTCAGAAATAGTTTCTCGAAACGATGTCAAACATTTTCGAAGTTTTTGTTAATTTTGATGGATTTTTCATTTCAATTTTGAGTAACTTTCGACTTTCATTCGACATCGAAACGTCATCGTTTGGAAGAGTTATTTTGATGTTTTTTGAGAACAAAAATTCAAGAACAAAAAAGTAATTTATTTTTTCTATTTTTAAAGAATTATTTTTGACTAGGTAAAATGATTTAAAAATCGAGATTGTTTCGATATTGGTTCAAATTATGATTATTGTTGTAGGTATACTTTTCTATTTTTGTTTATTTAAGATAATAACGTCATCAACTAAATTTATTCTTTAAAAAATCGCTTTTTTCTATGTTTAAAAATGGAAATTTTTACTTTTCAAAATAATTATTGAAAATTATTTTTTAACAAATAAAGAATGAATAAAGAAAACTTTTCTTGGAATTTTTCTGATTTTCTGTATATTTTTTGAAACAGTTCTCAGATTTTTCAATGTAAACCTTAAAATATACTAGGGCAAGTCAATATATAAGTTGCAAAACTGGATAGAGGCAATAATAATCAAAGTAACAAAGTAATTTCCTGACATTTATTTCACTTTTCGATATAATCACCCTGTACATTCAGATACTTATCTTATCTTTTTACAAGTCCTTGAAAGTCGGCGGCAAAGAAGTCTTTCGGTTGCTGTCGCAGTCAACGTGTAACCTCTTGGCTTACGGCATGATCAGTTTCAAAATGATTTTGAACTTAAATGCTTTTTAGGGATCCAAACAGATGAAAAATTTTTCTACCTGTGGTGCAAATGGCTTGCCCCTCCCCCGCCCAAACGTTTACTTTTCACACAAAACAATATTGAAAATAAAAAAAACTCATTTTAAAAAAACTGTTTTCTTCTTTTTCTAAGTATATCTCAAAATCTGTACGAGAGCACTAATTGATTTATAAGGAAAAGTTCTACTTTTGCCTCTATAACATATATCAAGGTCAACATGATTAGAGCCGGATCCCTTACAGTAAATAATTACCCTCATTTTAGTTATAGTTATCTAAATATTGGACTTTTTTACAATTTTCTCATTTTTTGAAGCTTATAGAAAAAATAGGAGACAAAACACTTTTGTTATTTTTCTTTTTATCTGATACCCCGCTGTTCACATAAAAAAATTGATGTATTTTGTTCATTTTGTGATAAAATTTTTGCTTAAACATGAGAAAAATATAAAAATAGTATCTCGGGAGGAATCCAAAATAACATAAAAACTAGATATTAACACTAGGGAAAAAGTTATAATGACGCAAAAGAAAGCGCATTTCAAGCTGAAGAGAATGGCTTTTGATTAATTCAAATAGGACTAATAGAATAACAATTAACGTAAAAATTAATAAAAATTGAAAAATCATACAACTTCGATTTAAAATGGTCGCTGTGTAAGCAAACGTAAAGTTAAAGAGATTTTAAGAATTAATTTTAAATTTTCAAAACATAGATAAGTGATTAGAATATCAAAATTTTAAAAAATTATGAAGCAACCAATTAATTCTAAACTGGTTGGAATGATACCATTAGTTACTCATTTCAGATAATGTTTTAAAAAAATAAACAGTTAACGTTTATGTAATATTTAATATTACCTTTGCTTAATTACTCATTTGAGATGATTAAAAGAAATGTTTATTTTTAACATTTACTTAATATTTATTTAACATTACTTACTCATTTAAAATAATGATTTTAAAAAATATTTTGTAAGATTTGTTCAATATTAATTTAGTTCAGGTCAATGTTCCTATAGAAGTGCCTTAGAGAGACTTTAACCCAAACTTTTAAATAAAACACTACATATTGTACTATACTGTTTGAAAAAATATATAAAAATGAAATTTTGATTCAAAGCAAAAATTAATACGTTGATCTGTTTGACAGTTATTTAGGGTTAAAATTCAAAAAAGTCAATTTTCAAAAAATTGTTTTTCATTCAAAGTGTAAAAGTGATTGTTTTTCAAATTCTGCTCATTTAAGACCGTGCAGAGTTATGCAATGCAGCATGCCGGATAAAATAATATTAGCGAAGCTCGTGTGTTGTAACATGTGATAATTTACCGTATAATTTGCAGTTTTGCATTATTTATTCGTTGAAATTGTTGATCATTATCAGTGCATCTCAATGTATCAAGTTTTTATTTTTTGTTGATCTTGTTACTTTCCAAAGTTTTTCTTATTCACACCTTTTATGTCGTACAATTTTGTGTGGTCTCATACAATAAAAAAAATTTGAAAAATTAACACTTTCACATCTCAAATGTTCTTTTAGAATTTTTTAAGTTTCTTACTTAATTTATTTTATTGTTAGTTTTCATGTCTCTACTTTAAAATTTAAATATTTATATCTTTTAATAAAAGCATTTAAAGAAGTATATATTTCAAATAAAGTTTATTTGATTTTTGTCCGTAGAATCTAGATATATAACATTTTATAGAAGATTTCATTTAAAATTATGAAGTTACCTTTCAAGGGAAAACGGAAACAAATTTTTATTTACATAATTATTACAGAAAAACTCCTTGAGTACATAAAACTTTCTCATGAACTTTTTAATACGACAAATATTTTTAGTTA
Organism: Solenopsis invicta; assembly: GCF_016802725.1. NCBI lineage: Eukaryota > Metazoa > Arthropoda > Insecta > Hymenoptera > Formicidae > Solenopsis > Solenopsis invicta. The sequence goes on from NC_052673.1 coordinate 4,198,622, forward strand.
TTGGTTTATTACATTTTATGTAGATCATCCTGTATATAATATATTCTTTTTTATAAAGGTATTTTAGAAGTTACACTTACATTTATTATATTAATCAGATTGTAAATATTAAATAAAAACGTACAGTATAAACACTAAGTATATTTTATATATCAGATTATAGTTTTAAAGACGGGAAAAAAACGCGTTTTTTTTCATTTTTTTCAAAAATTTTTTTGGCTTTTTTCTTAAAGGTAGAACAATTCAAAAATGTTGTAATATAATGGTACCTTATCAGTATCAAAGTTATCTGCTTTACGATATAATTTTTTAATTCTAACTCGCCATACTTATTTTCGAGTTCAAAATTTGCCATACTTTGATCCGTGAGACAGTTCAATTTTTCGTCTTTCATTTTAATTAATATTTTAAAGCTTGTATTGTAAAAATAAAAAAAATATATAATCTACATACCATGCTCATAAGATAATAGCAAATTGAAAGAATAATTTAAAATAATTATATTTATAACAATATACAAAAAAAAGTAAACTATGAAACGAGATTACACTTCAGGAGTTTACTGAATCAGGATATGATGAACTAGAGTTAAAAATCTGTGTTAATGAGAAATAACTAGGAAATGGACCGTGTAAAGTTAAACTAACGTTAATTTCTGTCTTCATGTTTCTATCCTGAAAGATTTTTCTTTCTATATATGATAATATAAGTACAAGGGAAACAAAAAGCAAACTACAAAAATAAAAAAAAAACAAAATAAATGTATTTTTTAAATTAAGTTGAACGTATGTTTCTTGATAATTGCTAATATTCGAAATTCTTCACAAAATAATTAACATAAATATTAACTTAAACTGGTCTTTAAACTAATTTTTAGGATTACTTCTTTCAAATAAGAAGACCTATTCGGTCATAGCTAGATCTTAGTGCTTTATATATACGTGTGATTTTATATACTTTCTCAGACAACCAAACTGCGCGCCGTTATTTTCGGTCATATAACATAGTTATGATCGAATAAGAGTTAGTAATATCACTTTTATTAAATTAAAATTAATTTAATAATATTTGATGCTTACTAGCATCTATATTAACCCTTTCCCTGAAAAGGAGGGGGAGATTTAGGATTACATTTGTCCTTACAACAATTTGTTTAATAATTAATAATTATTAAACTTTGAATGATGCAATATTCAAAATACAAAAATCAGCTCAATATTAATTCCAGCGCTTATACAAGTCTTATATTAATTTCTCATTATACTGTAAAATCATGTAGCATATCATAGCAAAAACTACAATTTTTTGTAAGAAAGCAAGTTTTCAGGAAAAAACTGAAATTTTTTTGTTTTTATTCCAGCAATATGAAAAAAGCGGTTTTTCATAAATTATGTATCAGATTATAAGTTTTATTAATATTTTAATGTAACTTTTAAATATAATAAGTTTAAATATCTTTTCCGAAGTATTTATTTTAGATATTTAAGTTTATTATATTCAAAGAATTACAGTTAGTTAGATTAAAAAAAATATTTTAATCATTTCAGCAACCTCTTAGTAATATTTAAAAAAAATTATATATTCTTTCAATAACTTTTCAGCAACTTTTTCATATAAGATTTCAAGTATAAGTATCGCACTTTTGCTATTACAAAGTTGTCTCAAATGTTGTAGATAATTTAATAACATTTATGAAATGTTTCACTTTCTAGTTGAAATATTTCTGAGATATCTCTAAAAAATTTCAGTGCTGTAAAAGACACTAAAACTCCTAAAATTATTCAAATAGATTAAGTCAGTCTTGACAATATTATTCCTAAAATTGTTAAAAAATTATTTTGAGTTATTTTATAAATATCTTGGAAATTTTTTCAATTTCATCAATAAATTTATATAAAAATTCATAATCTCCTAACCATTAGCTTGTTTGTTAATGATGATTCATAAATCGCTTGTTATTACATAAATCCAAACGATCAATGTGACGCATGTCACTGAGCGAAGAGGAGAGTTCAACTCATTTACTAACACACAGAGCGCTAATACTGAAATGAGAACTGAAGACAATCGTAGAGAGGGCTACGCGCGAGAACGAAGCTAGCCGTGGGGATATGACGTGTTCTCCATTGCGGCGTATCGCGCGCAAGAGTAAGCGAAGCGTTAGTTGCCAGCTGATGGCCGGTCCGTGCGGTCACGCCTGTGCGCATTCATGTAACCGCGTGTGCGTAATCGAAACAGGCGCTCTCGCTCATTCTAAAGTAGTGTGGACCGCAACGAAACGCAGTAAAGCGGAGTTGAATCGGAGTAGATGCGTCGTTGTCGCCATCATTATTGTGATTTTCGTACGGGATGCACGTTATTAAGATCTGCTAACTTGCCAATTCTCGTCCAACGACAACACAAAGACGAAGAATGTCTGTGTTCTCGAAGCTGATCGACGGCGCATCCGCGCGCAGCGGCGTGCAACAGGAGACGCTGACGTGCAGTGTCGCCGGCGCGGCTACAACACTTTATCTTCTCAAACTTATTTATCCGTTCATTGTCACTCGTCTTAAACAATCTACCCAGAAGAAAAATCATCTCTCTTACACTAAGCACAACAAAAACAATATCGGTGTTCTTCGAAACAATTCTTCAGATAACAATTCCACCGGAAATGGAGAAGGAAAACAAAGATTATCAGTCGGATTGGATTATGATTTTTTCCGACAGTTAATAATGTTATTGAAGATTATGGTGCCGGGATGGCGTAGTCGAGAAATGGGTTTATTGTCGTGCGCAACACTGACATTGTTAACGAGAACCTTTCTGTCGGTATATGTAGCCGAACTGGAGGGCCAGATCGTGAAGAGGATAGTTTTACGCGACATACGCGGCTTCGGCTTAATGCTAGCACGATGGTTCGCCATCGCCTTGCCCGCCACCTTTGTCAACTCCGCTATAAGATATCTCGAGGGTCGGCTGGCGCTTAGTTTTAGGTACGCTCCTGCTACTCCCAGTTCTTTCTTTGACATAGATGAATGAATGCTTATCTGTGTTTTTCTTGGAAAGATTCCCTTTCATACCTTAGAATCAAAAATTCTTATGCATTGAAGTGCACGCATGTTAACTGCTTCTTTTCAGTTTCTCAATTATTTTTTAAAAGTAGCATCATCCGTATCTCACCATTCTATATTTAAGACAAACTTAAAATTCATGGAAAAGAAAACAGAGAAATAGAGAAACATGCACAAATAGCATATTTATACATTCATTATCGTTCAACAGTTTCAGTACGTTTGAGATTTCATGAAAAGTTAAATATTTCACTTTTAAAAAATTGTAGGAAAATTATCAAAAATGCACTTTAAAGAGAAAAAAGTAGAACTTAGGAACTATCTTTTAGTTGCATCTCTACAATATTTTGTTCTTAAATTATAAAAATAAAAATAGATATTTTTCCATCATTTTTACTTTGAAGCGCTGAAGTTTGTTGAAATATTATTGGATAAAAATCAACAAAAAATGATTTTAAAGTAAAAGTTTAGCTTTAAAATAATTTTCTTAAGCTTTAAAATAATTTTTTTTTTTTAATTTGATGATTTTTCGCAACGATATCGAACTTCTTGTGTAAAAAAACGTTTTATACAACTTATTTTAACTTTTCAGGAATTAAGAAAAAAGATGTTTGTTATAATATGTGCTTATGTCGCATAAAGTTTTTTAACATTTCTTAAAGGCTTTTTATTCTTTTCATGAAGCAAGAGAAAATTTTAAGCGTGCTAAAACTTTTAATAGTGTATATAAAAATGTCTTTCTTTTATATCTTCTCAAATAACAAAATGTATCTGAACAAAATTGCAAAAATCTGCTTTAAATTGACAACGTACTATATCTTCAATGATTTCGAATATATCAATATTAAAGCCGCAAGCAGCAATGTGTATATGTATTTACTAACCGTTTAATGGAAAGATAGCAGCAGCATATTTATTTCGCGTAGGCAGTAATATGACAATACTGTGAGATAAATTATTAGCAATATAATGGCACTTCAATGTTGACTTCAAAGTTGCCCACAAGTTTATGGTAAGTTACTACAATTATCATATTGTGTAGGCATTAATTTGCCAAATGCAGATTCAGTTGCAATAATTCTGATACACGTGTTATGATTGATAGCAACAATACAAACATGTTGCTACCTGGGTTCTTATATTTTCTACAATTAAAATGACAGATGATTATTTAAAAGAATAAAAAGAAAACGAGGAAATATCAGGATACAGAGAATATAATTAAACGGCTATCTAAGCAACACAGACTTGTGAAAATTTTTTAATTGTTAATATATATTACATTTTTTGAATTTTATTGTGTACATATTTAGTATATTTTTAGTATATAGTAGTACATCTATAGATCGTTTGAGTATGCAAAACATACACATATATGTATTCTTATAAGTTACATATTAATTAACATTATACAATTATATACAATTAATTAACGTAAACTTCATTAAAAATATTTTTATTTTTAAAAATGTATTATCATAATATTTTTTTGGAAGAACAATTTGTTCTTTTAAAATCAATATCTTAATCTATTTTTAAAACATCCCAGCAAACGGAAATGGATTCAAAATATTTAAAATGGTTAGAAATAAATTTAAAAAATCAAGAATTTGGATTCGGCAATGACCACACAAATCCATTTTTATCCAGTTAAAGTATAAGAATTCCTTGAATCCATTTTAGTCCATGAAGTGAAATTAAAATTACGGAATTTCTATTTTTATCAATCCAAAAAAGTTATGCGGGCCATATAACGCATTTTAATCCATAAAGAGTGATTGAAAGTAATTTTTTCAGTCTAAATATTTTTACAAATTATCTGCTCTATTTTAAGCATTCTTCCTTATTATCTACAGAATACCAATGGCACAGTGCTCCCACAATATTTTTATTGCCTTTAATTCGCGCAGTGTTACTGGAGTATTCTCTTGCCTTCCAGAATTTTTTTTCCATATAGGCAAATCCAAGGACAAAACCTATTAAGCATTTTTTTATCTAACCGACGGTTAAATTTAGCGGCCTGTTCTTACTATTATTATGCCTATGGAACTTTCTCGTGTCTGTCTGACACCCGACGTGCGCGAAGTTCTTATGCGCACACGCATAAGCGTCTCATGATCGCATGTTACCAAGACTGATTTCGTTCTGATTTCAAACGACTCGCAATGATTTCACGTGATTTCTCACTTATTTTTCTTTGATTACACTGATTACGCTTTTAGTTTCATTTGAATGATTTCAAAATATATTGCAAGATTACACGTGATTACGAATTGATTTCACTATTGATTACACGTTATTACAAATTAGGTGTACACCTGATTTTATTAGTGAATGGCCTAATCGAGCATCGCCTAATCAGTAGAGGAGCCGAGTAATTCACAATTTAAATCTTATGGTTCTCTTATTTTTTACAGGTATCCTTGTTTCCCGAGTGTTGATAATTATTTACAGACAAGACTCTTCCAAAAGTCCTTGATATGTTTATTATTACCGTATAGCTGCCGCTCTCATGATTGATTGTGTCGCGAAACGTCACCGATAGGAACCAGTTTTCTTAAAAAAACTCTGCACTTTGTCTCAAGGATACAATCAATTCAATGTCGCCCACTCAAAGATGCGGAAAGATTTAAATGTGTGTATGCTGCACCCAGTTCCCCCCCCCCCTCTCTCTCTCTCTCTCGAAAAAAAAGAGAAGGTAATAAAAGAGAAGGTAGATATAAAAAATATGGCAATGGAAGTAACGAAATTAAAGAAAGAAATTGCAACACTTCCGTGTCCAAGGATATCTTGGAATGACGAAATTGACCGGGTGGAATCTTACATAAAATCAAATTATGTAGGTGTTTTCATCGTGCACTTTATTCTATTTATATATACTTGTATGTATACATACATGTACGACATACGTATATTATAAATGTCGCATAATTAATAAATTATTTTGATCATTTTTTAACAGATTATTCATTTAGACGGTGCACCTTCTCGTTCACCAAAAGCAACTCAATTTAATAATGGAAATGTTAATTATGAATTACAAATCTCATCAAGTACCCGAATTTCATGTTTAGAAAAATATAAATTTGAAAACACATTAAATCTGCCAGAACCGGAAAAAGTTAATTTTTCGGAAATTTTGAATATAACAAGAGTCAGTAAGTTTCTCAGGTTTATCAATTTATTATATAAATAAAGAAAGTCGACAACACTAACAAAAACTAATTATACAATACATCACATTTTTTAACACAAAATATTTTTCCAATAGTTCTTAACGTAATAAAGCGCCTTCCGAAGAGTTCCGGTCTATTGCATAATTTATTAGTTGACGCTGCAGCGTCTCACCCATATATGACAAAATACGTGTTTGGCGGGAGTTAACAATTTATTATTAACTAATAAATTATGCATCCGACCGGAACTCTTCGGAAGGCGCTTTGTTACGTTAAGAACTATTGGAAAAGTATTTTTTGGTACACAGAACTCTCGAATAAAGACCAGCGTTTCACCCATATATGACAAAATACGTGTTTGGCGGGAGTTAACAATTTATTATTAACTAATAAATTATGCATCCGACCGGAACTCTTCGGAAGGCGCTTTGTTATGTTAAGAACTATTGGAAAAATATTTTTTGGTACACAGAACTCTCGAAAAAAGACCAGCATCTCACCCATATATGACAAAATACGTGTTTGGCGGGAGTTAATAATTTATTATTAACTAATAAATTATGCAATCGACCGGAACTCTTCGGAAGGCGTTTAGATACATTCAGAACTGGAGGAAAAATATTTTTTTGTACACGGAACTCTATTATGTAATATTATAAAATAAATATTTTATAATAATTTTTTTTTTTTTTATTAAATAAACTATGTTAAACGCTAGAACTCTTTCTAGAACTCATCTAGAACTATAGATCTTTTAAAATCCTACAAGAATTGGGTCTGGAAAATGACGCAGGACAAACTGAGACGCTGCGTGAACCTGACGTCTCACTTTGTCCTATACGTTTTTTTCGCTTTAAAGGCCAGAACTATTTGTTTTATCTATCAGGAACTATAGAACTATTGTAAATAAAGCCAGAACTCTCAACATTTCGTGAGTTTCCACGAAATGATACGCCAGCTTCACACACACAAGCTTGTAGACATTTGATAACAAATTTTCGGCAAAAATCGAGCAAAGCTTGCAGACATGATTTGACAGTAAACTGTCGGCAAAAACCGAGTAAAGCTTGTAAATATAATTTGACAGCAAATTGTAGGTAAAAATCAAGCAAAACTTGCTGATATAATCTGGTTAGAAATTGATAGCAAAGACTGAGCAAGTTGTGCTATTAAAATCCACCCGATATTTAAACGATAATTGATTGATTATGTGTTATCATTTAAATTGTAATATAATCTGCTTCTTGATTGATAATTTTTATTAATTTTGTTTTTCTTAATAAAATCATAAGAAAAACTTTTTTTTGAAAAATCCGACAAATAATTACAAGATTTCATCCTAGAAACAAGAGACATGGAGAGAAAGCAGCATTTATTTTTAAAGATATGCAAACAACTCCGCAAGTCTTCTTTCGTCATGGACCACCTATTGAAATATTACAGCAACCTTGATGGTCTATTTAATGTATTAGAACGAGGTCTATAAACATTTAAAATCAAGATAAATGGAAAAGCAGTATATATTTCTATAGATAGATTGAAACCAGCATATCTTAAAAAAAAAAGAAAAATGATTTGTCTCTAAATTTGAAGAAACTAAAGAAACTCCACAAATAGAGATCAAGATAAAAACAGGACAAATTTCTCGCCCAATTGTCCGTTCTAAGATCCAATAAACATGGCTTTATTACAATCAATGGAGTAATGTGGCAATCATTCCAATCACACGTAAAATAAAATATTATAAAATTAAAAATCTAAAAATAAATTATAAAAGCAAAAGGAAAACGGACACACTTTAGAAAGAAAAATAAATTATAAAAATTATTATTTCATAAAAATATTAACAAAAAAAGAAATAGAAGTTTTAAATCAAAAACCAGATGGCGAAGAAACCACAAATTAGAAAGATACCACAAATAGTATATAAGGAGGAGATTTCGGAGACAACGGCATTCTCCCCAAATCTTGTCAATGGCTAATTGGAAATTAATACGAATAGATATTCAAAGTTAATACAGATTATCAATAGGAGCATATTAAATTACAATTTAAATGACGTAATCGATCAATGATCGTTTAAATATCGGGTTGATTTTAATAACTTGCTCAGTTTTTGTTATCAATTTGCAACCAAATTATGTCAGCAAGTTTTGCTTGGTTTTTGCCAACATTTTTCTGTCAAATTATGTTTGCGAGTTTTGCTCGATTTTAGCCGACAATTTGCTGTCAAGGTGCGTCTGCAAGCCTTACTCAATATTTGGCTACAATTTGTTATAAAATTATATTAACAAGCTTTGTTCGGTTTTTGCCAACAGTTAACTATCAAGTAATGTATACAAGCTTTGCTCGGTTTTTGTCAACGATTTGCTGTAAAAATATGTCTGCAAGCTTTGCTCGATATTTGCCGACAATTTATTCCCATGTTATATGTGCAATCTTTGCTCGGTTTTTGATGGCAATTTATTGTCGAATTGTGTCAACAAGCTTTGTCAAAACATAATCTTAACGCGGACACAGTTGACTCTAATTTGCTGAATATTTTTGTTTAAATTTGCTAGCAATTTGTAGGCAAATTGCTGACATTTTGCTATTTGGGTTGGAATGTAGATGAATTGCCAGTAAAAGCACTGACAAGATGCTGTTAAAGACCAATGATTTTAAGAAAGTTCACGTAATGATTAAGAGTTAAGTGCTTAAGAGAAAGTGCTTAATATAATATTAATTTTATGATTCATTATTTTTCTGATGTTTTGTAGATAAGTTTAGAACTTGATAATACTCGATTTTTATTAAAAACTGCAATTATAATGTCCAAGTTTGATTATCTACAGAGATGATAACGGAACAAAAAGAATTGTAATTCTATAACAATATGTATATACAGGTATATATATATATATATATATATATATATATATATATATACATATAAAATATTATAGCAATATAAACGTACATATTTATTTATAAAATATTTGTAATAAGTCATGAATTTAATAATACATTATTGAAATATTTATGTTAAAAATAACAAATTTCTATCTACAATCGATAATGTCATTGCCTTTCAATCTTACATCCGCGTTTCCAGAGTCCCTTTTGAAGTAATGAACATTTACCACAAAAGGTTGACGATCTTTACTAGTACTTCATCGGTGGTAAAATTCAAGTGCTAATACAAGTTTAGTACAGTCTAAGTTATTAAAATTTTATCTTAAAATATTTCATTAAATTTTTGTGTGAATAATTTTTTACCAGAGTAATGTTAAAAAGTATTAATTATCTTAATTATTTTTATGACTCACGCATTTGAACTAATAAAGACTAATAAAAACTTGGATAAATTTTGGTCATAGAAAATAAATTTTTCCTGTCAAAGTATATACTCAAGCGTTTATCGTTCAAAAACAATGCATGCTTACTGTCTCAAGTATGAATGTGTACTAACTAAATCATGTTGCTCGGATTAACGTTTTTTTTCAACGCCAATACGGAAAGTCAAGCGGTCAGGAACAAGCAAATAAGAAATAAATAAATATATACAAACGGAAGAATAAGTCATGTTAATTAAAAAAATAAATAAATAAAAATAAAATTAGCGACAAGTCAGCTATTACAATTAAAATGACACAAATTAAATAAATTTTATCAACAAACGTTTCTTAGTCTTAAGGATCAATCAATTTCTTGTCTAACTTTTTAGGTTTTGATGGAAATGGAAAATAACCTCCTGTATGTTTTGAAAAAAAATGACAGATATTGACTGGAACATGTCGCGAGATTGCTTTCTGAAATGGAAAAATTTATTATTGGGAATGGTGACTTGACTGATTCCCGTCTTTGGTGACTGATAACGGCTAAAATATTTTATACTATTGATACGCTAAAGAGAACTCTAAAGTAAATCGAAACGTTTGTGCGTTTGTAATTTAGAAATGAATAAATGATTTAATATCAATACTTGTGATTGCGCATTTTTACCCGCGCTGACTCTCATTAATCTATTTTCCACTATTTGTGTTTAAATCTTGAGAGTCCGGAACTAATTAATTGTTTTTTAATTCTATCATTATTGTTTCTTGATTTTTTAAATTTAAAATTTTCCTAAATGGCGAAGTTTACTTTGCTTGTTATATTTTGTTGTGTCTTATAGCCTACGACATACCTTCTGAATATATTTTTTTAGCAATTCTAAGTAACTTTCAAATATGAAAAACAGTTAATATAATTTTAATTGTGACCCAGTGCCGTAACTAGCCTGCGTTGCGCCCGGTGCGAGCTCTACATTTTACGTCCCTCCCTTCCCTAATACCTATATATCTAATATCCCTATCCCTAATACCTATAATAAAAAATTGAACGTTTGAATTAAAAAAGACGGTTATTTGCTGTAAATAAATTTATTTTTTATTTTTATTATCATTTATTATTATATTTATTATTATTATCTCACATTCTTCATTATATATTTATTGTAATTATAATAAACATAAATAAATTAACCAATTATTTTTTAAAACGTATAAACATTGCAATATTATGGATAATCGATATCCATGAGTTCCATGACTAAATATTCTTAAACTAAATAAAGAGTTTTTAGTGCAAAACATACAATAAAATATTAAGTCATTAAACAAGACAAAATAATAAATATTAAAATATATCAATTCTTTTACAACGGAACTTTACGAGCCTTACGCGATGCAAACTCGTCAATAATATTCTCATAATTAAGTTGTCTTGCAACCGAATTTTCTGTGGACAAAATGCATATTCGTCAGTCTTTGCTGCCCCATAGAAGATCTTAAATATGTTTTGATGAGCTTTAATTTACTAAAACTCCGTTTGCATGAAGCTGCAGTAACAGGCAGCGTTAAAAATATTCTTAAAGCTATATCGACATTTGAACAAGTTTCCACTAATGAAAATTGATGGAGTCTCTGAAGCAAGTCTAAAGAACTTGTGGATTCGGAATCAGCAAAAAGTGTGTGCGCTTGAAACTTTAAAGTTTCTAATTCAGTTTCTTATAAATTCTGCTCCATTTATGTCGTGTTTGTAATTAAGTGTTAAATCTGCCGCTTGTTTTTTTAGATTTTCAATAATAATGTTCTTTAAACTCTGAATAGATAAAAAATGAAAATCTCTAGCAATATCATTAAGTTTTTCAAATCTCCATTGAAAATGAGTTATTAAAGTGTCTATTACTTGAAAAATATTAATTTTAAAACTTTTTTTAGGTGTTATATTGCAATATGTATCCTGTTTTTTTGCTTGTCTTCTTCTTTTTACGAAATCACCTTCTATTCCTATCTTTTCACTTAATTTTAACGCTTCATGAAAGATTTTTTTAAAATTTTCATATCTAAAGTTTTGAATTTGTTTAGTCAATCCCTGTATTATTTTTGCAGCCGTGTCTATTGTGACATTTTTTAATTGTAAATTTCTATTTACTCTATCAATAGTTGTCAAAATTCATGCCCATACTTGCAATGTACATACAGATTTAAAATTTATATTTGTTAAAAGAAGTTTAGCTGTTGCAACAGTTTATGCATTAAAAGTATTAGAAGACAAAACATTTAAAGCAGTGACAACTTGTGGGAGTTGAGTATATAAAGCATTCACTGCATTTGCTTTGGACGACCACCTTGTATCAGCGTGACATTTCAAAGATATATTAACATTTTTCATTAAAACTTCCCAACGTAGAGTCGACCCAGAAAAAAACGTAAATAATCTTTGGACAATGTCAAAAAATGTTACCATGTCTGATGTAACACTAGCAGCATTTACGCCAGCTAGATTTAAACTGTGTGCTGCGCATGGTACAAATCGTGCATATTCGTTAATTTATTGAATTTTAGCTTGAACGTCGTTGTATTTTCCACTCATATTACTTCCATTATCATAACCCTGCCCTCGAACATTTGCAATATCTAAGCCGTCCGCTTTCAACTTTTGTAAAATTTCATTGAATAATCCATCACCTGTTTTTTCATGAGAATGAATAAAGTCTATAAAACGTTCTTCTATGCTAACCTTTCCGTTAAAAACTTTTACGTATCTTAAAATTTGAGACATTTGTTCTTGATGCGATACATCTGGGGTACAATCAAATAGAATTGAAAAGTACTTGGCAATTTTTACTTCTTTAATAATTTGTATTTTAACTGTAGTCCCCATTAAATCAATTAATTCGTTTTGGATTAATGGAGAGAAATAAAATGTACTTCTTTTTTTATGAGCATCAATATGCGTTTTCAATTTTAGATCATATTTTGCTATCGTATTAATAGCACTTAAAAGTATTCCTGAACCTGGTTCACCTATTTTTTCATTAGATCCTCTTAGAGCTAAATTATTCTCTACACAAAACATAATAATATCAATGTGAACTCTTAGTATATGTCGCCATTTCTCCTTTTCTTGATCTATTGCCATTTGAAGGGAGGCATCAATTGAAGATTTAGATCGTAAACCCTTTTCCAAAGTTTTCCATTTAATATAGTTTTCACGGTGTAGGACGGAGTTCTCATAGTCAGGAATTCTAGGATTTAAATGTTGCCAGTCGTTAAAACCTCGCGCTGGATTAGTGAGTAATGATATTGCGGAATTTGACGGCCATGATGAATTAAAGAGAATGCAAGGGAAACAAAATATAGCCTCTCTTTTTTTACTGTAAATTAACCACATTCGTTCTATAAATTGGCCATTAGCTAGTTTTCTTTTAAACCATTCCTTGCTAAATTTTCTATTGTTAGTAGTTTCGGAAAGTGAAAAGTTGATTCTTTTCCTTGATCAGGGCCTTGTTCTATAAGAAAACTGCGAATAGAATCATTCAGCGGAAACCATGATCCTGGATCATTTTTATCAAGAGAGGCGGACGTATTATCTGGTTGCAAAGCTTTGGGGATTTCAGGACTTCCGTCTTGCAAAATAGAATCGTCTAAATCTAAATTAGTTGTATCTAAAAATTCGATCTCGTTTGTTTGATCATGATGTGATGTGATAGGTTCTGGTTCTTGACATATTTCATCTACTATATCGCCAGTTTTTATATTACTCATGTGAGAGTTGCTTGGACAATTTTCGGATACATTCAGATCGGCCTTTGTCCAGCTAATCAAAACTTTTGACATTTTTCTATCCTCATTTTCTTTATCCCGCTTTCTCTTCCGAAACTCAGCTCCAGATAGGCGTTTAGGAGGCATTATAGAACAATTATGTAGTCTAGTTTAAAGCAAACGAAACAGCAATTAGAACAAAATTCAAATATTGCAAATTGTATACTATAAAAGGTTAAAGCTCTCGCAACAACAAACACGTAAAATATAGGCAAATGAGAGCCAAAACGCCGATTACAAGGCGACAATTATAAATGTAAGATTCGAAGAATCTTACAACTATAATTGTAAGATTCTTCTCTCCGAAGACACTCATACAAAATACATTTGTTATATTTGTCGCCTTGTAATCGGCGTTTTGGCTCTCATTTGCCTGTATTTTACTTGTTCATTGCAAATTGTCCAGCGAGTTATTATAAGTATACTTAATACCTTCATGTTATTCAAGGGTAAGATAAACTAATAAAATATATTGATATATTATACAAGCAGTAACAATATTAGTGGCAAACTGTCATGACGCTGGTGATGGCACGGCAAATCTATGTCATAGATTTCGCGGAGAAATCAAAATCTGGCTACCGGTGCGCCCTCGGGGGGTTCAAGATCCAACTTTTCGCGTGAGTTTCAATTGTTTAGTAGCGTTCGCGGAACTAATACGACACCGGCTTAAAGCGGCCATAAAACTTAAGCTCATGGAGAAGGAATTACATTTTTTTTTCAAACTTCTTTTATTTTATTTAGAGACCCTCTAATCAGAGTCTGGACATAAGACGGTAACTTCTGATTGGTCCGCCATTTTTTTTCAACTCGCGCCAGTGTTATGAAATTTATATTGCTATCAAATATAATAAATCATTAAATTTGTTAAAAATGTCTACTTAAATGTAATACTTAACAAATAATATTAAACAATATAATTATATATAGTTATACATCATTATTATATATAGATTAACTATTATACATTAAATTTATAAACAATAATTTACCTCGCACAGATAAGAACCATTTGTTAGCGTCCAATTTTGATGATTTGTATTTTTAGTCCAGTCAACTCGACGTTTTTCATTTCTTGGGAATATTTTCATTATATATCCCTTTGATGAAGAATTATTACAAAATTCTGCCGCACATCCAACCATTATAACTTTATTTTATTACTTTATATTCACGCAGAATCACGCAGAATAAGCAAGTTAGGAAGTATTAAGAGAGAGTGAAATTGCTAGTACATATATTTCTTTCTCTCTCTCAGAATCTTGAAAAAAAATGTCGGATAATCTAACCTAACTGACTTATCCAGACTCTGATTAGAGGGTCTCTAATTTTATTATCTTGACTGCGCTCCCCTGAAGCTTGCGCCCGGTGCGGGGACACCGCTCTAGTTACGGCACTGTTGTGACCTAATTTTTTTTTAAATTGCCTACAACATAAAGAAGATTGTGTATATTCAAAGACATCTTTTATCAGATAATAGAAGTGTTTTGAAAAATGCAGATAAATATATTTGTTAATTGTTATCATGTGTTAAGAAATATTTGTTAGACAATATTCGAAACGCTGTATGTAACAATAAGAAATGTTTATAATGATTTTTATCTCACAAATCTTTTAATACAATTAATCCACAATACAACAAAAAAAGCAAAGGTTAAACTTTACAAAAGGGAAGCAGCTTCTGACGACCTTGACCTTGACATATGTTATTAATGGGAAAGTATTGAGTGACATACAAAAGGTTTAAAATAATACTCACTTCTTATTAAAAAAAATATTATTAGAAAAAGAAAAAACAGTTTTTCTTAATTATTTCAGAAAATATTAATTTTACAAAAAACTGTGTTAAACAAAAAATGAAGCTTATAATAAGCTCTATAAAAAAGGATATACATATTTTATCTAGCGTCAATACATTATAGTAAAAAAAATTGTTTTAAAATAATTTTTTTTATTTTTAGTAGGTTGGGTTATGTTAGGCTATTAGGCTCAAATTATTTTCCTGTGCATCGGGAGCGAAACAAGTACACACGCACACGCACACGCACACGCACACGCGCACACACACACACACACACACACACACACACACACACACACACACACACACACACACACACACACACACAGCACACACACACACACACACACACACACACACACACACACACACACACACACACACACACACACACGGTAATTCCACCCCCTCTTGCACCCACCCCATCGTTAGTGGACCAACTGAGACAGAGTTGATTAAGTTAGAAAAAATACGGGGCGTGGGTGCGGAGGAGGAGCAGAGCTCCTCTCCCACCCAAGCATCTGCTTTCACGCAAAACTATTAAAAATTAAAAAAAAACTTTCTTCAATAATATTCTTTAATAAGAAGTGAACATTACTCAAAACGTTTTGTATGTCACTCAGTACCTTCCCATTGATAACATATGTCACGGTCAAGGTCGTCAGAAGCTGCTCCCATTTGTAAAGTTTTACTAATCTTTTAATACACATAGTCAAAATAAGCGATCTCCGCGATGACAGCCGTTTACTAAGTTAGCGCAGCGAGAGAACCAATCAGCATCGCGCAAAAACGGCAACAATTACTTTGATACATATTTGACATATTCTTTACATGCTTTTTTGGAAAGAATAACGTTCTTCATGATAATTCTAATCGGTAAATATATCGAATAGGGGAGGCAGGCCCGATGACCTTGACTTTGACATGTATTATCGAGGTCATGATCCTGAATAACGCTCAACAAGTTTTAGCCGTCGCTCGTTCTTTGTTAAAAAGTTATAATCATAAAAAGTTTATAAAAATTAAAAGCAATAACTACACAAAAATACGGAGAGCGAGTGCAGGGCTCCGCCCCTTCCCTGCACCCTCTTACCGTATTTTTTCTAACCTAACTTATCCTTATTTTTGACGAAATTTGTAATGATATTAGATTTGAAATTATGGATTAGGAAAAATTTTTATGTGTGGTACAGAGAATCTTTTCATGCATCCTCTTCTCGTATTTTTCCTAACTCAACCTAATTCCTAATTCTATTTTAATTTAATTTTTAATCTAATATTGCAACGTGGTCAATTGGATATCCTTGGCCAAATTACAACTAAAATAGGGTTAAGTTAGGTTAGGAAAAATACGGGATGGGGATGCAGGAGGAGAGGCTTCGCCTCTCCCCCGCCCACGCGTTTTCTGTACTACATGTGAATATTCAAGTTTTTCGCGCAGTGTGCGTTAGCGTGTGCGTGTGCGCGCGTAACCTAACCCAAAATGTCAAATCTAATATCATTACAAATTACAACAAAAATAGGGGTAGGTAGGTTAGGTTAGAAATAATATATGTGTAGTTACTATTTTTAATTTTTATAAACCTTTATGATTATAACTTTTTAACGAAGGGCAAGCGACGGCTAAAACTTATTGGACGTTACTCAGGGTCATAACCTTGACAACATATGTCAAGGTCAAGGTTGTCGAGGCTGCCTCCCCTATTTAACATATTTACCTTCTAATCTCTTAACTCTACTTATTTGCGCTTTGTCAGAACATAAAATTCAATATTCAATTAATTTTTTAGTAATTTCACTACATAAATGCATTTTATCCAATACAAAATCCAAAATAATGTTAATTTTTGATTTTATGTATACTCGTACTAAAAGGATATGCCCAATATGATGCTCAGCATTATCATGATTTCTAAATGATTCTTCTATTTGAAGTCGCCTATTTGGAAAACAATAAACCATCATGTTTTCATATCCTGAACCATAAATCATGTATCTTTCGCACGCACTAAAACCACTTTGGTTTTTATAATATAAACTATGCATCTTTTAGTGCATCTAAAAGATGCATAGTTTATATTTCACTATGTCCAAACAAATTTCATCTTATCATTTTTATAAAAAATTGCACTGGCGTATTACATATGAAACAATGAAATTTTATAAAAATGGTTTATTTGTTAAAAATTCGTTATTCATTACATTATTTATATCCATAACAAACTCTATTAAAAAACTATTTAAATTTATAGGTTTAAAAACATCACTATATATTGCAACAGTGAAAGGTTTATAAAAGTCTATTTCTAAAAAAATTCAGAAAAAAGCAATTTTGCGTAAAATAGGCCAAAATTTCTTCTTTCACAAATTAAATAGTAGTAACCCATTAACGTTAAATTATATTTGTTATAGTTAAGCAATAACGCGGGGCATGGCAACCAAATGAGGTTACCATACCACGAAAACAAGCACATTTAAGCATTTTCACAACATAAATCCCAAAAACCCACGGACTACTTAGAATAACTGTTTCACGAAAACGCTGACAAGCGATTGCGCTAAACAGCGGCTTTGCGCAATTACTTCTGTATTAAACCGCCGCCTAAACGATCGAGCAATGAGTAATTCATGTAATAAATAATTCATTAAACTGAGTGTGAGACAGTGTGTCCCGTCGTGCCACGCCAAATATTAGAGTTATACCAGGTGTAACAACGCTGTAACTAACAACTGTAAGACCAATATATTTATTCTACACAATCACCAGATTCTTCCTCTTTAAATCACTTCACGGGACTTCGAGAACCTGATGTCCGCAAGCTTAGGCCCGCTTAGTGCGTTAGCCGCACAACAAACTGGTGCCAGAAGTGGAACCTATCCCGACACTACGGAGAAGAGATAATTCTGAAAGACCAAAAAGATAAAGGGCAAGCCAGGTTGAGACACCCCTGCCAAAACCAGTGGAAATCCACCTACGCATCGCTGAGACGCCGAATCGCCGAGCCACCGAGACGCCAAAACGCCGAATTACCGGATAGCCGAGCCGCCGAGCCGACAAAAGGCCACGCTGATCTACTGCCTTACAGAAATAGCCGCCAAGCATCCAGTTACGGAGCGCAACAGAAAACTGACACCATGGGAGCGGTAGTAGTTGCCGTAATACTGCAAGTCGTTTAATTCATTCATGTTTTCCGTAAATGTCGAATGACACTCTGACTGCTATCAAGATAAACGTTAGAGCAAATAATAGACAACATGTTAAGAACACTAGCACTCACAGGTGACGACGACTCAGACATCAAAAACAACGTAACTGAACGCGAATTCGCGGTACGAACACACGACTTCAGCCTAATGGAACAGAACGCCGATGACACTCGGACGCACTTTGACGCTAACTTCCGGTTAGCCCACTTTCCTGTCGACAGGTCCGTAGGGCCAACGATTCCGACGAACAATGAAATCAATAATGAAATATAATTACTGCACGATTCAATGAATGCAGAACCAAGCAGACTGAATAGCATACGCGAAGAAGTAGTGCATCTCATGCCCGTAACCAACGCCGCAATACGACAATTAATTCAAAATATAAAGGAATTACGTACACAAGTTGCGGGCATTGTGAACCGAGACTATGCGTCAACACAAGCTGCCGTCTCAATTTTCACGATCACGCGTTTGAGACAACGTATGGTCGAACATCTCACGACATACGTAATCAGCGCGAGTCCACCGTAAGCTTTCTAAATGACGCGCGTAATATCCCCAAGATCGACGGGACATTCCGAAACCGCGTTAAAGAATTTCTAAACACCAGCTCATATGCGATAAAAAATATTCATCCCGCGGAGGAACGTACATTATTGGAAGTTATAATATACGTATGCACCAAATTTAAAGGTAAAACAATGACCAGACGCAAAAAATAGAGAACTTTGAGCAACTCAAACGAGAGCTCGAGAGTGAATACTTAGGAAAAAAAAGCACCGTGCACCTGCAAATAGAATTTCATTCCCTAAAGTCAAGAAATAACGAGAGCGCTCAAGAGTTCGGCCGTCGAACGGACATATTAGCAATGGAATTATTTTATTCATTTGAAGGAAAGGAAAGATCACTCTTCGGAACAACAGCGAGCCATATTAGATAGCATTAAAGAACAGGCACTCAATATCTATCAAACCGGGCTACATGAGGAGATAAAATTACTTGTGCGATTGCAAAGGTACACTACTCTAGTAATAAGAGGCGCAACCGCCGAAGAGAAAGTAAAGGGCGCGAATAATCGTATCTCCGTTTACCAAGATAAGAATAAATATGAACCCAACAAACGGTTTTCCTTGCACGGCACAATACAATGTCAGAACTGGTCATTGGGGCCAAAACTGCCGAAGTAGCAGATACACTAACAGATTCTTACTGCCAAAACCAGATAAACGACCCCGGGTAAATGCAGTCAATAAATATTGTAATCATTGTCGGAAGAAGGGACATACCCGTCAAGAATGCTGGACTCTAAACGGCCAACCCGAAAAAACGAAATTTTCACGAACAGCCCGAATAAAAACGGACGAGAATATAAGAAAGACGGTAATCAAGAGAGAATGAGAGCAATCAAGGCCGCGGACGCGCATAGTAGCGACGACAAAGACGAAGAAAGGAAACTGTCCAGGCGAACGGCCGTGGAGTATCGAGTGGTACTTGCGCGCGCGTCACACGCCGATAACGGGTTGGATTTAATCTCACTGCCCATAAAGGAAGCAGCAAAAAATAAAATAGAGTTTTTATTTGATACGGGAGTGGCGATCTCCCTAATCAAATTAAAGACGTTGAAAAATGACAACAAAATAATAAAAGAACAGGTACGGATAACAGAAATATTAGGTCATGTCTTAGAAACACTGAGGAAAACATACATACACGTAATCATAAATACGACATTAAAGAAACATCCATTATACGTTATAAAAGATAATGCGCCAATAAGCTACGACGGAATGCTTGGAGTGGATTTCATACGAAAAAATAAAGCAACGTGCAATTACGCAAATAATAATCGACAATACACGATTAACGTTCTACCCATGTAAACAAATCACACTGCAACCACGGAGTGAAACAATTATCCAAGTCATTGCAGACGTAAACAGAACCGGCATTATAAGAAAAGCCAAAAGTGCACCCGGCGTGTACAGTGCGGTGCAACGATTCGAAAATCATAGTAAGTAGCTTGACTTACCGACGCTGAATCGGAAATGATAACGCACGCGCGCGCTTGGAATGGACATGAATAATTTTATAGATCAAATATTTTTATTATTAATGTTTATTACTTTATTAGTCTACATATTTATGTATAATTACGAGTATAGTTATATATGAAATATTTTTACTGGAAGCGAAAAAAATAAAAAAATAAATTAAAATTATATATATTAAAATTAAATAAATTAAAATTAAAAGTTGGTTCTTTAATGTTTTTTAAATAATAATAACATTATGCGTTTTGGATAAATGTTGCACCGTTAAATAAATTGGTGGGTCTGAAAAGAACCATTTAATAATATTGGAACCAACTCAATAGTCAGTCCAGTATCCTACCTACTTCACCCGTAAGGAAATATTTGGAATCATGGCGACAATTTTTCAGTCTTCACACCCGTAAACGACGATCATCTACCGATTATTCCATGCAATGAGTCGAATGTGCAAAAATGGATTAAACAGTGGCAAGAAGAAGGAAGAACGGGGATAGATGACAAGCGGAAACACAGCGATCAATGACTGCAGAAGTACATGCTTAGTAAAGCCGCACAACTACACGTGCGTAATATACACAAAAGAAGAAGCGGTAGACATACAGACGGCGTGCGTAACATTAGACGCCGTGGAGGAAGGAGACACCAAAACGGTGTACACAGCACACATAAGAGAAAAAAAATGAACCTCCGATACTAATGCGGCAAGAAAAATTAAAAGAATTGCTCCGCACGAAGCACCTAAGCAAAGAAGAACGAAAAGCATTATAAAAAGAATGTGAAGAATTCGTTGACATGTTTTTTCTAGAGGAAGACACGCTAACGCATATCTCAACTACAGTACAACACGAAATTAATACGAAAAGCGACAGCGCCCCGGTAAATATCCGGCCATACAGATTACCAGAAAAACACAAGGAAATTAATAAATAAATAAGCAAAATGCTAGCGGATAAGATAGTCAGACCCAGTGCGAGCCAATGGAACGCACTGATAATGGTGGTTCTAAAAAAGAGCAATACATCCAGGAAAAACAATTGCGAATCGTAGTTGACTTCAAAAAACTCAATGACTTGATCAGTGGCGACTCATTTCCACTGCTAAATATCACGGATATATTGGACCAGTTGGAAAGCGCCAAATATTTTTCAACATTAGACTTAGCGTCGGGCTACCATCAGATTTGGATGGCGGAACGAGATAAATGCAAAACAGTATTTTCAATATCTTACGGGCATTATGAGTACAATCGAATACCATTCGGGCTAAAACACGCACCGGCGACATTCCAGCGGTTAATGAACTTCTTTTTTGCCAGCATACAAGGCATTAGGTATCTCATACATCTAGACGATATTGTCATATCGTTATAAGTCAGCCTGCAAGAACATAACCGCTGCCTTATCGAAACATTTCAGAGATTAAGAAAAAGTAATCTTAAATTACAAATCAATAAATGTGAATTTCTGCGCAAAGAAGTCAACTACTTAGATCACGTAATCACCGAAAGTGGAATACGACCAGACCCTGCAAAAATAATCGCAGTAAAAAACTTTCTCACAGCAAATAAGGTAAAGGACGTACAGGCATTTCTAGGATTAGCCGGGTACTATTAAAGATTTATAGATAATTTTTCTAAAATAGCCAAGCCTCTAAGTACTGATTCAGAAAGATAAAAAGTTCACAGCACTGACTCAGGAAGATAAAAAACTTATAGGCAACTATTCAACAGTATGCGTTCGACACGTTAAAAGAAAAGCTAACGACAGCTCCGGTGTTAAATTATCCGGACTTCAAGGAAACTTTTATCGTAACGTAGTTGACGTCCTAACGCACCACGCTATTTCGATAACTCGATAATCGTTTTTCTGTAATAATAATATAGATGCTGGAAATATTTAATCATCATTTTCTCAAAAATGTCTAAATTTTTCAACAAATGGCTTTACTACAGTAAAAGTGTAAGTCAATACTACACACCAATAAAATTTTATTAAAACCGTTGATACACCGTGTCGCAGACTCCCCTTGTCAGTAGCGTAGTTTGAAAATTTTCTTGGAATGCATTTGCCCTTTAAACCATATTAGAGTTAAAAACAATAGCAATATCCTAATTTAGATAAATTAAAAAATTATAATATGTAAAATAAAATTTAATACTTTTATTTTTTTCTGCAGGGAGCGTCTGGTTAAATACGCCTACAAGATGTACCTGAGTCAACAGACTTACTATAGGGTATCAGCTCTAGACACTAGGCTCGGTGGGGCCGAGCAAAGACTGACAGATGACTTGTCAGAGCTAGCCAGTTCTGTAGCGCATCTGTATTCTAGTTTAACAAAACCGCTGCTAGACTGCGCTTTAGTTGGTATAGCGCTAATTTCATTTTCACATAAAATGGGCGCAAAAACGATACCAGGTGAGATTTTTATATTTATCAAGTAATAATTAACAATTAGAATAAGTTCTGATTAGTTAAGTAGAATTTACTAGTAACTAATTTATAAAACTAAATGTGTGCTGACAATAAAAAAACAGTTCATTTATGTTAAAAACTATTTCTAAAGAGTGCTAAACCCAATTAACGTACAAAAATGATATCATTATAATTAATATAAATTATAAAAGGTAAGAAACTGTAACGTAAATTGGGCTCGGAAGACTCAGAGTGAATGCACAAGTGATTCATAAATTAATTATATTTCCAATAGACTTGAAGACAATTTAATTAACAAAATTTATTGAGCGCAGTTCTACAGGCGGGACCAACGACACGTATCGTTTGCGCGCGTAGCGATAAAGGAGAGAGAGTACGACCTGGCGTGATGTTTGATGTCGTAGCGCCTTTAGAGCGAAGGAGATGACAATTCTCCACGTTCATCAGTCATATGATTCAGTGCTGCGATGCCGTGTTGTGGCTGAATTCGGAGGCGCAAGACCTCACGCGTGCTCGGTGTTCCGCACTTGCGTCCGTCGACGCCTTTAACTTTGGAGCAATGCGTATCTTCCAAGACTCTGGGCGTCGTGTCAGTGTATCCCCGATTACGTCTTCTCAATCACACGACACAGCCGGATTCCTCCGGTTTTGATCTTGTGCCCAGGCCGGTTCGAAAGCTTCTGTCTCCTAATTCTCCGGTCCCCGACTCCTTTCCCTTGCCACGCTCCCCTCCTACCATTACTTCTATTCTTATATTTCCTTCTCTCACATTCCATCGCCTCGCTTGTCTCGCGCTTTTCCTTTTCCGGTGGGCATATTTCCCACTTTTCCCTATACCTATCTCTTTCTTCTATCTTTTTTCTCTCTCTCCACTACGCCTCACAATTCGGCTAAATCTCTAAATTGCTACATTTACCCCCCCCCTCTTTTTTTTATTTGACGAGAATTACAAGTCGAATAAAAAAAATATGCTATTACTACTTTAAATGTAATTCACATCGTGTCCTTATCATTGTATCTTATGTTCTATTTATCTTAAATTCTTAATTCTTCTATTTACAATATATAGTTCTTCTATTTACAAAATATATAATTTACAATATATACATTTTTATTTCTACGTTTTATTGTCACGTTTCGTCCAAACTATAATACTTTTTAAGGACTGTCTATTAAATGTACCTTTCACTTTTGTGTCAATATTACCTAATACAAATGCATTGTTATCTAATACTTTATGTATTCTATACGGACCTTCATATAAATGGAAGAATTTTTTAACGGTTTTATCTATCGCTTTGGAAATAGGCGGAACCTTTAACAGTACTAGATTGTGTACTTTGAGAACAATTTTACTGATGCTTTTTTGATTTTTTTTGCGCTGCTCAAATTTTTCTTTTACATTTTTTAGCGCTATTTGAATTTTAACGTTTGCTGGATATTCCTCGGATTGTGGGAATTTTATCAACTCTTTTATCTTAAATGTAGGATCCGAACCAAAATGTAACGCGTGTGGAGTAAATCCGGTGCGACGTTACATTTAAAATCTGTTCAATTTTGTTTATGTGGTTTACCTACGCTGAATGTTTATTGTGACACAGTACTCGCAACATCTTTCCTAACTTCCTCATCACTCACTCGGTAGGATTGGAGATGCCGGATGGACGAATACGTTACTTTGACTCCTTCTTCTTTGATTTTGTTTTTCCAAATTTTTGAAGTGAATTGAGTGCCATGATTGCTCAACACCGATTTAGGCTTTCCATTTCTTTTAACGTAGTCATTCAAAAGCTTTCTGACACACGTTTCAGCGGTGGCTTTTTTTATCGGGTTAGAGATACAAGTTTTGAGAATGTATCCATTACGACAAATAGATACTGCATGCCCGTCTTAGATTTCGGCAGAGGACCATATAAATCTACTGTTGTTAAAACATGCAGAGCAGATGGAATTATTGCACAGTATTCACCAATCATTGCTATATTGTTAGGTTTTGTTTTTTGACATAAATCACATTGCTTTATTATTTTCTTTACTTCAGCATGCATTTTTTTCCAAAAGTACAATTTTTCCAGATATTTTATAATTTTGTACATTCCTACATGTCCAAGATTAATGTGTACCTCGTCGATCAACATTTTAGCAAATCCTCTGGGAATGACCAGTCTCCAAACATTTGCAAATCTGGATCTTTGAAATAATACATCATCTTTCACACAATATCCTACAATTTCTTTGTTGTTTTTAATCTTTTGTATTAATATTCTAATCTCACTATCTTTATGTTGTAGTTTTACAGTGTTCTTAATTTCACTCTTTAACTTTACTTCAAGAAAAATACTTGTTAAATTATATATTATTATATTCTGATGATCCTCCTGAGATCTTATTATTTGTTTTTGTATATTTAGGATTGTACACTCGTTGTCACTTAAGGCTGGTTTTATGTCCAACATATTTCTACTAAAAAAATCTGCGACTATGTTTTCTTTTCCAGGACAAAAAATTATAGAGAAGGAATACTGTTGTAGCAATAAATTCCAACGCATCATTCTCAAATTATTATACGACATTAATGTAAAGAAAATTAACGTTTTGTGATCCGTGACAATGTAAAAGTGTTTCCCCAATAGATACGTTCTCATCTTTGTTACTGAATAAATTATTGCGAGCATCTCTTTTTCAGTTGTAGTATAATTATTTTCCTACTTTGTCATCTACTGAGAATCGACACAATTCCCTGATTATTTTCATTATCGTATTGATACAAGATTTCTGAAATGCTCTCATTACTCGCATCCGTTTGCAGAAAAAAATGGCTTATTTGGAATAAAATGATAAAGAATGACTGTTTTGAGGAATGCATTTTTTAGTTTTTCAAAGGCTTTCTGACACTCCATAGTCCATTTCTATTTATTTTTTGTACTCAACAACTCCCTGAATGGCTGCAACAGTACCAAATAATTTTGATTGAATTTTTGATAACAGTTACATATTCCAATAAATTGCTGCAATTGAGTCCTATTTGCGGGGGTGTTAAAGTTTTGAATAACTTTTATTTTGTCAGGGTCTGGCCTAATGCTATCTCTCGACAAAATTACACCAAGGAAAGGCATCTCATCTTAACAAAATCTTGCTTTTTCTAGGTTGATCTTGAAGTTAAATTTATTTCACCTTTGTAGCACCAAATCTAAATGCCAGAGGTGCTCTTCAAAACTTTTGGATGTTATCAAAATATCATCGATATAGACTGTTACAAACGAATCAAAGGAATAATCGGTAAACCTTTACAAAAGGGGAGCAGCCTCTGACGACCTTGACCTTGACATATGTTATCAATGGGAAGGTACTGAGTAACATACAAAAGGTTTTAAGTAATGCTCTCGTCTTATTAAAAAAATATTATCAGAAAAAGAAAAAATAGTTTTTCTTAATTATTTCACTAAATATTTATTTTACGAAAAAATGTGTTAAACAAAAAATGAAGCTAGTAATAAGCTCTATAAAAAAGGTCATACACATTTTTTATTTAACTTCAAAACTTTAGTCGTTATAGTAGAAAAACTGTTTTAAAATAATTTTTTTTATTTTTAGTAATTTTGTGTGAAAAGTAGATGCTTGGGCGGGGGAGGGGCTCCGCCTCTCCCCCGCACCCCTTCCCCGTATTTGTTCTAACCCAACCCACCTCGTCTCAGTCGGTCCATTAATGTCAGGATGGATATGGGAGGGGGTGGACCGTTAGATGTATGTGTGTACAGTGAATGTTGACATCTTGGACATATTATTTCACTCCGTACAACATTTTTATCACACAAAAAATTCCCCAAGCGGTCAATATCGTGAGTTAAATGAATAAACTCATGGAAATGCATGATTTACAGAAGTCGAACACGAAGTTATTTGACTGACTGTCTGACATACACTAAACCGTAAACGAAATCAAAACAACGCATATTTTTCTATGTATAGACTTTCCATGCTTGTACTAAATAGCTACACAAAACAAGGTCCCCCCCCCCCCCTCTGTCTCGGGAGCGAAACAAGTACACACACATGTAACGGTCCACCCCCTCCCGCATCCATTCCGACGTTAGTGGACCGACTGAGACGAGGTGGGTTGGGTTAGAAAAAATACGGTGAAAGGGTGCGGGGGGGCGCTCCCCGCCCAAGCATCTACTTTTCACGCAAAACTATTGAGAATTTAAAAAACTTATTTTAAAACAGTTTTTCTATTATAACGACTAAAGTATTGAAGTTAGATAAAATATGTATATGACCTTTTTTTAGAGCTTATTACGAGCTTCATTTTTTGTTTGACACATTTCTTTGTAAAATGAATATTTTCTGAAATAAGTAAGAAAAACTGTTTTTTTCTTTCTGCAACGATATTTTTTTAATAAGACGTGAGCATTACTTAAAATCTTTTGTATGTTACTCAGTACCCTCCCTTCTTGATAACATATGTCAAGGTCAAGGTCGTCAGAGACTGCTCCCCTTTTGTAAAGGTTTACCGAATAATCAAGAATCCTTCTAATCGCCCTCATGAATGCACTTCCTGCAGTTTTTAGACCGAAAGGCACTCTACAAAAGTGATATACCGAACCGTTATGAATGAATGCGGTGAATCTTCTCGAAGCTTCCTCTAATGGGACTTGCCAATATCCGTTCCTCATATCTAACGAGATCATAAATCGCACCCATTCATGCTTTTGCAGGATTTCATTAATTAATGGTGGGCTCCCGTTGTCAGCTTCTACGTATTTATTTAGCATGCACGCGTCTAAGCAAATCCTAATTTGACCGTTGGACTTTTTACTATGCGCAAAGGATTACAAAACTCACTATCGACACGCTCAATTATGCCCTGCTTTAACAATTTATTTATCTCAATATCCACTAAAGCTCTATAATGTATCGGTACTGGATATGACTTATGTATGAAGGGTTTTTCTGCATTTTAATAATGTGCTTATACACGTTAATACCTACTATATTATTTTCCATTACTTCTTTGTTTTTGTATAAAATTTCGCACAATGCAGCCCTTCGCCGGTCGTTCAACGTCGCAAGCTTCCGCACGCACGAACGAATCTCGTCGTCGGAACAGACTCTACTTTCTATTTTTTGTTTCTCCTCAAATTCCTGACTATTTATTTGTCTCAATACTACTTCACCTATATTTTTATCTGTACCTCTATTATCTTTACTATCCCATTCCTTCACTTTTCTAAATTCATTCATCTCACCTTTGAATCTCACTCGCATTTCTCTTTTCTTATTATTTTTTTATATTTCCGCGCTTACCCATCTCCATATTGTTTTCATTCCTCCTTAAACAATTTGCTAATATTAAAATTATTTTCATCTTTTCTATCATCCATCATATTTTCTTTTTCTTCAATATCTAAACCAAAATTGTCCTCATTTGTATTATTTATCCCCTTACATGTAAGACTACTCATTGTATTTATTTTTGTCTTTTCCTGATTATTCTGCGAATTCTGCTCCGACAGCGCGACCCACTCAAACGACACCCACAACGGACGGATGACCGCATTTTGCAATCTAACTTCTAGTTTTTTATAATCAATTATGCCTTCATTGTGAGCGAGCCATTTTGATCCCAAAATTACATCTGCCGATAATTGCGGGACAACTAAGAAAATTGTGTCGATTATCTGTTGATCAATCATTATTTCTATAAAAATTTACTTTTTTATCTGAACATACTTATTCCCAATTAAATTATAAATTCGTATACTATTCACGGGCAACACTTGCACGCCGTCTTTCCGACTTATTTTCTCGTATACGGCGTCCGAAATGCATGTCTCACAATTTCCCGTATTAATTATACGGAAAATTGTGAGACATGCATCTCGGGCGCTCTATACACGCCGTCAGAAATCTTTACCTTTACAATTGGGCATCCAATGTCCGTCCTTCTGACATCTTCACGTCCAGTCTCACCGTCCTCAATTCCATTTTGTAGGTCCTCTTCAATGTCAACATCTCCTCTGCTCAAAACGGGACCCTTGTCTGTCGAGTACGCAGTTAGTTTAAATGTTTGTTCATAGTATTTCGATTGAAAGAATGCTGCAAAATATCAGTTGAATTAGTTCATGTATATGTTTGCGCTGCTTGGAACCGCGAGAGGCATATTCTGAATTCTTGGCATCCAAGGTTGTGCTGATTTGTTTACCCAATTATACGACTTCGTTTGTTCATAATTATTTAGGTGATTCTGATAATTTTGATAATTTTGATATTGTTGGTTCTGATAATTTGGGTTTATATGATTTTGAAAGTTTTGATAATTTTGGTTCTGGAAATTTGAATTCTGATAATTTGGATAGTTTAGATTGTAATGATTGTAATAATTATATCTGCCTGTGTTATTAAATTTCGCTCTATTTTGTGTACCATATTGATATTTGTATCTATTCCCGTTGATTCCCCTATTGATTTTGTTGATTCACAGCTTTATTTTTATTTCTATACATATTATTCTGGTCACCCAATCTATTATTATGACCCTTCGCATTTAATTAGCTATCCTGAACATTTAAATTTTTTATTTGGAAGTTTGAACTCTTCTTTTCCAAATCGTTTTTCCTTTCTTTTTTCTCTACTGAATTTAAATCTATATATTGCAATCTCTTAATGATAGTTTGTTCATCCTCAAAATCAGCCCCAGCTAACGTCTCCCGCGCCCTCCAAGGCAACTGCTGCGCAATCTTAAAATTAACTTCAAAATTTAGCATTTTTGGCTCGAAATATTGTGCTAATCTCCTCTATTCCGAGAAAAAGGCCTCTAGCGACTTGTTTTTCTCCTCATATCATCTATTTTGCCATTTCTCTTTGATTTTTATTTGTAAAGGTATTGAGAAAAATGCTTTCTTAAAATGCTTTTTAAATAGTTCAAACGTTATTAAATTTTGCTTATTATTTTCAAACTAATATTTTGCATTTTCTTCAAAACTGTTTCCTATTACCAACACTCTTGCCGCGTTCGCAATGTTTTTCACATTCAAATAATTCTCAAGATCATCTAAATATTTGATTGGATGTTTCTCATCCTCATCTTTAAATTTGGGAATTTTAATGTCTAGATGCATTCTTTGGAAGTCTACTAACAAACTCGGTACAGCCGCGCCACTCTGATTACTCGTCAAACTATCAATATTTTCGCGCAAACTTTGCGTCTGTTCCCGCTCCTCACTACATTTTAGGCGTAATTCCTGCAACTCACGCTCTATTCTATTGAATTTATCCTGTCTTTCACGCAACTTTAACACTTCCGCGTTTAAAGCGTTATATTGGCTTAATTGTTCTTTTATTTTTTTAATTTTGTCCTCCGTTTTTATTTTTTCACCAATACTTTGCCTTTTATCAGCCTTTTTTGTACTAATGTTCTTCTCGATACCTTCCGACGCTTTCTTAGCCAAATTACGCGTATCCCCATACAGCACAGAAAATTGCAGCAACATTGCAGCAATGTTGCAATGTTGTAGATTGCAATGTAATATTACGGAGACATTGCAGAAACATAAATTAACAATGCCTGCAACGTCTCATGGCATATGCCAGTAATATTCCGGAAACATTGCAATATCATAAATTTTTAATATTTATATCAATAGACGAAATAGGTCCATATATGAAGAAATGTCGATTTACAGCCCAATGAACACACAATATTTTTTAATTGTATTTTTAATAAAAATTTTTTCATATTTAATTTAATTATTGTATTATATTGATATATATTTTCTAATTACATTCTTATTTAAACAAATAACAAAAAAGTTATTCCAAATGCTATTCTGTATTTGAGAAATTAGTAAAAAAAAACTATAATTTTATATTTGTTTATATAAATACTGAGCTTTAATTATACATATTTCATTTTTTCAATAACGTATATTGACCAGATCTACCAGTTATATACACATATCAGCATAAAGTGTTTACAGGTCATCATGAGGGATCAATTCGCAGCGATCACGGAAGTCAAGCAACGTTCACCAAAGTCGCGATTTGGACGGGTTACCGCTTGGAAATTTCCGAAAAAGATTTGCGAGATTTTTTTTGCAAAAAATATTTTTCTAAAATGTTACACAAATATTGTTTTGTTCATTGGAATTACTATATGTGATGTAATGATACGAGGGAAAAATGGGATGTTTCAATGCAATATTTCAAAAAGCGGACATCTTAATGTTGTTGCAATCTTCCAACAATGTTGCAGCAATGTTTTGCAATCAAAATGCAATATTACAATGTTTTAATAAAATCATTCTGCAATGTTCCTGGAATCTCTCTGTGCTGTATGGGTTCATTCAAATCACTCATACAGTCATCCAAGGCCACATTCCGATCTGAGAGTCAATATTTACCGTTTCCTAACTTTTCGTTCGGGCGCCAAATGTAACGTAAATTGGGCTCAGAAGACTCAGAGTGAATGCACAAGTAATTTGCATAAATTAATTATATTTCCAATAGACTTGAAGACAATTTAATTAACAAAATTCATTGAGCGCAGTCCCACAGGCGGGACCAACGATAGTCGACACGTATTGTTTGCGAGCGATAAGGGAAAGAGAGTACGATCTGGCGTGATGTTCGATGTCGTAGCGCCTTTAGAGCGAAGGAGATGGCGATTCTCCACGTTCATCAGCCATATGATCCAATGCTGCAATGCCGTGTTGTGGCTGGATTCGGAGCCACAGGACCTCACGCGTTCACCCGTGCTCGGTGTTCCGCACTTGCGTCATGCTCCGTCGACGCCTTTAACTTTGAAGCAATGCGTATCTTCCAAGACTTTGGGCGTCGTGTCAGCGTATCTCCGATTACGCCTTCTCAATCACACGACACAACCAGACTTCTCCGGTTTCGATCTTGTGCCCAGGCCGGTCCGAAAGCTTCTGTCTTCTAATGCTCTGGTCCCAGACTCCTTTCCCTCGCCACGCTCCCGTCCTGCCATTACTTCTATTCTTCTATTTTCTTCTCTCATATTCCATCGTTTGCCTCACTCGTCTCGTGCTTTTCCCTTTCCGCTGGGCATATTTCCCACTTCTTCTTATACCCGTCTCTCTCCTCTATCTTTCTTCTCTCTCTTTCCACTACGCCTCACAATTCGGCTAAATCTCTAATTTGCTACAAAACGAACAATGACAGATGTTGTTTTACAATAATATATTTTAGTAGGACGAAATATTTTGGTCTATTTGACGTTCATCAGCCGTCAGTAACAATTATTTAATACCTTAATCTTATATAAATTTGCACAACTTGCAGAACAAGTATATGTCTCAATTTCAAATTGTATTCGTTCTTTGTTGTCTGTTGGTGTACTAATATGTATAGCTGAATTCTCGTGCCATGTGAGAATAGTTTAATTGTAAGTCCATGTTGTAAATGTTGTTAATAGTTCGAAAAATGATC
Source organism: Solenopsis invicta (assembly GCF_016802725.1). NCBI lineage: Eukaryota > Metazoa > Arthropoda > Insecta > Hymenoptera > Formicidae > Solenopsis > Solenopsis invicta. The sequence continues at coordinate 4,230,925 of NC_052673.1, forward strand.
CTTATATTTATTGTCAAATATAAGATGTTGAATCGCAATTTAATCTAGGTATGTCATGTTTTTTACTTTTTTAAACAAAACAAAAAAAAATATTTTAGTTGTCCAAATTTTTCAAATAAATATGCACTAATCTAAATTACTATAATGACTTCACTGAATAAACGAGTACAAAGAAATTTGACCACTTTGTTATAAGGCTAAAGTACGAAGTCAAGCTTAAGTCCAAAGATACCAGGAAGGAGTAACGACCCGCAAGAAGGTAGGCGGAGAAATGAGTTTGTTGTTTGGAAATGCGTGTATTTGGAGTGTCTTGTGACACTCACGAGCGGCGGCTTGTTTTACAGCTTCGTATCTTGCTGGGTGCGTGTGTATATTGCTAAGCAGTTGTGCTCTCGTCGTATACACCTTTGTAGAGGTGGTTTTTTTGCATGAATGACTTTGTGTGTATTGCTAATACAGGTAGATGTGTTCCGTGTTGACACTTGACTTACTCTCCATCGCTTGAGTGTCAAGCGATGCTTTTTAAATGTAGTAATTACGCAAAGCCACTGGCGCAATTGCTACTTCCGCGAAGTAAGCGTTTTCGCACCACGTTTCTAAGCCGTTTTAGGCTTTCGGGTTTTCTGATTTGCCTCGTGTTGCAAAAATGCTTTATAAGCAATTTTATTTCTGGGGCATGGTAATCTAATTCCGGCTGCCATGCACCGTGTTATGGCTAGGCTATAACAATCTTCTCTTCTTCGTAAAAGGAAATTGAGCAAACTAAGATTTCCGTTGTCTATTATTATTATACGGGCTGTTTAGAAAGTTTCGGGACGGCGAAATATTTCGAAAACTAAGTATTTTAGGAAAAAGTGTTTCAGATAAAAGTTGTAGGGTTTTAAAAGGTCTATTTAGTGATCTTATCAGTTTGATCTTGGATGGCATCGCCAAAGTCAAATCAAAATTATATTAATTTTTGGAAATGAAAAACCCTATTTTTCATTCCAGAATCTAATAGCTGGTGTCAAAAGCTTTCACAAACATTATAAATAAGTTTATTTTAGTTATGTACTTTTCGAGTTATGACCCTTGAGAGTTACAATACATTGTAGGAAAGTACTTAACAAAAATAAACTTATTTATAGTATACTATGTGTTGCTCGTATGTACAGTTCGTGCCAGGTATGCCTGGGGTCCAATTCTAGGGTCCACGTTTTGTTCTTAGTTGTTTTTACGTTCATGACTATTATAACCGGATGCTGCGTCAGCAATCATGAATATATCGTAATGTTAGTAAATTATGTTTTGACAGCCGGCCGATGTAACCTCAGATTTGATCGGTGAAATCTCAGAAAAATTCCAAAGCTGATCGTAACAACGTTTTTCATCGTGTGTCTCGAAAGTTACTGTTTTCGATTCTGTCTAATAAATCGAAATAAGATCCATCGACATACTCGATGTCATTATTCAAATTGATGTTGTTCTTTTGAGCTTTTATGTGAATCTTTTCGGAGATTAATCTTTTGTAGTAATTTTGTTCATAATCCAAAATTTCTGGATTGTCCTAATCAAAACTATGATTGTATTCTATTCTATGTTCTGTGATTACCAAGTACGCATCTATATTGATGTTCTTTCTGTGTTCGTTCACTCTCGTTCTTAGTTTCTTTTTGGTTTGGCCTACGTAAGTTGAGTCATAATCTTTGCAGTTAATTTTATATACAACATTGTCGTTGTTATCTATTTGATTTCTGTATTTGTGTCTTTTTATAATACTGTTAAGTTTGTTCAGACATTTGTAGCCTATAGTAAACTGATTTTTGTCTATTGCCGATGCGACGGTTTTAGAAACATTTTTTATTTATGAAACGACAATGATTTTTTTCGTTGTTTTTTCTGAAACAGGCATCTCGCTTTCTTTAACTTCAAAGAATAATTTCTTCAGTCTCCTTCGCATCTTGTCAAAAATTAAATCAATAGGATAACCATTAGTCAAAAGTTTGTCGATTATAACTTCTAAGTTCTTTTGAAAGAATCAAGGATGGGATAATAATATGACTCTATCAATTAAACCGTATATTGTACCAATTTTGTGGTGTATGGGGTGGCCCGAAAAAAAAGATAAATATCTGCCTGAGTATGTTGGTTTTTGGTACCAATTTAATATTAAAGTTTCATTGTGTACATTGATTGAAATGTCTAGGAAGCTGATGTTGCGATCGTTTTCTATTCTTCGTGGTGAATTGTAATCTCTTATTTATGTTATTAAAGGTATCCAAAATTATGTTTGCTTTATTTTTCGATGAAACCAACAAAATGTCGTCTACAATAACGGAAATAGAATTTTCAAACAATTCCGATATTATTCAGAGCAATGCTCTCTAGATCTTGCATAACAATATCTGCTATAATTGACAAGAGTGGCGATCCCATCAGTGTGCCATAAGTTTGCTGATAAATTGTGTTGTTAAATATGAAATAAGTGGAGGACAGAATAAATTATACAGCCAAAATAAATTCATCCTCCGGTAAGCTGGTGTTATTTTTAATTAATTCCCACTTTTTTTTAAAACCTTCTATTGCAAGATCTCGAGGAACATTCGTGAATAGCGAAACGACATCTAACGAGATTAAAATCTCATCACTTGATATTCTTTTGCCAGTTGTTCATAGAGATCAAAGCTGTTTTTAACAAAACTTCTAGATTGTGGTAAATTGTCATTTAATAACTTATGTAAATAAGATGCAAAGGAGTACAGAGTAGTGTTCCTCAAAGAAACTATTATTCTGACTATTATTCTCGTTTCTGTTTTGGTTCAACTATCTTACAATTTAGATTATCTTCTTTTAAATTTTTAAATTTATTAGTGTTTATTAACAATCGATTTATCTTTATCAGTATAGTTGTTACTTCCGCTTTATTTAAATTATCTTCTAGTATCTGCTTTATGGTGAGCATATTCGCTGAGTGTTTGAATGTGTAATGCCTGTTTCTGCACGCCAGATCAGTTCTGATAGCTTTACGCCACGCTCTTAGGTTTTCATCTTTGAATTCATCCTCTATCTTGTCCTCCGTTTCTTTGGTTCTTCTCCACAGTATGTTGTCATTGCTTCTATAGCTTATCACTTGTAATTTATTATTATTGCGGCATGTGCTTTTGTATGTAGCCAATTCTCTTTCGTTTTATTGTTGTTAATTGCTTAAGCGCATTGGAACGCTATTTGCCCAGACGCTTGTCTGCTTTGCAAAACGGAAAACGGACTGTATAACGACCTTGCGTATCGCGTGAGACTGTCCTTATAAAATATTCTTTGCACTTATTTTCTTCCCTCAATTTCGGCTTATCTGACACAACTTCCTCAACGGACTAAAATCTAAGTATCAAATTCTCTAAACTTGATAAGTAACACGTCGTTGTTTTGGATAAATTAACATTTGTATTACCGGCGACTACCCAGCCAAGACAAGTTTTCTGCAAATATGATAATGAGATTGTGATCCTCATTCGATAAATTTATTTACCCGACAGAGAACGACAGCATCGCTCCCGATCAACAAATCGACGGGACGCGGAAGATGAAACTGAATGCGCTAATATAACATTTTTCGGTAACTTAATCACATCGCGAAAAACTTTTGACATCATCAAATCCGTGATAGCCGCAATAGTTAAACATGTCAAAGTCTTACTAAACTTATCGTGTACCGATTGTATGGTAATTCGCACTACCCCCTTCAATTTGGTATTTGTATTATTCATACCAATCGGTAATGAATGTGAGAGCCGTACATCCAGATGTCTTGTGAAATTTTTAAAAATAAAATTCGTGGTAGCGCATGTGTCCAGTAAAGCTCGACATCTGATTAGATTACCCCGGCGATCGCATACGTCTACGAGTGCACTCGTCAACAATTGCGGCGCGGAAATATGCAACGTCGCAAGACTCGTCTTTTTTTTTGGTTGGTGGTTTTGTTCAGTCAATCTTTCTTTGTATCGTCGGCCTTTGCCAAACTCAATTTACACGTGGTCGCGTAATTATCGATATGTAAAAGCGTATTGTGTCATTTTTGGCAAATTATGCAATTAGAAAACTTGTAAGTGGTGCCCCGATGTGACCGCAAACAATTGTAACAAATTTTAATGCCCTTTACGACGTCAATTCGCTTCTGCGCGGATAGTTGTCTTACACGTGTAGAGAAGATAACGGGCAGTCTTACACGCTACACAATTACGCGATGCGTATAATGCAAACAATTAATTCGTGAATTTCTTTCTCTTAACGGGAGGTTTGCCTTTATCCTTCTCTAATTCCTCTGATTTTGATCTCTCCCGTTTAAAGTCACACGGTTTTATAAAAAAATGCATACATCTGATCCGGTTTCAGAAACTCATCTCTGTCGAGAGTCGTTTCCCATTTCTCCAGTGTATTTTTTAGAAGCTTGCTCTCGAGTATGTGCACAATTATTTCCGGCCCGATGAAAGGACCTAACGCATTTAACAAAGCGACGTATTGCTGCGTATTGTCCGCGAGTTTACTTAAACCGCAGGTTGTCTGCCTTTATAATGTGGATAAATTTAAGATTAAGGCAAGGTGTCGCAAAATGAGAATAAGTTTTACCTCGTAGGAACGTTCTAGCAGTCTCCACACGTTGGAGTAATTTATTCCGTCAACTTCGAGGATTCTCACCTTGGCGGCGACTTTACTGATCAACGCGGATTTCAAATAATGTAGTTTATTTATTTCTGATAAGTTCGTTTGCGAGCCTATTATGTTATGGAATGCGTTTCTGAAAGACAGCCAATTTTTGTACTTGCTGTCGAACGTTGGCAAGGACGCATTGCATAATTTAATTTTCCGTTTTTTAATCGGATTCGCGAGGCTTGCATTCTCATTTCATGTTTTTTTGTTTGATATGTTACTGACCGAATTCGACGTACTGGGTACGTTTAAAACATTTTCGACTTTGCCATCGAGCGCGTAAAAACAATTTTGGATATTCGTAAACTTGTCGAATGCACCTCGCTCGGGTCTAATACGAGGAGCCCATCGTTGTATTCTTCGTATGCATTATATAAATCTCTCGAACACGTTATTCGTAATTTTAATAAAGTGTTGTCCATGTTACCTTTATTGAGGAAATTGGCCAAATTCGTGATTTGCGATTTTAAGGACGCTTTTGAATGACTATCTTAACTTTGTTCACTATTGTAATGCAATTTAAATTAAGATATCAGAAAACGACTCGCGTAGTTCGGCTGTAGGACGTACGTACATATCGACAGGCGTGTTCCGTCACTCTCCGACTCTATGTGGAGAACGTTTTGCTTCATCGTGTAGATTTCCTATAGGTATCTCACAGCAGGTACCAAAAATTGTTCAGTGTGAAAAACTTAGATTTCACTCATTGGGTTTTGACTGTTTGTAACACATAGTTTGTTTCATTTGAAGAATGTATGTACAGTACACTCGTAATACGCGCGCATGAAATGTCTGAATGGGGTAATATAACAATTGCGCTTTCGAAGCCGTGACGCCGCGCCGTCCACATGTGGCCCCAAAAGATACTGCGTGTCTTTTTGAAACCAACGAGTCCAAAAACCTTGTAATTACGCGTGAGTGTGTGGGTATACCTGTATGCATGTCGTGCACGACGGTATGTGTACGTGTGTATGTGTTTACACACGTGCAACAATAATTTTAACATTTAAAAACCAACATTTCGACCTTTGTATCGGATCATCCTTAATGTCATTTTAGTCGATAATATTTAAAAATTTCTAATTTTGTACATACGAGGTGTGTTCAAAAAGTATCGCGAATTTTGAATTTTCGCGGGTTACGTATATTCGAATTTCGATCTTTTTGTGGCGTTATGTTGGTACTCATGTCTCTCACTTATGCCGACAAGCTCGGCCATTTTGAATGTTCACTTAATTGTTGACAGTTGCTTTGCTTGCACGTGTTTTGGATCGTCTTCGATTTTTACCTATTCAAAAAAAATGGATCAAAGAACCTGTATCAAATTTTGTGTGAAAAACGAAATTAAGTGCGCGGATGCATTCCGAATGTTGACTGTGGCATACGGAGAAGCTACCTTGGACCGAAGCAATGTTTATCGGTGGTACAAAATGTTCTCAGAAGGCCGAGAAGATGTGAACGACGAAGAGCGTGCCGGACGCCCGAGCACTTCAACAACAGACGAAAAAATTAATGAAGTGGAGAAAATGGTATTGGCCAATCGTCGAATCACCGTTAGAGAAGTTGCTGAGGACCTAAACATATCGATTGGCTCGTGCCATTCGATTTTTATCAATGATTTGGGCATGAGACGGGTCGCCGCGAAATTCGTACCAAACGCCCCTGCTCACACATCGTTGCTTGTGCGCGACTTTTTGACCAAAAACAACACACTAATTATGCCGCAGCCACCGTATTCCCCAGATCTGGCCCCCTGTGACTTTTTCTTGTTCCCTAAACTGAAGAGGCCCATGAAAGGACGACGTTACGCTACGCTTGACGAGATAAAGACGGCATCGAAGGAGGAGCTGAACAAGATAAAAAAAAATGATTTTTTGAAGTGCTTCGAAGATTGGAAAAACCGTTGGCACAAGTGTATAATATCTCATGGGGATTACTTTGAAGGGGACAAAATAGATATTCATGAATAAATAAATAATTTTTGAAAAAACACAAAATTTGCGATACTTTTTGAACACACCTCGTACATACTATAAATTTTACGAATTACATACATAGATTACGAATATTATATATAAATAGCGTCCTGTTCTTGGAGTTTTATATACAATTTTTACAGAATTTTTTATTCCTTGTATATCTTAGGGCAACTGTTCTTATCCTTATTGTGTTTTTGTTTTTTATAAGTCTTATAACTGCCCACAAAATTATGTTTTTTCAATACATCTGTAAGATAACAGAATGATTATGTTGACCATTTGATGCAATTTCTTATGGAGATAAACAGAACTCTGTTATTCTATAGATGTGCACTAAGAATACATGGGCAGCTATAAAAAATAGAACAACGAGAATAGGAACAGATCGGAACAACTGCCCTGCAATATACAAGAAATAATGAAATTCGTAGAAATTGTACAAGAAACATAAAGAGCAGTACGCTACTTACATGTAATGTTTGTAATCCGCATGTAATCCATAAAGATGACCCTATACAAGATCAAAATGTTTGTATTTTTAAAATGTTAAATTTATAAATAAATATTATACTATTGTTAGTAAAATTTAGCTTGGTTTTGACGCTTGATTAATTATTTTTATTTATGTTTTTAAATTTTGTAAATGGCTAATATTTAATATTTAATATTATAATTGTAATAATAATTATTATTAATAAGTTAAAGTTTTAATTTTTCTTTTTAATTCCTTATAATAATAATTATTACTGTTATATTTTATTCTCTAGGACCACTATTAGCTGCAGCAGTTATTGCTTTAACTGGACAAATTCTACGTTTTACTTCGCCCAAATTTGGCCAACTAGTTGCTGAAGAAGCAGCGCGACGAGGAAAGTTACGAGAAGCACATGCTCGTATCAGTGCGCACGCAGAAGAAATAGCTTTCTATGGAGGTCACGATACAGAACATCGTTATTTAAATTCCGCTTACAAATCTTTGGTAATGCATTTGCATCGTATCCTTGCTGTCAAACTGTGGTACGTGATGCTGGAACAGTTCCTTATGAAGTACGTGTGGTCTGGCACAGGACTCTTCGTCATCGCAATGCCGTTGCTTTATAACACAAATACATCAGGAAGCGGAGTGATTAATAGGGATGGCGATGGTATGTACAAGCATTCATAATTTTGAACAAAATATCTCATGTACAAAGAAAATAGCAATAATTGTATCATTATACGTAGGTCGCTTTAAAGTTTTGCGGTTCGGCTACTTCCCGTAACACAGCGCTGTCGGCGATATTTTGTTTGGATTTTTTAATATCTGTTATGAAGAGAAGCTGTAACAGCTTATTAACCTATATTCTTGATATTTTTTTTAATATTTTTAAAATAAAGTCAGTTTTATGAAAAATGAAATTAATACGCAAACATTTTCGAGTCATCATTTTCTATGATTTTAAAAACGGGCTGGTTTGACAACAATGCTCGCAAAAAATCAAAACGATTGTTTGGTGATGAAACACCATCCTTGGCAACTGTTGGACTGTGGTTCAACAAGTTCCAACGTAGACGTGTTTCGCTCAAAAATGAGCATCGTGAAAGTAGGCCTACTACTGCAATCACTCCAAAAAACATCAACGCCGTGCGCACCATGATAAAGATAGATAACCATTATACATACAAGGATATTTAGGCATCCTAAGCATAGGTATGAACCAAATCAGAATCAACTTGCATGATTATTTTGTCGTCAAAAAGTTTTACGCTTAGTGGATACCATATAATTTAACACAAGCTTAAAAGAAAGCGTGAGTGGATTAGTGCAAACAAAATAGTCCAAAAATTCAATCATGGGGAGTCAGGCAAAATCAGTGTACAACATAGTAACAAGTAACAAAATTTGGATTTACTATTATTATTACTATCGTTACAAGCTAGAAAGCAAGCAATAATCGGATCAATGGGTCTTCTAAAATGAAAAGAAACTTTCGAAAGAGTGAAATGCGAACGAAGCTATGGCAAGAAAACGATGGTTTTTTTCATCGAACGCACGAGTAATGCTGTCATTTTATTCCATTAGATGATTGTCACTTAGTCAATGCTGAATGTCATGCCACCATTTGTTTACAAATTGTGTTCAAAAAAGTGCGTAAAAAACAACCAAGAGAATAAATTCTACATTAAGACTATGCACAATCACATAACGCATTTCAAATAACAGAGTTTTTAACCGCTTCACAAGTGAAATTGATGACTTATCCGCCTTATAATCCTGACACCTTGTGACTTCTTCTTATTTTTATTCATCAAAGGCAAAATGCGTAGATTGATATTTAACACCTCAGAAGCAACGGTGGAAGCCTACAAAACCTCTTTTCTTTAAAGGTAGCTAGAGAACAGTGAGCCTAGATTATGGTCCTATTTACAGGATTGGTTCCACTGAAGCCTTATGCAAAAATGTATAAATCAGAAAGGCGAATATTTGAAAAAACAATAAAAAGTTTTGGTTAAAATAATTGATGATTTTTTTGTTATTCGCAAAACTTTTAAAGTGAACTACGTTGTTTATTGTATCGATAAAAAATTTTCTAATTTAATACTACATTATTAGAGCCCAAATCAGTGGGAGAAATCCGGCAAAAGCGGTCAAAAATAGTTTTTGAACAATATTTTTATTGTTGAACTATCAAAATCTTTTTCAGCACATTCCAAAATATTTAAGACTCTGTAAACAATTTTAAGATATTGAAAATTTCCATGTAAATCATGTATGATCCACAAACTATAGCTCGAGCATCCGTTTCCTCTTCCACTCGTGCGAGTCGTGTACACATACTATAATATAGTAGGGACCGGGAGCGGCTGTATGGAGGGTGGATCGAGGCACTTATTTTTTAGGCCTATAATAGAAAATCATATTTATTTTCAACACATTTTATATAATAATGTGTAAAGATAGGCAATTTGTACTTTATTTAAAACTCTTTCTTAAGATCTTTTGTAAGAGTTAGTGAAAACCCCTGCAGATATTTACAGATGTAACTTTTACAAATAATATAAGAAGCGATCATTTCGTAACCTGTGGATGACGCGGCACCATAGAATACGTGTCAAATTAATTTAAGAAGGTGGAATTATACATATGAGTTATATTTTGCAAAACTATTATTCAATTATGTCCTCATATTTTCGGTTCATCCTTTTGTGGCGTCATATTAGATCAGCTACTTTGAATTTTGTAATTTTGACCTCGGATTTGTATTTAGTGTCCCAATAAACCTAAAGAATCAATTTTCAAAATATTTTCTTTATAATTCACAGAGTTATAGATTTTACATTGCTTTTTCAGGATTTCTCCGACTGTGCGGATGTTCAAGCATGATCTCGGGATGTGTGCGAAGAACCGCTGCGTGTGAATTATGTGTGTAATGATCGTCAATTTTTGTCTAATACGAGGCTGCTGAATGTATACACAAATGGACGCATGCACACAGCTTGCAGCGATTCTCCATAAGATTGTGACTGAACATCCGGGCCCTATACATTATTAATATATAGAGTGTTCCAAAATTAATATATAGGGTGTTCCTAACGATAAATATTTTAATGACAGATTTTTTTGAAGATTTTAAGACAGAAATTTTAACACCAAAATGTAGAGGCTATAATAATTTTCAAATGGGAAAGGTTTAAAGACTACAAATAATAAAGTTAGAATTTCGCGCGGTCAGGGATGGCAATGTGCTCCCCTAAATCGAATGCTTTTAATAATAATGAAATTATTGTAAAAATACTCAATGAGAGTTTTACTGAGAAACTAATTCTGTTTATCTATGATAAATTTTATATAAAATAAAGTACATAATATTTGCACGTAATAGTTTAACATTTATATCGATATTGTGTTAAATATCAAAATTGTAAAAATATTAATCATCGTTTATTTGATTTATGCGATAAGTTTAATGTTAATCATCATCGGTTATTTAATTCATGCCATAGGTCTTTATGTAAGATCAGCATAAAAACATTTTGTTCTTATTACATTACTAAAGCTTGGATATTAATGTAAATAAAATATGCACATATCAATTACGTTATCTTACAAAAATAGGCATTTTTCTACGGATATAATGAAACTAATTGTAAGTGATTTTTGTAGACTTTTTTACATGTTGAACACAAATTTGTTGCCCAAATTTGACTATCACGTCACAATTTTGAGAGGCTACATAAAAGAATACGTCTACAAAAAAAAAATCAAAAATAGAATAAACTTACAAGGGGAGGACCAGGTGAGAAACCCTGGGATTTTGATCCCAATTTTTTTAATTATTCTGGAGATGAAAAAAAAGTTTACGTCTCCCGGCGTTTCATCGAATAGGCCTTAGTTTCGAAATAATAAATTTGTAACATTACGCCCCTCCACTGTGCCGCCACTCCAGACCGACCAACCGTCGAACGCACCGCAGCCGAGCACGTGTATCTTACGTAAGACCCACGCACGTACGATCGGCTTACGTAAGACCACCGCGTGCTACCGCGCACGACCGACGCGCTACGCGCCGCGTTCCGAAAGCGCTCCCACTCTAGCCGGCCCGTCCGCGCGCGCTGATTGGTGCGTCCAGCCGCGCGGAACGATATATAAGCCGGCAGTGGGCAACGTACCAGAGATCCGTCCGAACATCCGATCTCATCGGATCCCTTCCAGCGCTGGGCATACTCGGCGCCTCCTAGCTCGGGGATTCTCGAGCACCGCCTCGGGAACGGGCATTCTCGTTCCAACCTTCCCGCGACGGGTAAAACCGTCGTCCCCGAGGCCGGGTATGCTCGGCCAATCCGATCCGCTCAGCCGCGCGACGGGCATTCTCGTCGCGCAGGCCATCCAATCCGATCAGCCGTGTGACGGGCATTCTTGTCACGCGGCCAATCCGGACCGTCCGGCCGGACGACGGGCATTCCCGTACGTCCGGCTAAATCCGATCCGAATCCGTTGCGCCGTACGGCGGGTATTCTCCCCGCACGGCAATTCCGTTTCCGTACAGCCGGACGACGGGCATTCTCGTCGTCCGGCCACTCCGACCAGACCGTTCCGAGTGTCCCGGGAATTCTCGGGGACCGTCCGCGCCGACACCGTTCCAGTGTCCGCCACCGTACCTCCCGGGCTAACCCCGCAAGATGAGGCCGAACCGGCCGACCCCGTCGACAGCCCGCGCACAGCGCGAGGGCGTCGAGTACCGAGACCGTAACCGGTCAACCGCACGGGCCAATCGGGCCCCGAGCACGGCATTAGAGTGGACCGCCGCGCGGCCACTCTAACAAACGGATACCGTACGCATAGAGCGTAAACCGAAGCCGTCCGTAGATCACGACTCATCCGAGTCGTTACATTGCGATAACCGCGAGTCCGTTCCGACATCGCACGTTCCGCCGCGAACTATGTATATAGATATATGTTGTCGAACCGAGCAACCCCGCTTGCTACTTACGAGCGCAAAGCGCCTAGTCACCGTCCGTCCGTTTCCGAATTGTTAAGTCTGTTTCCTAGTTTTCTAAAGTCCTTTCCGTTTAGATATTAAGTACCGCGCAAATACGTTGCGACTGTTCTCTTAAATTCACGCGGGCCGACGACCGCGCAGTTAAGTGCCGCGACACTATTCGAATACCACGTGATCGTTCTCTTGATTTCCCGCGGGCCGACGACCGCGCAATTGAGGGCCGTAATGTGTACAAGGAGCTCAGTATTATCCGATAACGATATCGGAACTGTATAATTTCATTTTGTACTAAAGTATAGCTAAATATATTTGACCTCTTTCATTTTTACTACCAAAATACGGCGTTATCATTTCGACACGAACCCGGACATCCGGCGAGCACATCCGAGCATCCGATCCTGAACCTAAAATCCCGTAACCGACACCGAGAAAGTACCAGCGTTACAAATTTGTGGAAATTGGCCATACCGCGGCGCGCCATATGAGCCTTCTCGGTAACTGTTCTCGTAACCAGTGCAGTCGGCTCCGTGCGTTAGGTGCTTGCTTCACAATCGTAAGATCCGGGTTCGCTCACGGATGTGTGCAATATTTTTTTTTCTTTTTTTTTAATAAATGTATTTATTTATCTTGATGATATTAATATAGTATGCAAATTTCTAAAATAGAAAATTTAATTTAATATTATTTTCTAAACTTCAATTTAAATTTAATTTGAAGAGAATTTGAATTCAAGTAATAATACTTGAAATAATAAATAGGTAATAATAATAATATATAAGTAAAATTTGCCATACTTAAATAATTAACTTTTGTAATAAAAGTATTTACATTCACATTCACAATCAAATGTTTGTTTATTATTCTTCTTTTACGATTAATTATTTTAAAAACTCTAATTTTAAAATACTGTTAACATTATTTCTAATTAAATTTTAAATTAAACAATTTGAAAATTTAGATACGTTGCCTTTATATGTTATCCATTTCAAATAACTTATATATTATTGTTATTATTACCTATTTATTATTTCAAATATTATTACTTGGATTCAAATTCCCTTCTAATTAAATTTAAATTGAAGTTTAGAAAATGATATTAAATTAAGTTTTCTATTTTAGAAATTTGCATACTATATTAATATCATCAAGATAAATAAATACATTTTTTTAAATTAAAAAAAAAGAAAAAAAATATTGCACACATCCGGGAGCGAACCCGGATCTTACGATTGTGAAGCAAGCACCTAACGCACGGAATCGTCTGCACTAGTTGCGAGAACAGTTACCAGGAAGGCTCATATGGCGCGCCGCGGTATGGCCAATTTTCACAAATTTATTATTTCAAAACTAAGGCCTATTCGATGAAACGCCGGGAGACGTAAACTTTTTTTTCGTCTTCAGAATAACTAAAAAAATTGGGATCAAAATCCCAGGGTCTCTCACCTGGTCCTCCCCTTGTTAGAAAATAAAAAAGTCGAAGTATTACATTTTAAAGTTAAAAGTTTATACTTTCAGCGTTAACGGAATTTAGTAAAGAATTTTGCTGTTATACTTTTAGCGTTAACGAAATTTAGTAAAGAATTTTCCTGCGGGTACTGTAACACCATGAAGACTATCAAATCTTGTCGTTTTTTTACCTTTTTGATGTCATTTTTCTCAAAATTCTGATAGCCAAATTTGTTCAACGGATTTATGTTTAACATGCAAAAAAGTCTATAAAAATTACTTATTAGTTTCATTATATTCACAGAAAATACCCATTTTTGCAGGTTAGATTATGTCTACATAATTATGTCGATATTTATGTGTCAAATAGCAAAATTATTAAAATGTTAATCATTATTGTTTTATGGTTTATATGATACAAGTCTTTATGTAAGATCGGCTTATAAACACATTTTTGTATTGTTACTAAAAATTGGATATTAATGTGGGTAGAATATGCACATACCGATTACATTAATCTACATTAATATCCAATTTCTAGTAACAATGAAAAAATGTGTATATAGATCGATCTTACATAATAATTTTTATCGTATAAACCAAAAAACAATAATGATTGACATTTTATTATAATAATTTTGATATTTGACACATCAATATCGACATAATTGAACTATTGTGTGCAAATATTATTTAACGAAATTCGCATGGGCGTGCAAAGACTACACTGTTAGAAATTTCCATTGTAAAATCACAACAAAAGTGTTGGAAGCTTTTATCCAACACAAATATATTGAAAGTATAACTACGTTGTGAAATTACAATAATACTATGTTGTGAAACAGGGCTTGATCAAAAATATACATTTTAGCCGATTTTCAGCTTAAAGTTTACTTCTTACCTCATTACTTTGCGTGCAATCCGAATGCCATTGACATTGGGCTGCGTGCAAAATAGTGGGGTAAGAGGTAAACTTTAAATCTGAAAGTATATATACTTTTTGCCGAGTCCTGTAAAAATTACAAAGGAATTATTAGAAATAATAATAAATAATAAATGTTAAAATAATAAATGTTATTCTACAGCAAACTTTTCTTTAACATATAACAATTCAAAATAAAATTGTATAGTTTATGTTACATACGTTATTATCTATGATTTAATACAAAATTTATATTAGATATTTTCTAAAATGCGGATATATGCATGCATAAAACGAGATATTATGTAAAGTTACTGAAAGATATTATTACTAAAAGGTTTAACATGCAATAATAAAAACATAAAGCAAGAACTTTGTTTCGCATCCAAAATAGCGTCAAATGTGAAAAATAATAAAACATAACTTAAGTTACGTCTCGCCTAAAGAAACGCGCTTGACTACTTTTCACTATTTTATTGGCACTTAAACATTAAATGAATATATTAAACATTAACATTAAATGAATATATTTAACATTAACATTAACATTAAACGAATATATTAAACATTAAATGAATATAGTATGTACTGATTAAATTATTAAAACTTATTAAACGATAACTATTAAAACATTTAGTTTTAATATCTATTTAATCGTCTTCTGCTGGGTTGATTTTTTGAAGAGAATCCCATAATTTTTTAATAGCCGGGTCATAGGGCATCGTGTTTTTTTTTAGAACCTTTAGGATTTTTTGTTCCACTTCTTGGGTTTATATTAAAAAAAACTCTGGAACAAATTAACAGTATTTATATAAAATATTTGAATTGGTACTTTAATAATAAATTGTATCTACTAACAATAAGTTCAGAGTAATCTATAGCCACAAATATGGCTATAGATTACTCTGAACTTAGTAGTTACAAATTATTATCTAATTCATCAACAGTAACAACATTAATACAAATTATAAAAATATTTTAATACCTTTGAAAAAACTCTAAAGTTTTTACCGTATTGGTACAGTAGCACAAACTAAAAATATAATATATTAAGAATATTATTAGAAATCCTTGTAAAATTGTTTGTGCTTTATAACAAATTTTGCCTTCTACTATAATTGAACAGCTTGCATGTTCATCAAACAGTGATATCTCTGTAAAAGTAAATAAAATAACAAAATCAATTATAGTAATTTATAAATGCGATCTGATAAAGGAAGACTCCCAAGTATCCATCTTTAATTTTAATAAGACTTGATGGGTTTGTAAAGCAGGCAAAAATATTCGTATTTCTTTATATTATTATAAAGAAATACGAATATTATTTCTTTATATTTCTTTGTATTATTCAAAAAATAGAATGCCAGTATTGGCGATTTTCTTCTACATATTTACAAAGTGTAATTACTGTTCAGAGGGAGACGCGTGAAATGCGTGTTGAAACTATTAACATATTTTTAGTTAAACAGTGTGATTTTGAATTTCAACAATAATAATAATAGTATATACCTTCTATGATTAACAGAGGAGTTGAAGTATCCGCAAATGAATTGAGCCTTTCTTCCGTCAATGTATCCTAAAAAACAATATATATTATAAAAAATTTTATTTTATTTTTATTTACGCCACTACATTAAATGAAATATAGTATGTATATTCTAGCAGATGCTGATTTTAAAAGGAAAACTAATATGTATATAATTAATGACTGACTTTACTAAAAGAAATTACGAAAAATATTGTTTTTTTAAATTGTATTTTTTCAAATAATATTTAATAAATGAACTTACATGGATAACTGTGAACATCATGTCTGGATTTTCTTCAAAGTAATGCAGAATCAACGGAAAATTAATGGGGTTTCTGATGTCAAATTCTGATTTGCTAATGTAGATTCAGTTAATACATTTTTAAGTAATCGAAGTTGCGTTTTTCTTTTTATTGACTTCTTCAATTTATGTTCAATGATAAATTCTTCAACAAATATATGTAGTTTCTTGTATATTCAACAAATATATGTAGTTTCTTTTTTTTATATTTTGGTTCCACACGATGTCGACTTCTTTACCTAATAGCATAGAAGCATGCTGAATCAAATATTTTGCCTCCTTCAGAAGCGGCCATTCTTCAAGACAGGAGTAAATTGTTCCTTGCCTGTAATTAAATTCCATTCTTTGCAATGGATATGTCTCTTGAAGTACCATTTTAATGCGCGCTATATCACGTTTCTGTTTTGTTGCTTCTTCCTTAAGCCAATTTTTTTTCATACGTTGAGTATCCATTGTTTCATCAAATGGTAACGAAGGCTCATATGCAATGCAACCATACTCATCGGTTTCCAAATTTTGGAACGTTCTTTTTTTTGTACCATTGATCCAGAGGAATTAGCCGATTCCTTTGGCCTTTCTGCTGCCGTCTGGATACGTCGATTGTAATGTATTTTGGTGTATAATTGACAAAATAGTGATTCTGATCCATCTCCTAGAACTGCGCCTTCAATTTGATCCGAAAATGATTGTGGGTATTTACATACTATTCGCTGCGCTATTTTTCGAGATACACTTCTAGAATCAGTTTTCAATTGCTCAACTTGATATTCCGCGAGAATTGAAATCATCGCTCGTCTATGAGCAGGCAGTGGCGTTTTTCCGTTTTCGCATGCTTCTATTAACTGTTTCGGAAATTTATACCATGGTATCGGTTCAGTTTCGTAAAAATCTATATGTTTATCAACGGATGTTTTTCCAGAAGTAGCTATTGTAAAATGAAATATAATAATATTGTAAAAAAATAACTTAAAATGTTTTAAATATAGTGGCAATTTATTTATTTCTGAGTGTATCTTGTGGAAAGTAACATGAAATGAAACCAAGGATTTAAATAATTTACTCAATTAGAAAAAGAGAAATAAAATATACTCGTACGTTCAAAATTTTCAAACAACTATTATAACATGTCACATTTTCACTATTTTTTTATTTCGTGTAATATATTTTATCATAGGAACTATTCATATATATATATATATATATATTACCTGCAAGATTATTTGACGGTATTTCGCCTTTTATTACTTCATTATTTTTTATATTTTCAGAAACATCTTTCTCTTTTAAGTCTACCATTGGCAAAACGTCATCATTTGACTGACTGATGTTTGTAATACATATTGGTAAATCTGTAAACGTAATTCATTAAATAAATTACACAACCAAATAATTATCAAAAAAATTACAAATTATATTTTTAATCGATATGGTAATTTGCAACAGTTAAATTAGTATTTATACCTGCTGAAGTGCAAGATGTATTCAGTTGATCTAGTGATTCTTGGTTCAATACTGTCAGTTGCATTTCAATACTGTCAGTTTCATTAGGATTATTAAATCTAATAAAATCATTGGCAGAGAGTTCATTTTGACATAAAATGCGTTTCTCGATAAGCTTCACTGTAACTGGTGTAGGGGAATTGTCTGACAGAGCTAATAAAACTTCATCATCATGTATTTCGGTTTGATCTTCTTGTAGCACAACCTAAAAGAAATTGAAAAAACTAATAATGTAAGCTTCAAAAATATTAATGTATTTTACCAAATATTCACCACATATTCCACGTTTGGAAGCCCTAAACGTTGTACGCTAGCATTAATTAGATCTTTGAGATTAGTGCAAACTATTAAAACTTTTCTCATAAGATCTTGTCCTATTACTTTGAATATGGGCATTTTGCTGAAAGTGCAATTAAAATAGTGTTTGTAAATTAAATTAATATTTAGTTAAATAAACACATTAGTTTAAACCAGGGATGACAAGTCGTTACATTTTCGTTACTTTATTGCTTTTATTTTTTTATAATAACGATTTGGTAATGACGTTAGAATTTTTCATTATGATAGTGATAACGTTAGAGTAAGAGAACAATCACTTTCAATAAATCACTTGTTATCATGCATTATTTATTGAAAAAAGTAACTCGTTAGTTGACTCGTACAATGAAACAATGAAAAGTATCGCAAAAAGTAACGCGTTACTTTGACTTGCTACGTAACGAATAAAGTTACATTTTAGTTAGTATTTTCCAATGAGTAATGCATAATGAGAACGAGTTGACTGTCAAAAGTGACTTTTCCAACCCTGGCCTTACCATTTCTATTGTGGAAAATTGCAACATTATTACCAAATTATAAAAAGATATAAAAAAGTAACGAGCGTTACTTACCATTCCTGGTTTGAAGTAATATAATTGATTAACATACAAATAGTTGCTTGAGGTTTCCAATACATGTGAACCATTTTCGTTTATAAATTTAAATACGCTCATTAACCAAGGCAGGCTTCAATTTAATGCCTTTTACAGTGCCTAATGTATAAATATGAAGAGGAACGTGGTTTAACGTATTAATATTTAAACATTTGTATGTCTTATTTTCAGAACCAAATATCAATTCATAAAAGCGTAATGTAGGATTGAAAGTTGTAATGAAACTTTCTACAACAATGCAAATATTTTTTTCCTCTGCATCTATTAATATAAGACATATTTTCCCAACCTCTACACCATATTGATATTTTTTCTGATCAATAACGACAGCATCTCCAATTTTGTAAGGAGTACCTTTATAAATTACTTTCTTACATTCAGAAATATGAAAAATATTAGCATTTCGTATTACATTTCTTATTTTATCTGAATACAGATCTTCGTTAAAAATAGTTTGTTCATGTACCTCAACTAAATTTCGCAGATCAGAACCAGATCGTAAGAGACATTGTAATCGCTCATGTTTTTTACTTAAAGATTGTGTAATATTAATGAAATTTTTTGTACTTCGAATTACTCTTTTAAAATATGTATGTTTACTTTCAAATCTCATTGTCCACACATTAATTAAAGGACCAAATTGATTAATGAGATAAGGATAATGGCTTAAATAATGATGTTTAGGACGTAAATTTTTCTTAAATAATTCTGTTCGAAAATCCAAGTATTCATTAATTATTATTTGTAAATAAGGTAAAAAGGATTTATGAATAATGGGCGCGCATACAATTTCCACGATTTCAGTTAATAATAAAAGACTATGCCAAATTGGATCATTGATATCTTTAATGTCATTATACAGAACAAGTGGCATGAATCTTAACAGTGTTCGAATTTCCCAAGCTCCACCAATGATTCTAGCACAATTTGATTGTATTTGTACCGGTTTATTTCTAGAGTCTTTAGGTGATAGAGAAAACTTGTCTATTTTGTAATTTAATTGTTCATATGTAAACCACTTTTTTCGCACTAATTCTTGCACAATGAGAGCCAAATCATAAGCAACAACTCCTTCCATCAAATCGTGACCTAAACATGGAGATAAACCAGGCTTGCAAACATGAAAGCTTTGCAATTTATTAAAAATAGAATCAAATTTAATGCCATAATTGTTTTGTGCATCATTTATCGGCACTATACTTACAGCCGATTTATAGGATACCTCAGAACGTAATTCGAAAGATTTACACTCATATGATTTGCTTTCATTGAATGTATGCGTATTTTCAATGTTATTGTTGCATTTCTTTTTATTTGTAAAAAAATCATCACGCTTTATTAAACAATAACGACAAAAGTATATTGCAGAACTGAAATTTTCCATGAAACCACCAAGAGCGTGACTACCAAGATTATCACCGGCTATGAAAACTAAACCTCCTTTTCTTATATTATTTGGAGCAACTTCGATTCTAAACGTTTCTAAGATTTGTAAATCTTTAACTATCGGACCGTACACTTTATTATGCTCAAATAAATTTTCTTTTATTAAAGCCACTAATTGAATCGAATTAATATGTGTTCTTATATAATTAGGAAGATTACCCAGGCTCATATATACTCCTAAAATTTTATGCTTCTTTCGTGCTGATCCGATAGGATTTACTACCTCAAAACTGTCTTGATATAATATAACTTTAATTGCTTTAGGATTTTTTGCAAAAAATTCATTTTTTTTAAACATTTGTCCATCAATAAAATCTTGAAAAGTATCTGTGATATTTGAGAATGGTAAGTCTAAATATGCTTCTATAGATTTATCTGTATACATTGCCTTTATAGTTTCCAAAATTGGAATGTAATAAAAAAAAGTTTCTTTATCTTTAGCATCTGTACCTAGCTTTATTTTTTTTGATGATACATATTTCATGTTTTGCGTGTAATAATAAGTTCTTTTAAATTTGTTATTCAAAAGTTTATTGTTTTTCTGAAACAGATCATTTAAAGTTAAATGTTTACATATTTTATCTATGTTATGCTCTGATATTTTTTCTTGTTTTAAACATTGACGAACATTGTCTAACATATTTTGCCATCCATAATTATACATATTTTCTATATCACCTGCAATATGATCTATTGTAGATGCGGGAATGAGATATTGGCTTTCAAGCTTTAAATAAAACTGTGCAATATAACTTAAAAATAATTCATCTTTGTTTTCATTATCATTAATACAAAGAGTAGAACACCTATCGGTTGGTAACGAAGCTATTTCAACTACATTTCTATGTTCATCATTAATATTGTCAATATCTTCAGTTAACAATTGTCTGTTGTCAATTTCCTGATTTATTAAACATTTATCCCGGTGATATTTACTTAAATGTTCAGTGAAGGACTGGACATTATCATATGTCTTATTACAATTATTATGCGGACAATTTACACGTATATCGTTTCTGATATGCTCTTTAAGATGTTTTAAAAATTTGGAATAATTTTGAAATATTTTCTTACATACAGACACAGTGCAAATTAATTGAGCATTTTGGTCAATGAGACGTATTTTTGCCGAAATGTTTTCCGTTCTAATGAAAACACGATGTGTGCAAATCATATGCATTTGCAAATCATTTTCTTTTTTTAAAAATTTACGGCAGCTGTTGTATCCACAATGAAAGCGACTAGATGTGCTTTTGTAAAATTGCTGATGTCGAAGATTATCATTCCAAGACTCAGATGTATATGAACAAAAGTGGCAGTGATACATTCTACAAATTTAAAACTGTATAAATTATATTGAAATGATAACTAAACGTATTAATATATGCACAAGGTGTACCCACTAAACATTTTGGTCATTATGTTGCAGAAATGTCATGTTAACATCTCAGCAACAGCTAATGTCTCTCTTCTAGAATGTTTCAGCTGAATGTTTTCTTTGTAACATTATTGCAACGTACAGATAACGTAACAATCAATTTTATTTTTGCGTTGCAATAACGTTCTGCTGAAGAAAACATACTGCTGAAACATTCTAGAAGAGGGATTAGTTATTGTCAAGAAGTTAGCACGACATTTCTGCAACATAATGTCCAAATGTTGCACCCTATTGGAAAAAATCACGTCACGTATATGTGTACGTGTACGTGTATGTCACGTGTACATCATGTGTGCGCAGAAAACGCGTGTCAGCGCAAGACACCATTCCTGCCGGTTAGGTTAAGTTATATTATAGGCGTGTACATTGTAACATAAAACACAAAAAATACTGAATTACAACATACCTGTTAATGCTGACAGCTCGCTGCACAAGTCAGTTATTAATATCACTGAACTAAACTGATTAGGAGACACGTATTTCGAAGCTGGCGACAATAACAACAAGATACAACAGGCTCGTCCTGTCGGCTCAGGGCTCGGAACTTTCCGGGACCTCGAGATGCGCAGACCTCTAATGCGCATCGGCGTCGCGCTATAGTTTTGTGAAATTATAGCAAACTTCTATTGTAAATTCACAAATGTCGCAAATTCGTAAATTTACTGCACATTTTTAGTGTAAAGGTATTGTAAATTTACAAATATTTCTAACAGTGTAGGTGTACTTCTTTTAGCAGCCGTTGCAATTGGCGGTTTTATATGGAAGAGTTTAACATGGGCACATCGTTTAAAGCCCGTTTAAAGCTCGGCGGATTTCCAGATGGTATTTGCCGGGGGCGATGCATTTCAGAGTGTATAATCACAACTTCAATGTAATAAGAAGAAGAAATTTACAAGAGCGTAAGAGAATTCTCTGTCAATGTATAATGTATCATCCGAGTGTGTGAACTTTAAACTGTCTGATTCGTTCTATTATGGTTAGGTTAGGTTCTAAAACGTCCTTTCCGAATAAAATTTTACTCGAAATATATAACACACTTAACATATATTATATCACATTGAATAAAATTTTCCTTGAAAATGTTTTGGAACATAACTTATAAATACTTCCCACTTAAAAGTAATATAGCCTCGACAGTTTTGTATCAGGATTTTTTCTAATTTTTAAGTTAAGAATACGCTATTAAAATTTCGGTCGCAAATTGTATTAGGAGTACAAATTGAAAACCGCCGTTTTTCAGTAGATGGCGCCAGCGGTAAATGTTGGCGCCAAACGTTAGATCAAAAATTTTAAATGTAAGGTTGGGCATCTGGCAACAATTCCTTATCATTGCAGTTGTGAATTTTTATCGGCGTTATATATTTTTTGTGATCGAAAATGTCGAAATTTGTGTCCAATAAGCGTCATTTGCGGGAAGTTTTGCTTTTCGTCTTCAATTCGAAAAAATCTGCGGCTGAGGCGCGTCGAATGATTGTAAAAACTTATGGTGAGGCTTCCATTAGTAAAAGAACGTGTCGAGAATGGTTCCAACGCTTCAAAAGTGGTGATTTCGGCGTAGAAGACAAGGAGCGTCCCGGACAGGTGAAAAAGTTTGAAGACGCACAATTGGAAACATTACTGAATGAAGATTCATCTCAAACGCAACAGGAGCTTGCAGATTCATTGGGCGTGACTCAACAAGCTATTTCACATCGTTTGAAAACCCTGGGAATGATCCAAAAGCATGGACACTAGGTGCCATACGAATTAAAGCCGAGAGACGTCGAACGGCGTTTTTTCGCGTGCGAACAGCTACTCCAACGGCAAAAACGGAAGGGTTTTCTGCATCGTATTGTAACCGGCAATGAAAAGTGGATCCATTATGATAATCCAAAGCGAAAAAAATCGTGGGGCTACCGCGGCCATGCATCAACATCGACGGCCAAGCCAAACATCCATGGCTCGAAGCTCATGCTGTGTATTTGGTGGGACCAGCTCGGCGTGATTTATTATGAGCTGTTGCAACCGGGTAAAACCATCACAAGAGCTCGCTACCGAACGCAACTAATGTGTTTGAGCCGAGTATTGCAGGAAAAACGGCCACAATACGAGCAAAGACACGAAAAAGTGATGTTGCTGCACGACAACGCTCGGCCACATGTTGCTCAGGTCGTTAAAACCTATCTGGAAACATTGAAATGGGACGTCTTACCTCATCAGCCGTATTCTCCTGACATCGCCCCTTCAGATTACCACTTGTTCCGATCAATGGCGCATGGCCTGGCTGAGCAGCACTTCCATTATTACGAAGAGGCCAAAAACTGGGTCGATTCGTGGATCGCCGCAAAAGACGAGCAGTTTTTTCGACGCGGGATTCGTATGCTGCCCGAAAGGGAGAAAGTAGTGGCCAGCGATGGACAATACTTTCAAGAATAAGTATGTAACCATTTTTCAACAATTAATCGTCAAATTTTGACAAAAAACGGCGGTTTTCAATTTGTACTCCTAATAGAACACCCTATATGTACAGTATATGTATTTTGGGGAATCTTGTAATGTTTGTAAATTTACTTAAAAAGTTATTAAGCGTGACGATCTGCTTTCGATCGATACAGCATTTCTCGTTTAAAATGTGTTGATACACTTGCCACTTACATTAAGATATTGTTTATATTTTATGTGTGCGTGCGTGCGTGTGTGCGCGCGCGCGCACACACACACACGCACGCACGCACGCACACACATACAGGGTGTCCCAGAGCGATGTATACAGATTGATTATCACGATGAGGTAGAAGGGATCGAGATAAATCAAAAAGTCTAATACCATTTTGCGATATTTACAATAACTTTCGAGTAATAAAATGTTAAAGTCGATCGAATAAGACCGCGCAAAGAGACAAACGGTCGCTTACCTGAGCCGTAGGACCGCCCACCGCGGCCCGACTATAGGCGACGCCGCGACGGTAAGTGGCGCGCGGCGAGGAGAAGGATAGCTTGGCACCGCACCGCTCTTTTATACTCTCGCACCACGCCGTGGTACGCGTCAACGCTATACACTTGTGATCCCGATTATTAAGTATTTTGTTCTTTGTAATATTTATAGCATTTTTTATAGCGAAAAACCAAAAGATCAATTTAAATGTTTAATTTTTTTCTGAGGGATGCGTTCTCCTGCCGATGCTAATATTCGTACTAAGCTTCTTAACCTCATAGATTCAAAGTCAGATTTAATCACAATCGAGGATCTCACAACACAATGTCAGCGCCTTATAAATCTCAAAATCGATTCTTCATTAATACAAAACTTAAAAGCGGGAACTGTTGCAGTTATAAAAAATTTATCCCAAAAATGAGAACAAGGAAATTCATTAAAAAAGGGAAGAAGGATTAATCACATCAAACACGCAAAAATCAATCAATAGATTCAAATCATTCTCCTTCAACACCTTGATTGATTTGGCAGCGTATTCAAAGCTCTGCACCTACAAAAACTACAAGTGCCAAAAATGTAACAATATTAGTCACAAGGACGGATATTGCTATTCCAGCAAGAAGTTAATGGCAAATTCTGCAACAAAGAAACCACAGCAGCCACAGGCAAGCCTTATTTCCGTAGTCAACCAGGTCAACACAGTACCATTGCGGAAATATGTCGACGTTGAGATAAATTCTTAACCGGTGAAACTCCAACTTACAAGCTCAGATATTACCATCATTTCCCAAGATACGTAGCACTCTCTTGGTTAGCCACCAGTTCAAGTATCTATAAAAATTACGCGGGATGCTTTAGGTAATATTTTGAAAATTTTACATGAAATTGACTGTACGGTCTCTTTAAACAGACTAAACAATTACGTTGTTTTATCACTTCCAATCCTGATCTAAATATTAATGGATTGAATTGGTTGAATAATTTTAATCTCTGGAACTGTCCATTTACAGCTTCTACAATCACACTGCACATTCTCCTAGCGACATAAACAATTTGTACACAGAATCTCTCAAGCAGAAGTTTTATGAGATTTTCAAAGAAAAAATAGGTTGATGCACAAAAACCAATGTACAGTTTTACTTAAAACCAGACGCTAGACCTGTTTTCCGTGCAAAGAGATCTGTCGCTTATTCAATTGTACGCTTGTCGACATAGAACTCACACGTCTCGAACAAGCAGGTATCACTTCTCCAGTCAATTATTCAGATTGGGCTGCGCCCATTGTTGTAGTCCGTAAAAAGAATGGTAGTATATGCATCTGTGCTGATTTTTTTATAGATATAAATAATTCTTTACAACCTAATCGGCATTTACTTCCATATCCAGATGGAATATTTGCTCAACTTGCAATTATTTTAGTCATATCAATCTTTCAAATGCTTTCTTCCACATTAAAGAACAATTACGACATTTTCTAACTATTAACACGCATAAAGAACTCTATAACCGTCTATAACCGTTTACCCTTTGGTATTACTACCGTTCCAATTTCAAGCCATTGTCGATTCTATAATTGCAACCCTCAACAATGTTTTTGCTCATATTGACGACTTAGTCGTAGGAGGGGCAACGGAACAAGAACATAACCAATATTTATTAAAATTGTTTGAATGCATCCAATCTTACGGATTTCGTATCCGTCTTGAGAAGTGCTCATTTTTCACGCAACAAATCAAATACTTGGGCTATATTATTGATGGTTAGGGTTTACAACCAGATGCCCAAAAAGTTGCTGTTATAATTGACAGGCCAATTCCTTCAAATCAATCAATGTTACGTTCATTTTTAGATGCTGTCAATTATTACGGTCGGTTTATTCCGCAAATGCATTTTTTCAGACGAACCCTTGACTAACTCCTTAAACAAAATTCATCCTGGAGCTGGACTCGTCAATGTCATGAGCCATTCAAGCAATTCAAACGGATTTTGCAATCCAACCTTTTGCTCACACATTACAATCCTAAGTACGAGATTTTAGTTGTAGCAAACGCTTCTAATGATGGCATTGGCACCTACATTTTAGATAAATTTCCAGATCATTTAGTTAAAGTCATTCGTCACGCTGCTCGTGATTTTACAGAAACCGAAAAGCAGTACAACCAAATTGAAAAAAAAGGGCTGGCTTTAATTTTTGCTGTCACTAAGTTTCATAAAATAATTTTCGGTAGACTATTTATTCTTGAAACAGATCACAAGCCACTTCTCGCTATTTCTGGTTACAATGAAGGCATTCCAGTACATACGGCCAACCGACTTCAGCGTTGGGCTCTCCAACTTTTTGCATGTGATTTCCAAATTCAATACGTTGAAACATCTGAATTTGGTCATGCAGATATCTTATCCAGGTTAATCAATCAGCAAAACAAACCTGAAAAAAACCGTTATTGCTTCGATTCAATTGGAAGAAGATATTACTGCCATCTTTCAAGATTCAATGCAGAATACACCAATCACCTTCAAACATATTCAGGAAGCGACTAAAACAGACCTTACCTTACAATAAGTAAAACAATACACATTATCTAGTTGGCCAACATCCTTGGGTGACGCTCAGGTCATCATTTTATCGTCGTCTAGAAGCTTTATCAGTAACACAAGATTGCTTAATGCTGCAAGATTGCGTTGTTATTCCTACACGTTATCAAAATCAAATCCTTAGACAATTACACAAAGGTCATCCAGGAATACAGTGCATGAAGGCTATTGCTCACTCACATGTATATTGGCCTGAAAGGGATTTTCAAATAGAAAACACTGTCAAAACATGCAATAATTGCGCTTTAGCAGCGAGAACTCTAGTCGTAGTTTTCTCGCAAAGTTGATCTACTCCAATAAAACCATGGAAAAGGTTTCACATAGATCATGATAGCATCATAAGAGAATACTATTTTCTACTTGTAGATTCTTACTTTAAATGGCCGGAAATCTATCCAACGACATCTATTTTAACCTTAACTTAGTTTTCGCCCGCAAATGTTAGATGGCGATCTAAAAAGTTCTAGTAGTCATTACTAACGCATCTGGTACTTTTTTCTTAGTTCTGACATTTCTCGATAACATTCAGTCAGCATAAACAATTGTTTGTATAAATAACAATTTTTTTTGCTTTGTGAAAAATGAATGGGTTCAGAAAAATTAGTGGGATCAGCAAGGAGTGCTGTATTACGAGCTGCTGAAACCAAACTGTTACTGCCAATTTTTATAAATGTCAATTGAACAAATTAAATGATGAGCTATTGCAAAAAAGATCAGCAATAGTGAGTAACAGGCGCAAAGTTATTCTCCTTTATGATAACGCTCGGCCACACACTGGAAAAACCATCAAGGAAATATTGATGCAACTCAAATGGGAAACTCTTCCTCACTCAGCATACTCACCAGACATAGCGCCTTCTGATTACCACTTGTTTAGATCGATGCAGCATATGAGTGGTACACGCTTCCGAAATGTTCAAGAAGTACGAGAATAAGTGGACGAATGGATTGTTTCGAAACCGAAATTGTTTTATTGAGATGGTATCACTCAGTTGCCAGAAAGATGGAAGAAATTTGTAGAAGGTGATGGAAAATACTTTCATTGAAATAATTTGTACAAATTTTTTCCAATAAACGTTTTTTCTCAGCCTTTTTTGGGCGGAAACTAAGTTAAGGTTCTAATATCACAGTTTCGAAAACTGTTGAAATTCTTGTAAATATTCTTGCTTGTTTTGGAATCCCAAACACCATTGACACAGACAATTTACATTTAAGGTTTTCTAATCTTTCTGTATTTCCAAGAGCATTACACATCTTCGTTGTCCTCCGTTTTATCCAAGTTCAAACGAACAAACAGAACGCTTTAAAAGAGAGACACCTTTAAAAGAGACGTACAAAAACTCAAGGCAGAGGAAAATATTAAGGAACACCTGCCCGTTTTCCTTCAACATTATCGTTTAACGCTAAATTCAAATCTTCCAAATAAGTTATCTCCAGCTGAAGCATTCCTGGGCAAGCCACTCAAAACGCTCAGCTCAAATCATTTGATGTTTGATCTACTCAAACCTCCAGAAGCAAAACAACATTACAAGGACAAGAACAAGGTCAAACGGAACATCAGTATAACCAAAAACATGTCAAGGCAAAACAATTTGAACCAGACGATACAGTATACGTCAAGATATATAGAACAACAATAACAAATGGCAGTGGACTCCAGAAAAAATAATTAAACGCATTGATCGGGTACTATACAATGTCCTTTTGGGCACAAAAGATCGTTTAGTCAGATCGCACGCAAATCAGCTGAGACTCAGAATCTCAAGCAAAGCTGAACAATACAATCAACTATTATACTATTAGATATCCTTCTGGATATTTTTGACATTCCAACATTTGATCAACCACTTGGTAAGGAACCACCAAATGTTCCATCCGCATCTACATCAGAAGATCACACAGAACCTGACAACCAATTAGCTGACACTCCAAATTACATCAAAAGCTCTCAACCAAGACAAGTACAGCTCAGGAGCTCCAACCAAAGAAAAATAGCTCCTCACCGATTCAAAGACTTTGTTCGACACTAAAAAGGGGAAGTGTTGTTAAGGACTCATATTTGCCGCGCTACACAATACACACAGAGCGCACTAGTGGGAGCGTTATACGCGCACCTTGAAAATCTGCCTTACACAGATACATGCATACATACAGACAGACATTCTACAGACTTCCGATATTCAAGTACCACGTGCATTACGATATTAATCTGTATAATTAAATACAATACCGGCCAAAATTATATCATTTTTCAATTATTTTTGATAATTTCTTTTTAAAGGCACAAATCTCTTAAATCATAATATATTTTAATGATAAATATAACTTACGTAAATAATAACTTTTTATTAAATAATAAAAACAGCAACATGTGAAAAATTATTTTTATTTCAAATTTTCAAAATATGTAAAATTTGAATCATAATTAATTTTAAGCCGTAACAAGTATAAATAATGTGGAATATTAAATTTAACTGCTAAAACTAAGTTATGGTGGTGAAAACAATGATTGCGACACGAAAAACAGAAAAGGACAAAAGTGCAACTATGAAAAAATTAATAAAAAATTCGAAGATTACAGTGTATGTTGTCAAATCTTATTATACTTTATATACGAGGTGTACCTTCCATCAAGAATTTACTATAAAATTTTGAGTGCATTTGATACACTTTGATAAAAATTATGCTTCAAAAATCGAAAGGTGATATAATTTTGGCCGGTAATGTATATACTTTTTTTGTGTCAGTCATCGTCTCATTCATTCACGACTTTAAAGACACAACACGTATATTTACAATTTACAAACATTTACAAGATTTCAA
This sequence comes from Solenopsis invicta, assembly GCF_016802725.1. Taxonomy (NCBI): domain Eukaryota; kingdom Metazoa; phylum Arthropoda; class Insecta; order Hymenoptera; family Formicidae; genus Solenopsis; species Solenopsis invicta. The sequence continues at coordinate 4,260,912 of NC_052673.1, forward strand.
AAGAAGTACGCGTCGTATACTTGTCGGGCTTAAAACACAGCTTTTTAAGAAAAACCTAGAAAGTAATATCACGGAAATTGAATTGCTAATCAATTTAATAATTTTTTGTGCTTACAAGTATTTATTATTTCCCTTCATCCTAAAAAACTGTAAAATATTTATTGCAAAAAATATTGCGCTAACCGAGGTTTTTAGCAATAAATTCTTTAATTAGTTTTTTAAAACACTTATTTTAGTACAAATTGAACAAGAATACTTTTTACGGTCGCAGCTAGGTCTTCGTGCTTGTATTGTTTGTGTGATTTTATATATTTTCCTCAAGTTCAATGAACTGCGCGCCGAAATTAATTTTCAGTCATAATAATTTTAAATTGAACAAAATTAAGTAATATTACGTACTATTAAATATTAACCCTTTTTTTATCTGAAAAAACTGTAAAGAAATTATTGCGAAAAATATCGGGAGGTCCCAGATCTGAACCCTGGAAAGTGATATTTTTTGCAATAATTTCTTTATAGTTTTTTCAGGGGTAAAAAGGGTTAATATTTAATAATACATAATATTACATAATCTTGTTCAATTTAAAATTGTGTTATGACTGAAAATTAATTCGGCGCGCAGTTTATTAAACTTAAGGAAAGTATATAAAATTACACAAACAATACAAGCACAAAGACCTAGCTGCAACCGTAAAAAGCATTCTTGTTTAATTTGTATTGATACAGCAACGTAAAAATATTTCTCTCTACTACTTATTTTAGTATTTTATTTCATGTTTTAAAACTTGGATCCTGTTAGGAACAAAGACACAGAATACGGAACACGCAATACGGAATAAAAGAGATGTCAAATTAGAGAAAGCATTTTTGGGGATTTTATTCTGAGGCCAAAACATAACTTTCAAGCATTATTTCGTTCTGACCACAGTACTTTTCGATTTTTCAGCTAATCCAAATACATGTTTATCATACGAGAAAAAAAGAGAAGATTAATAATAACATATAATGATTGTAATATTAATATTAACATTAAGAGTTACAAATATAATACAATTACGTCTATTACTTAGGAGGAGTAAGTGAACGAACAAGATATCTGACCACTTCGAAAAATCTTCTGAGCTCTGGCGCAGATGCTGTCGAACGACTTATGTCATCTTATAAAGTACGTACTTCAATTCATATTAATTTTTTTAATCTTGCATATTTTGAAATTAAAGTATAAATCCAAATGCGCGCGTGCGGAACACCAGAGTTAAAGATTTCGAAGAGATACGTTTAAAATATTATTATAAATACAATTTTTGTTAAAAAACCAGGAATTAGTCGCATTAGCAGGATATGCAGCACGCGTCAGTGAAATGTTAGACGTGTTTAAGGATGCTGCACTTTGCAAATACAAGAGGAACGTTGTCACCAGTAGTCCAGCGAGATCCCTTCCAAATGGTAACACTCAACAACTCGCAGAAAAAGTAATTGAATTTAGTAACGGCATTCCAATAATAAAAGGTAAGTCATATGATTCAACTAAATTTATATTCAGAAAACTTTAGAAAAATATACATTTTGACGCAAGAATTATTCTGTCTTGGAATATCAACTAAAGTCAGATGACTTGTGTCAATATGTGTAATATTTAAAATTATTAATTAATATAATTTTAATAAATTACTATTTTTTACTTGAGGTTGGTAAAATTAAACTATTAAAAAATTATTTTAATTTTTATATCTTGATGTAAGAGTAAATTAATTACACAGGTCGACAGTAATTATTCTTTAGAAGAAGCAGCTCTGATAAGCTTGATATATATTGTAAAGTCATATTTCTGTGTGATTTTCAAGAGATTTTAGCCGTCGTTCATCCTTGATTTAAAAATTATTAACGTAAAAAATTTTATGAATGGAACTATATTTTCATTACTAAGAAATTTGATTAGGGTTAGGTTAGAATTCTTCGGGGTGATGGTACAAATTGTACAAAAGAAAAAGCGGGGCCCTTCCCTTGCTCATACATACATGTATTCTTTCCATGCGAAACTCATGACAAAAACAAGTATAACATAGTGTTTCTTAAGTAATTTTTTATTACTTTTAATTTCGAGAAAGACCTCTCTGTACTCGCAACTGATTTGGGTGTACGGCTACAGCACGGCTGTAGTTACTGAGAACTAAGGTAACAAAGGTACGACTTCGGTGAAAGGCATACTCCCTCCGTTTTTTGCCAACCAAAGTTTGGCAGCAGTCAGAAGTAATAATAAATAATGCGACACATTTTAACTAAATATAAATGTGCTCTAGCAAATCATATGCTGTTAACGCACTTAATTTAAAATTACACATTTTTCTTTGCCTTTTGGGTTCATGTATTTGCTTGTAATATTAGTATAATGTATCAAAAGTAATTTATTTAGCTTAATTGAATTTGTTTATTACACCGTGGAATACGGTTTCAGAGAACTTTCTTTACATGGAAAAAACATATTAAACCATTGTAATTGTATGTTAAATCAATAAATTCATAAAATTGCAATATGTAATTACATATTAAAAGTAATCATACTGGCTATGCTTCAGTATCGTGCTAAATGAGCATTGGAATATAGCTACTGTATTTAAATTGATATTGTATGTACATTTAAAATGTAAATAGAAATATTTTGTGTGCAGTCAAAACAAACTTTTTTCATTCTGAGACATTCATATAATTTACGTTAATATAGTATATTTACGTTGAAAATCAAAATTCATATAAAATGTAACAATTATATTTGATTCGCTCCGAAAGGAAAGGGAGATATGAGATGGACCTCGCTTCGTGTAGAAAGTCGCAAATCCATGTGGAACGGTATAGTCATTGATCTCGTTTTGACCCTAAGCAGAGAAGGTAGGATAGACCGTGTTTCGCGTGGAAAGTGGCAAACTCATATGGAATAGTACTAAGATGGACCTGGAAAGTTGAAAACCCGTTATAATTTTCATAATCTTTTTATGATTATAACTTTTAACAAATAGAAAAATATCGAGCAAAAGTTAATGAGAATCAGCGCTGTTGTCAATGCGCACAAAAAATTTATTCTATACAGTCAAATTACAAAAATATGAACGTTTCGACTCTTATTTGAGTTATTCTCAACATAAAAGTTTTTTAACTAACATAATATAGGGGAGTTTGAAGAGTTGTGAGCCGGGTTTTTTTTTAAATGTTAACCACCACAAAAATTGATATTTTACGCACCTGAAAGGTTAGATTCTCTAATACACCTCAAAAAGCAAGTACTGGCTTAAAAAGTTTATTGAAAGGCTTAACGGTTGTAAAATTTTGATATGCTTGAAAACGAGGTGTATTTTTTAAATTTTCAAAAATTTTGGAGAGTTTTAAGCCACGACTTAAAATGGAAGATAATGATATATTTTAGTGGTATTCTTTATTTAATATGTAGAAAAAAAATTAAGATAATTCTGATAAAGAAATAAAATCCATATAATCTGATTATTCCAATTCACAGTAAACACAGATTTAATAGCCAATTTTTAAATTGGCACATTTCAAGTGCACAGCTTGATTGCATCGTATTCATTGCAATGTACCTTAGTAGCATTTTCTGGCATTTTCTGCAGGACAGAATCTGTGTGCAGTTAATTGCAGTAGAATTGAGTCAAATGTGTAAAAGATTATTCCCAAAAGAGCTATGCTGGCAGATTGCTAGCAGACTGCTTCAATATTCGTGCACTGTACTTGTATATGAACTGCTTGCAGAAACTTGGTACAGATATTGAGCTATCTTGAAGCAGATTCTTCCCGCAACTGCAGTCTGTAAGCAGTCTAGCAAAGTTCTTCAGCAGAATGACATAAGATTTTTTTAACAGAAGTAGTGCGCAGATCTTGTGCAAATATTGCACGAATATGATCTGCAGATTTCTGCAAATTTCTTACAACAGAAATGACGCGCAGATCTTGTGCAGATATTGTACAGATTCTGCTTAATCAGCGGCAGAAAGATCTGCTGCAAAGTTTATAACAATTTCGGAATAAAATGGATTTAACAAGTGAATGCTAGTGCCACCGCTAGGTGGCCACGCTGCGGAAGATCTTCTCGTGAGTCGAGTGCGGCCACCGGCGTTATATCTAGGCGCCACCGCGGCCGACTTCTCAGCTCATACTCCAGTGAGATTTTTATGAGCTCTGTGTTGTAACCTCAAGACGAATACTCGCTCTCATTTTTTTCAAACATGGCGTGTGCGTGTGCGTGTAACGCTGTTCCACATAAAATTTTATATTTTTACATGTAAATAACAATTTGTATTGGTATTTAATCTTATTCATAAATGAAATGTTTAATTCAAATTTAATCTGTTTCTAATCCATTTTAAGACTATACTAAAATATTCTGGTGAAAGAATTTTACAAATCTTGCAGCAGATATATATACAAATTTCTTGCAAGAATTTGACTGCAGAATCTTTCAGAAGAATTGAACAGAATGAGGAAGTAGATCATAACGTCCTGTTAGCAGAATCTTTTAAGAATCTACTACAAGATTTACAGCAGTCTTGCAGAAAATTGCTACTAGGGGAATTATTTTTGTTCAATTTCTTCCCGCTAGTGTGGTTACTTAGCGATGAAACAAAATTGCCCAATTTTTCATTCGATGCGGTTAAAGGATCTACGTATGCCTCATTTAGTTTCGAAATGTAGCGAGTCAAATTGCTTTTATCAATGTTATATGCTCGACCGCACCGCTTTCTTTATAATCGTCACCTCTTTGATGACAGCCACTAAGACATTAACATCGATCGCTGGCTTACTAAATTCACTTTGTAACGACCCGTCTTTTTCCGCGCACGGGGCGGTGCGTGAGTGCGGACGGACCAGGACGCGGAGGGAGGTCGCCAAGAGAAACTAGACTTGCGTTTGCTTTAGGTGGTAAATACAATAGTGCGTTTATTTCGCGTTGACTATATACAGGTGGAGTGGCTTGGCCATGACGCGCGGACGGACGGATGGCGGTGACGCTCGGACGGACGCAACAAAACTTACAGACTACGCGCGGACGGACGGACGAGAAACGGAACGCGCGGACGGAACGAACGGTATTTACAGTTGGTGCTTGCCGCGGTATCGGAATCGCGCTTATTGTCGCGACTTAGTTCGCGGAATTCCGGCCTCGAGTTTTCCGAGAACTCGAAGCCGGTGTTGACGCGCGCAGACCGTGGCCTTGCCGAAGGCCGTGGCCACGGCCGTGAATGACGCGCGCTCGGTGCGAACGTACGCGGATCGGGGATTCCCGTCGCGAGCGGTTAATACCGCGATGTTCGGCGGTGGTGATCAACTCACGCCAAGAGCCCTTGGTAGAGGCGCGGAACTCCACACCCCAGGTCGTGAGTCGATACCTTAGCGGGGACGGCGGATCGGGAATTGTCGACCAGGATCTCCTGGTGGAGCCCAAGGTGTACTTGAGCCCGTTTCTATCGGCGGTGTCGGAGAGGCGGAAGGCTCTTGCCAAGACTGCTTGGCGGAAGCTAAGGCTCTTAACTCCCAAGTGAGCGCTAGGATGGGCTTCTTCTATGGATCGGAGAGTGGACGGAGAAGAAGACCGCTCGACTCTCGGAGCGGCGGCGCTTATATACCCGAATCTCGAGAGCAGGGACGGTGCGGGGGTACGGAACGGTACGGAGTCGGTGGGGGTCTCCCCGCTGCTCGAGATCGGTCCGGCGGTCGCCACTCCGGTCGAGCGCGTGCGCGCGGAGATCTGTCACGCAGATCTCACGTGCGGATGCGTCAACGCGCGCTACGCCGGTATCTGAGTGTATTTTCGGCGCTATGTGCCAGGTTTCTGCTGTCCGGCGGTTGTTCGGCCGGACAGCCCGGAACGATGGACGGTCCGAGGGGGGAGCGGAAAGGCGGTTTGTTACAACTTGTATACTTATGACGCGGCATGATGACTACCTACAATTAAAACACGAAGAAATCACAAAAACTCTACTAAATACACTATGAAATTGCATGAAACATCCAAATGCATGAATATTGCGAAATACTCATGAAAAATGCTAACTCAAGTTGAAAAAATGGCAAAAATGTAGTGGTTCACAATTCCCAGATACTACATTATTAAAATGACCGCATAGTAATTAACACATCGAATGTTTATGCAAAATTCCTTTTATGCATCGAAACAATAGTTCACGAGTAATAATTTTGTAATATATTTATTTTTGCAATTAGCTTGAAAAAAATAAGTAAGGTCAGAAATACAAATAGTCAAAAAAACTTTATGAAAAAAATTAAAAGTCGAAATGTGAAAAGATATTTAGACTCTGTGTTGACGCTACGAATGCTATTCAAAAAGTAAGATCGCATGGAACGAAACATTTTACCGTAGTTGGAACATGTTAAAATTTTAAATATGGCCGACTTTGAGTGCTAGATCACAAACTCCCCAAACTCCCATAATAATAATGACTAATCATCTGGTCATCATCGATCCGATATTTATTGTAGTCACTCACGGTGCCAGACCCGAAGTGTAAATGTCCCACCGTGTAAGTAGATAGAGAAGATAGCATACTCTCTCTATGACTGTGAAATTTTACTTAGTATTGTTACAACCGGGTAGGTCATCTTGTACACTCGTACACTCGCGCACTTCAATTGGACACACGTTCTTTAAAAATAATAAATAAGGTATACTTTACAAACTAACGGTCTTTAATAAAATATAAGTAATAGCTTGTTTTACAAGAATAAAACCAAGACCGAACACACAATAACAACAACCGTTGGCAGGGAACGATCTTCTCCTGTCGCGCTCATCGATCGCCTCGCATGAATCGATGAGCGCGACATAGCAGCTTCTACAGGGCGGGCACGCCACACTGCACTCTTTTTGAAAGTTGTTGTCCCGACAACTAACTCAGAAGGCTTCCAAAAAATTTTCACGACTTCTTGCCTGTTTATACTTTTCACCTTGAGTCTTGCGTGCTTTTTTCTTTATTCTTCGGACAAGGGAGAGAGGAATTGACTCTCGGAAACCCAATGCCTAAAAGGCATCCCAAGTTTCCGTCTCGCCATTCGTTTTTAGGCCCACGGAAAAACCCCAAATTAAAAACTGGAGCGAGGTGGTCTTTTTAAAAAGAACTACGGCAATTTTTTTACGAAAAACGTCACTTTGCACGAATCTCAGAAGTGAAATTAAATCAGAATCCGACGAGTATCTCACTTAAAATAAAATAACTCTGTAAGGGAAAAAACATCTTTTAGCCACGAATTTTCGTCTCCTATATCTTAAACATAAGACAAGTCTTAAATTTAAGACAAAGTTCTCGCGAAAGGACTTAAATCCGACGATTCTCCGCTTCACGTTGAACTTCTGCCTCAGGCCACCGATCGCTGTCTTTTGCGATCCAGAAAAAAAGAATTGAAGCTCGCTTTCAGCTCCTAACAAAAGGACAATCTTTAGAACTAATATCCGAAGGCGAGGATTTCTAGGGAAGCTTGACAACCTCTTGCTCTACTCCGAGCTCCTACCATGGGTTACCAAGCTTCGTTAACTCCCAAACCAATACCATTCTGAGAGAAGAAAAAAAATCTTGGACTCTCTTCTGTTCCATCCCCAGCTTTTGCCACGGGTAACCAAGCGTCGTCCTCCGCGATTCAGACGACCTCCTGCTCTATCCTAGGCTCTTGCCACAAGTTATTGAACATCGTTTGCGTCTGTAATCACAATCTACTTGACAACCTCCTGCTCTACCCTGGGTTTCTGCCACAGGTCACCCAGCATCGTTTTAAGCAATATCAAACATAAATGACGATCTTCTGTTCTCACCCGGGCCTCTGCTTCGGAAAACTGAACACCGTTTGCTGCAAATCCATTCCTTTGAGTTAAATCAAGAAATTCTAAAAAGAATAGAAACTAATGCTAAGTTTCTGAGGAAAGAATGGTCCTCAAATCCATCTCTCAAGACAAGGTTTTCCAGGGAAACACAACGGCCTCCTGCTCTACCCCGGGCCACTGCCACGAGTTACCGAGTGCTGTCCGAGCCATTCCCAAACTAACTCCGTTTTTGAAGAAAAGAAATCTCTGACCGTCTCTCTCCTTCCTGGGATGAAATCTTAATCTCGAAAAGAAGAAATTTTAAACTAAAATCAAAACTTTCTCATTTCCTCTAAATTACTCAAGAAATTGAAAATTCTAAGAGAAAGCGATACGCCATGCGTTAACTAAAACAGTAAAAATCAATAGAAAAAGATATAAGTGTAAAACGCGCTTGACAAGAATTTTCCATAACCCTCCGTTCTTTAGTCAAACCCGCTCCACAAAATTCGATTAATTCGAGTTTCCCTTTTCTACAGAAGTCATTCCGCGCGGAAATGTCCCACAACTCCGCACTGCCAACACTCTTTTTGCGCGCACTCAGAATTCTTTTCAAAAACCGTTTACCTCTCCTTTCAAATTTCTGTGGAAAACTGTTTTCCTGAATAACTTTGATAGACATTCCCTTACGGAAATGAACTATTGGAAAGCCAATAATCACTATTGACTTACAACAATGATTATTCATTCTCTATTAGTGATTATGTAGTATCTAATGATTGGAATTATTCGCAATAATCATTTCCTAATAGTTTTTGAATTAATGATTATTGATTTCATAATGAGATTATTTACAATAATCATTCCCCAATAGTTCTTATATGGAAAGATTATTGATTTCATAATTAGGTTATTTGGAATAATCACCAGCACACTACTTTTAATAGTTAATATATAAATGATTATTAGTCGACTATTCACAATAAACCCAAAACGAACTGGATTGTTTTATACGTATATTAAACGCAAGTATGGTATAAAACAAGTATAGGTATAGGTATGTGTATATAGGTGACATGTATATAGGTAAAACGGTTTTTATACGTTAGTGCAATATACGTTTATTATAATCGTTTTTATTACGTATATATGTTACGGGCAAAGTCCGCATGGTGTGCAGTGTCGACATTGCCCGGGCAAAGTCAGCTTTGCACAACGGAACTGGGCAAAGTTGTTTAAAATGCTTTATTAGCGGACATTGCCCGATTTGATGTGGGCAAAGTCAACACTGCCCATCCAGCGGTGGCAATGTCAGCAACTGTTATTTCATTGCTGACTTTGCCCGGTTTCAAGTGGGCAATGTCGACATTGTCAAATCTCTGTGGGCTAAGCTGCGCTAGATGAACGGAATTAATACCTGCAAGTTTCTTAATTTTTGAGGGTTAATATTTATGTAATAAAATAACAATTTTAACAATATTTATTAGACAATATATCAGTAGAGTACATTAACAGTATTAGATTATATATAACAGAGTATATATTAAAATACATATATTTATTAAAATATAAATCCAAAACTCAGTTATAGTTTTCTTTTAAAATAAAGTAAACACTTATTGATTTATTTAGAATATTGCAAACACAAAAAAATTAACCCTTATTGATTTAATTAGAATACTGCAAACATAAGAACATTAACTCATTGTTGAAACTATATATGATTTTTGAATCATATACCGATTTAGATAATTATTTATTTTGACATGGCAATGAGTTGTGACATTTTGAATTACATAAAATGTTTGCTTTTCTACACTTACAACGGTTTGTTGTGCATTTAATTTTGCAGCTACATTTAATATAGCCCTGAGATCCAAACGCTGATTGATCAGCATTGATACTACGTAGTGACATTTCACACTGTGGTACATCTGTTGAAGATAGAAACATTTCGTTACAAATACCGAACTGATTTCGAGAATAAAGAGAAGATAAAATGCCACTCTTGGTGCCGATTTTGTACAATCCATCTTCTGTCACTTCTAATATGACTCCTATAATATTTTTCGGATCACCTTTATTACGATCAACACTTGGTAGTGGAATGGTTACAGATGTACCAACTTCAGCAGATGGAAATTTTTTCTCGCTCATGCGCAACATTCTTTTAGCTTGTTCCTGAATACCGTCTATCGCTTTGTTTTTGTTAGAAATGAGATCGCGTTTGACTGTGCAATTATGACATAAAACGTTAGAGTTCTCTGTTGGTAACTCACAGCAAAAATTATGAACAGGCACCTTGCATTCTGTGCAGTGATATATGTCGCCATCTCCTTTCTCACAAATAGAACATATTAGAACAACCGACGCAGAATTTACATTTTCAAAAAAATCAATGTTTTCGCGAACTTCTTCAGTAATAGGTGTATTATTGGTAGTCTCAGATGATCCGTTGTCATGTATTTCAGTTGAATCAATTATGCGTTCTAATTCTTCTTCTGTTACTATATCATTTATTACGGACAATGGTAAATGAGATGATCGAAGACCAACGTGAGCCTTTCTACCAAACATTGCCTCATATGGTGTTTGTTTGATTGCAGAATGCCAACTGGTATTCTTTTTCCATTGACAGAAACGTAATCCTTGAGACCATTTAGTCAAATTGTTTTCCTCCATCCAGGCAATAAGTATGTCTTGTACATCTCGGTTTGCACGTTCAACACTACCCTGACTCTCAGAATGTCTCGGTTTACCGTGCACTATTTTAAGATCAGGCCACATACTTTTTAATTCTTCGATAACGCTATTACAAAACTCTCTTCCATTGTCTGATTGTAAGACGGATGGACAACCAATAATGCAAAATATGTCTACAAGATTATAAGCGACCTCTACAGCAGTCTTGGTCTTTAGCAGGCGAAGACACACAAATTTAGTTAAGTGTTCTTGATAATTTAAAATAAATTTATATTCTCCGTCCTTGCTCGTTTGCATGTCGATTAGGTCTACTTGTGCTCGGTGATTAATTTCTTTAAATATCAAAGGCTTTACTACAACACCTTTTTTGAGATGGGTTTTCTTTTTTTTACAGATGAGACAAAGCTCAAGATAGATATGAATCACTTCTCTTGTTATATTTACGTACTTTGTTTTAATATTGTTTTCCAACTTATGTTTTCCACCATGTCCAGTTTCCAGATGTGCCATATGAATAATGTCAAAAACTTGTTCGTTATGTACGTAATACTTAATCTTCTTCTCATGTTCCAACACAGGCTGAATAAGTTTCTTAGACTCACCTAAAGATGTAAAATTAATCAGATTCTCTATGACAATTATTCAATATGATAATTATGGTACGATAAGATGGTAATTTATTGGTAATTTTGATAAAATTTATTGTGTCTGATAGCTTTATGCGCTAATAGTTTAGGTAGTAATCATTGTCCACACTAATCCATAAGTTTAACAAAATTCTTTTATGTTCTTATTAATTGTGCTCTAATTACTGTATATTACATGTAGCATGCTACATGTATGAATATACAGTATTAAAATATTTTCTGAGCAATATGAATTAGATAAAATGTTTTATTCGTTACAGTCTAAATATTCCTTTTAAGCTTCATATCAACCTATTTTATTTCTGAAATTTCTCGAAGTAATTATTTAGAAATAATTTTTCCATAGTTTATCAAGTAAGTTACCGTCAAATTGAGTCATCTTCATTTCTGTATGAAAACATTTCTAGATTCTTAGACATCTCTAGACTCACCTACTGATAATACATCGTATCTTTTTAGGCGTCTATAATCAGTGTATGTTTTTTTATTTCTGATTTTTGCTTCTTCTACTGCACAAATTAAATTTTCGTATGCGTCTGAATTTTCTATTAAAAACGAATTTATACTTAATTTTAAAGATTTCAATTTTTCGTTAAATTTTTCACGCATTTTATCTGCAGCCGTGTTTGTAGTCGAGTTTGTATCCGTGTTTGTATCCGAGTTTGTATCACACATTATCTGCAAATAGCAAATACAATTTCATTCAAACTTTGAAGAGTCACAGGAACATAACACCGGAGGCGTTGAGATACGGTACGCAACATACGCTCTAGCATAAGGCACAAGATTTGAAAGAACGCAAAATTTTAATATGCGCCAATAATTTTTTAAGTATAAAAACATAAAATGCTTGGTCGGCTCAATGAGCTCGTTTGTAGAACAGCGTTAAACATTTTTTTGTTTCGTGCTTGGAGCGCGTGAGCCACTTTCCAGCGTAGGGGCGCTTAAGACGATCGTAACGCCACCGCACCACACAGTCTGCACGTTACAGATCACGGAGTTGATGCAGGAGGTTATGGTAGGCACTGAGCGCAAAATAATTTATTAATTTGTAAATTATTATGTTATTCGTTTACACTAATACACAGCTCATGACAGCGAAAGATTATCGAATATTTTGCATGAAATTGTACCTTGTCTTTAAAGTTTTGAATGAAATTGTATTTGCTATTTGCAGATAATGTGTGATACAAACTCGGATACAAACACGGATACAAACTCGACTACAAACACGGCTGCAGATAAAATGCGTGAAAAATTTAACGAAAAATTGAAATCTTTAAAATTAAGTATAAATTCGTTTTTAATAGAAAATTCAGACGCATACGAAAATTTAATTTGTGCAGTAGAAGAAGCAAAAATCAGAAATAAAAAAACATACACTGATTATAGACGCCTAAAAAGATACGATGTATTATCAGTAGGTGAGTCTAGAGATGTCTAAGAATCTAGAAATGTTTTCATACAGAAATGAAGATGACTCAATTTGACGGTAACTTACTTGATAAACTATGGAAAAATTATTTCTAAATAATTACTTCGAGAAATTTCAGAAATAAAATAGGTTGATATGAAGCTTAAAAGGAATATTTAGACTGTAACGAATAAAACATTTTATCTAATTCATATTGCTCAGAAAATATTTTAATACTGTATATTCATACATGTAGCATGCTACATGTAATATACAGTAATTAGAGCACAATTAATAAGAACATAAAAGAATTTTGTTAAACTTATGGATTAGTGTGGACAATGATTACTACCTAAACTATTAGCGCATAAAGCTATCAGACACAATAAATTTTATCAAAATTACCAATAAATTACCATCTTATCGTACCATAATTATCATATTGAATAATTGTCATAGAGAATCTGATTAATTTTACATCTTTAGGTGAGTCTAAGAAACTTATTCAGCCTGTGTTGGAACATGAGAAGAAGATTAAGTATTACGTACATAACGAACAAGTTTTTGACATTATTCATATGGCACATCTGGAAACTGGACATGGTGGAAAACATAAGTTGGAAAACAATATTAAAACAAAGTACGTAAATATAACAAGAGAAGTGATTCATATCTATCTTGAGCTTTGTCTCATCTGTAAAAAAAAGAAAACCCATCTCAAAAAAGGTGTTGTAGTAAAGCCTTTGATATTTAAAGAAATTAATCACCGAGCACAAGTAGACCTAATCGACATGCAAACGAGCAAGGACGGAGAATATAAATTTATTTTAAATTATCAAGAACACTTAACTAAATTTGTGTGTCTTCGCCCGCTAAAGACCAAGACTGCTGTAGAGGTCGCTTATAATCTTGTAGACATATTTTGCATTATTGGTTGTCCATCCGTCTTACAATCAGACAATGGAAGAGAGTTTTGTAATAGCGTTATCGAAGAATTAAAAAGTATGTGGCCTGATCTTAAAATAGTGCACGGTAAACCGAGACATTCTGAGAGTCAGGGAGTGTTGAACGTGCAAACCGAGATGTACAAGACATACTTATTGCCTGGATGGAGGAAAACAATTTGACTAAATGGTCTCAAGGATTACGTTTCTGTCAATGGAAAAAGAATACCAGTTGGCATTCTGCAATCAAACAAACACCATATGAGGCAATGTTTGGTAGAAAGGCTCACGTTGGTCTTCGATCATCTCATTTACCATTGTCCGTAATAAATGATATAGTAACAGAAGAAGAATTAGAACGCATAATTGATTCAACTGAAATACATGACAACGGATCATCTGAGACTACCAATAATACACCTATTACTGAAGAAGTTCGCGAAAACATTGATTTTTTTGAAAATGTAAATTCTGCGTCGGTTGTTCTAATATGTTCTATTTGTGAGAAAGGAGATGGCGACATATATCACTGCACAGAATGCAAGGTGCCTGTTCATAATTTTTGCTGTGAGTTACCAACAGAGAACTCTAACGTTTTATGTCATAATTGCACAGTCAAACGCGATCTCATTTCTAACAAAAACAAAGCGATAGACGGTATTCAGGAACAAGCTAAAAGAATGTTGCGCATGAGCGAGAAAAAATTTCCATCTGCTGAAGTTGGTACATCTGTAACCATTCCACTACCAAGTGTTGATCGTAATAAAGGTGATCCGAAAAATATTATAGGAGTCATATTAGAAGTGACAGAAGATGGATTGTACAAAATCGGCACCAAGAGTGGCATTTTATCTTCTCTTTATTCTCGAAATCAGTTCGGTATTTGTAACGAAATGTTTCTATCTTCAACAGATGTACCACAGTGTGAAATGTCACTACGTAGTATCAATGCTGATCAATCAGCGTTTGGATCTCAGGGCTATATTAAATGTAGCTGCAAAATTAAATGCACAACAAACCGTTGTAAGTGTAGAAAAGCAAACATTTTATGTAATTCAAAATGTCACAACTCATTGCCATGTCAAAATAAATAATTATCTAAATCGGTATATGATTCAAAAATCATATATAGTTTCAACAATGAGTTAATGTTCTTATGTTTGCAGTATTCTAATTAAATCAATAAGGGTTAATTTTTTTGTGTTTGCAATATTCTAAATAAATCAATAAGTGTTTACTTTATTTTAAAAGAAAACTATAACTGAGTTTTGGATTTATATTTTAATAAATATATGTATTTTAATATATACTCTGTTATATATAATCTAATACTGTTAATGTACTCTACTGATATATTGTCTAATAAATATTGTTAAAATTGTTATTTTATTACATAAATATTAACCCTCAAAAATTAAGAAACTTGCAGGTATTAATTCCGTTCATCTAGCGCAGCTTAGCCCACAGAGATTTGACAATGTCGACATTGCCCACTTGAAACCGGGCAAAGTCAGCAATGAAATAACAGTTGCTGACATTGCCACCGCTGGATGGGCAGTGTTGACTTTGCCCACATCAAATCGGGCAATGTCCGCTAATAAAGCATTTTAAACAACTTTGCCCAGTTCCGTTGTGCAAAGCTGACTTTGCCCGGGCAATGTCGACACTGCACACCATGCGGACTTTGCCCGTAACATATATAATACGGAACGTATTTTATACGTTGAAAAATGTTTTACAAAATGCCAAAAATGTGTTTAGGTTTATAACACGTATAAAAATGGTATAAAATACTATCATATATTAATTAAACGTTTCTTAAATACGTTTATGATTTTTAAAAGTTGTCCCTTTAAATAACGTATCAAAAATAGGATTTAATATCCAGGTATGATATACTTTTTAAATATATTAATAAAAGTTTAAGCCTAAATTATATTTATACGTTTTTATTGCAGCAATATTTAAACGAATAATAAACGTATTTTATACACATTCGGTATAGCTAATTATAGGTTTATTGAAAACGTATATTATTTATGAAATGAAAAACATTTATAAATTATTTCAGAAATACCAAATACGGTTAAAATCTAAGACATTCAATTATTAATAGTTATTTTACACGTAAAAACATATTACGGTGCTTTCAAAAATCAAGCGATTTGCTTTGGTTTTGAGTCTCAAACATAGATTTTGTACTATGTCTATGGTCTCAAAACTTTTTCGCGACGCCAGTCTTCGCGCCTTTGCGGTTTGCGCGGCTTCCACTAGGTGGCCATGCCGCGAGGAATTTTCTCGTGGGTCGAGTGCGGCCACAGCCATTATATCTAGGCGCCACCGTGACCGTCTTTCTAAATCGCACTTCAGTGAAACTTTTGTGAACTAATTGTTGTAACCTCGAGACAAATTGCGCTCTCGTTTTTTTTCAAATGTAATGTGTATGTGGTTCGCTGTTCCATATAAAATTTTATATTTTTACATGTAAAAATAACAATTTGTATTGTTATTAAATCTTGTACATAAATGTTTAATTCAAATTTAATCTTCATTTAATCCTTTTGAACGAAGAAGAAGAAATATTTTTTTGGAAACTATAATTTATTACGTTTAATTATTGATTTATCAATACATATTTTATATGACTACCATATATAAATCGTAGTGACTATTGGGCTCAAATAATTTTTCAATAGTTCTGTGTAATAGTTCGTCCCAATAATCCGCGAAAAACTATGACGAATAATCCAATAGTTTTATTAATAGCTTTACTAATAGTTACAATAGTCCATTTCCGTAAGGGTTGCTTTCTCTATTGCGGGTTTCAAAGAATTAAGATTATAGAATTCAGATTAAATATTGTTTTTAAATCTAGCATTATTTCAATGTCAATGCATAAGTTGATAAATAAATAAGAAAAGAATGAGAATAGGATAGAAGTTTTTAGAGAGTGGGAGAGAGAGAGGGGGGGGGGAGGGAAAGCAGCGCTTGAGCTGTCAGTTGATCACTGCGATTGCCTCACGTAATCGCCCATATCAAACAGTAAGTTGCACCAGCCCTGCTTCTCCGCTATACGCCCCTAATTATTGGATAATTATTTCATTTATAATTTACAAACAAAGCTTCGGACAAGTTTTTGCCAAAGGGAAAGTTGATTCAGAATAACCTCAGGAATATGTCTCTTCAAGGACATGAGGTTATTCTGAATCATCCTGTATATAGTAAAAAATGACGTTAATCATATACGGTTAATAATTGGAAAACTATTTTAGCTAAAATTTTGGGTACATATTGCATGTAAAGATTGCGAACTACTTTAGCACTATCCGTACAATACCATGTGAAAATATATTCCGCTTAGCATCCCTTGGCAGAGATCGAAACCCTACAGTTAACGTCATTCCTGTGATATTTTGTGACTTCAACCCCTCTCCGTCGGGTGTATGCGTGTGTGTGCAAATATATAATATAAATATAAACGAATTTGTATCTTATTCACATTTTCAAAATCTGGTGATAATGATTCTCCATTAAAGTAACCATTTATATATTTACTCGTTGATAAAACGAAACATGGAAGTTGATGTTATTATTAGGTGTACTTGTGGATGCAAAATGAGTCTACGTTTTTGAATATTGCTTTCAATACTTGTATTTCTTTGATCTCTTGGTAAAGCTCAATTTCAAAAGAACATTTCAATGCTTGTTTAATTTCTCGATAATTACTTTAATAAAGAATCATTATCATTAGATTTGGAAAGTGCAAACAAGATGTGAATTTGGTTATTTTTATATTATACACGCTCACACACATACATACAGCAGAGAAAAGGAAAGAGTTTGATGTCACAAAATATCACAGAAGTGATGAACTGTGAAGTTCCGATCTCTGCCAAGGGATGCTAGATAGATTATATCTTTACGTAATGCATTTTGAATAGTGCAAAATAATCTGCAATTTTTACATGTAGTATGTACCTACAACTTTAGCTATAAAATCATAACTTTTATTTATTAACCATACCGATTAATGTCATTTTTTACAATATTTAAGTTTTTTTTGCAACGTTCTTACCACTTCTCGGATAAATAACTGTTTTTTCTTATTATTTGAGGACCCAAACAATGATTTTTTAAGATTTATTTAAGAGTGTCTTGAGGGCTAAAATTGACACATTTTAACACCTTCCTTTTTGTATCACATTATATTTTTCAGAAAATTAAGATCAAATGTGACAAATAACCTGTTATTTGCACATTTTTGAAATAACTTTTTAAATAAACCTGACGTGTTAAAAGCTTTCAATAGAAATTGAATTAAAGCTTGAACCTTATATTTTAAGATGATCACAATGAAAATAATGTTGCACCCGCTTATTTTGAACGGTAAAAGATTTTCGTTACGCGTGCGCTTGTAACTCTTCACTGCTTGGAGAATTCTGGAATTATATAACAAACAAGCCAAACTATATTTTTTATCGGATTAACTTTCTTAATTTTAAATTAAAGTAGGTTAAATTTTAGAAAGTAAAATCTGATTTTAATTTATTTGTTTATTTATTAAAGCTTTTTAACTACAATTGTAATAAACTTTATTTTCTGGAAAGAAAATATGACATTTTCTGTTTAGAAACAGTTAAAAATTAATTTAACAAGGGGAAATCCAAATCTGATCCCACAACAAATGTTGCTAAATTTTAAATACGACATAGTATTTCCTCTCACCCCTCACACTATTACACAGTACAATAACTGTTGCCAATATGCGATAGTTAATTAACAATCGTTTAAAGTTTACCGTGCCTATTATACCAAGCCGTTAGAGATCATTATCGTACACCCAAGGACTTTGATTTTGTCCATGGGGAAATTTTCCAAATTGAGAAGTCACCACTTTCTACATACTCGCAGTTCATGATTAATGAAACGACTAGAGCTTATTGGTCGTTACGTTAATCATGAACTGTAAGTATGTAGAAAAATAACGACTTCTCAGTTTAAAAAATTTCCCCATGGACAGAATCAAAGTCCTTGGGTGTACATTATACAGTTGAGCGAGTAAGGTACCCGACTACAATAACAACAATAACAACTTCATACAAATCAAACATGAATCTATTAATTCAAATTTTGGGATACTTCATAATTTAATTGAAAAGCAGGAAATAGAAAAATAGAAGCCAATCAGAACTTGCGCTAGTAGTGGAAAATCAGAATGTATTGTTTCCTATTAGCATGAGATCTGATTGGCTTCTGCTCTTCTGTTTTATGCTTTCCTATAGTATGAAATCCCCCTTATTCGTACTTGGTTTGTTAATCGACAATTTTATACAAGTTAAGCAATATAAACCAACAAATAAAATTGAATCATCAGGTAACTTCTGACTCTCGCTTTTGGTGATTGACATGTAACGTGTTGGGATCTGATTATAAAGCGGGAGTCAGAAGTTAACCATACTCTAGGGCCGAAACTAAAAAGGTAATATTTACCCATAAAAATTTAATTCAACATAACTTATATAATTTGTCAAATAATTTTGATATATCGTACATCATTGTACTCATTAGAAAAAACACTACAACTTTCATTATATAGAAATATTAACTTTATCATGTCCGCTGCCAAAATTGCGTGTCCGCGGAAATTTTTAATATATTTAACGTTTTTAATATATTTCTTCCTGTCAAACAATATTATTGATTATATTATTATATTTATATTATTGCAAATCACTCCTATATTTTAAGTGCCATAATAAAAATTACAGATAATTATAAATTTTAACAGCTGTTTTATGCAATTTTTGCACAGATCGAAAAACTGCATAAAGAGCATATTAATGTAAGTTGTGTAAAAAAACTAAAAATATCTTTTATATTTGTTATATTTTTTTCCAATACCAGTCATGTTTTTACAAGAATAAAAAAATTAAAAATTTACGATTAACTAGTTTTTAGTTTTGTCCTTGCTGTCATTCTTTGAAATTTGAGTATTTCAACTCCGGCAAACATTAATTTGAGGTTAGAACAATATTCTACAGCTTTGTTTAAGTCCACTTTGACCACGACTTGGCAAAGATCGTCTTATTCGGTTGTATATACGTCATATAAGACGTCTTATTACGACTATGAATTTATGACTAATAAGATAGTCTTAAGTCTGTTCTTATTTCGAATAAGAGCTGTCTATGAATCATGTCGAGACCAAACAAGACATTTCCAAACAAGATTGTCTTGGACAAGTCTTGACTTGAGATATTACTCAAGCATTTGCTTGATTTCTAACTATGAATCTAGAGGGCAACTTAAGACCGTACTTAAGACAATCTTGAAAATAAGTAACGATTATGAATACAGGCCTATGAGGTATTTTTGATTAACTCAAGGTGTCTAAAGTTGTAAATTGATGTGTTCGATAATATATTTCGGACTCTACGCAAAAGTCTTCTCTTTCACGGCACTATAGTATTTTAACTTTAGACAGAGTAACTTACGCGTTTGGATCTATTTGAACGTGTTTTGTCCTGTTTCTTTTACATAAGATTATTCACGAAAAAGTTTCACTCACACACTACAACATAGGCTAAAAATCCCGGGATTTTCAATGAAAACAAGCGTTTTTTGGACAAAGTTATATTTATTCTTCAACATAGTTGCCTTCGAGTGCGATACACTTGGTATAGCAATTTTTCAACATTTCAATGCCTTTTCTGTAGTACAAAACGTCCAAGTCTTCAAAATACGCCTTGGTTTCCGCGATGACTTCCTCATTTGATATGAATCTCTTTCCCTGGAGCCACCGCTTGAGGTTTGGGAATAGATAATAGTCGTTGGGGACCAAGTCTGAAGAATACGGCGGGTGAGCAACCAATTCGAGTCGTAATTGATCCAATTTGGCCATCGCTTTCAAGGACGTGTGTGACGGTGCGTTATCGTGCTGGTACATAACTTTTTTCTTCGCCATAAGTGTGCCGTTTTTTCTGTATTCCGTCGTTCAGTTTGTCCAATAACGCTGCATAATATTCTTCCGTACTGTTTTTCCCTTCTGTAGGTAAGCGATGAAGATTATGCTATGCGCATCCCAAAAAACGGAGGCCAATACCTTCCCGAACGAGCGTTGGTTTTTTAGTCGCTTTGGTCGGCTTTTGTGGCTTTTCAGTCACTCTGCAGACTGCCTATTGGACTCAGACTCTATGGTAATAGATCCACGTTTCATCCATCCTCACAAAACGTCAAAAAAAGTCCGCTCGATTACGCTACAACAACGCCCAACGCGCTATTGTTTTTGGTCGACGGTCAACAAATGCGGCACCCATTGCGCAGATAGCTTTTTCATATCCAAAACATAGTGCAAAATGTATCCCACCCGTTTTTTTGAGATGTCAACGGCCTCAGCTAACTCGTGCAACTTTACTTTATGCTCAAAACGATTTGATGCACTTGCTTTATGATTTCCGGATTTGTAGCCTCTTTTGGTCTTCCAGAGCGAGATGCGTCTTCGATGTTTGTACGACCCATTTTAAATTCACTAAACCATCGATAAACTATTGTTCCTGAAGGAGCAGATGTGGGATAACATTTCTTCAACTATTTCATTGCTTGTTCAAGAGTTTTTCCCATCAAAAAACAATATTTGATCAATATACGATATTTCTGTTTTTTTCATTTTTTTATGAAGGTAAAGATAGCGACACTTAAACGACTGTAGCTTGTAAATGAATGAACGAAACGTCATGGAACTTTACACTTAAACTAGTGACAGATGAACCTCTCAAAATAAATCATATTCATTTTCTAGTCACCTATTGAAAAATCTCGGGACTTTTCAGCTCATGTAGTATATGGATTCCATTGACCCTAACAAAACTTTGCTACCGTGCCGTCCAAATTCTAGTTGACCAAAAAAATTGATCAACCATATCAATCAAAAGAGGAAATTTCAAACATTTTTTACGTCCTGGTCCAAACCTCTATCTCATTCCGTCTTCACACAGCAAGCGTTCGAAACTTCATATGGGGTCTCTCAGACCCACTTATGTGTTTAAGGGTTAAAAATACATTTTATTAAAAAATATAATATGTCGACAATGTGCGATTAAAACCGATTTGAAAAAAAGTAATCCGAATCGATCGGGATTTCCGCGCCAAAAATACGGTATTAAAATCAATTGAAAATAGAAACCCAGATAGATTTATTAAAACAGAATACATTAATGTAAAGGTAATAAATGTTTAGCTTACAAAAAGTATTTCTTGTGTCCTTTTCTTGAAAAAAGATTAAAAAATGATTAAATTTGAATTAAATATTTAATTCATGTAAAAGATTAAATAATAATAATAACAATACAAATTGTTATTTATATGTAAAAATATAAAGTTTTATGTGAAACAATGTTCCACACACACATCATTTTTGAAAAGAACGAGAGTGAGCATTAAGCTCGAAGTTACAATAGCAGTTTCTAAAAGTCTCACTGAAGTATGAATTAGGAAGTCGGTCACGATGGCGCTTAGATATAACGCCTGTGGCCGCATTTGACTTACAAAAAGATCCACCGCAACATGGCCGCCTAGGCCGCGGTAGTTTCTGCAGCGCCCCTTTTTTCTTGCAACATCTATGCACCCAATAACGGAAAACTAAACATCTAAATAATTTAAAGCATGTTATTATGTAAATAAGGTTTTCTATACATACAAGTAAATATAATAATAATAATTTGGACTTACGTTTCCGGTAGCAAGAGTGATTGACGTCTGTGTGTGTGTGGAGAGTGCAATTGATAAGCAGGTATTAAGGGATAAGGTGAGACGTGGTGGAGTGCGAGGAGGTGAAGGAAAAGGAAAGAGGCTGGTGGTGCAGGGTGAATAAGGGTAAAGGGCCGGGGTAAGGAAATAGTGAGACAGGAGTGATAGTAGGGTTGGAACGGGATTTGGAGGTTAGACGGAAGAGCAGGTATAGAGAGTAGAGAAAAGTAGAAGTAGAAAAAAAAGGAGGGTAGCGACATCGGACGGTAGAAGTAAGAAGCATAGCAGGAGAGAATAAGTGCAGTTGCGGGAAATTTTGAATTTGAATAACTTTTGAGTAACCGATATAATATCTTAATATATAATTTTGTATTTTTACATTTGCTACATCTATATAATGATTTTACAAATAAGCTAAAAATATTATTAAACTTGATTAAATTGTTTTCTTAAATTAAAAAGTGTGATTATCTTAAATATAAAAAGAGTCATATTTTCTAGTAAATATTTTCTGCAAAAATAAATTACTTAATTAAAAAATTTTTTCGGTAATTGTTAAGAATACCCACTGCACCTCCGATTTTGACGAAAAAACCCCCCGCGCGGGGGGTGGGGGTAGAAAGGGTGTGGACCTCGCTCCGCGTAAAAAGCCCCCTGTATCATGTAAATTAAAATAACAATTAATTTGGCTGCAAAGCAGACATCTGTGGGGGAGGGTACGCTGGAGGTGGAGAAAGTAGGATGGGGATGGACCTCGCTTCACGTGGAAAGTGCTTTGTATCATGCAAATTAAGATAAAAGTTAATTTCACTGTAAAACAGACATCGGTAGTTTCAACTTTCATGCAAAACAATTTTTTATTTAAAACTAAGATTCAGGTTAGGTTATTATAAGAAATATTGTACAGATTCATAAATTTCAAAATTTTTATTTAACACTTTTTAAATAAATTAAGTTACTAAAACGCATGCGCATGCGGTCACCAGCATGCAAACGTGACCACAGCGCATGCTCAGTTTGCTACATAACGCCGAGATGACAAGTATCTTAACCTGTGCAATCACCAACTTTAACGCTTGATATCTCGGTTCGCGGGCCAGAGCGACACTTTTTCTTGCCAGATTCTTTCATTTAGAGTGAAAACGCGTCGAATGAGCCTAATTTCGTCAAAATCGGAGGTGCAGGGGGTATTCTTAACAATTACCATTTTTCAATTACATTTTATTTACATAAATATAAAAAAATAAATAAATAAATAAATATTTCAAACAATTTTTAACCCGATTGCAAGTAAATAAACTCTTGAATAGGGAAAGTTGGCAGGTTAGAAGAAAGATGAGATGGAGGAAGGAAAGGAGGGAGGGAAGGAGAGGGAAAGGGAAGGAGAGGGAAAGGGAAGTAGAGGAGGAGAAAGGGGAAGAGAAGAGGAAGGTGGGAAAACCGAGCAAAGCAGAAGGGATGAGGGATAGAGTATATAATCTGTCGCTGATAGATGCGTTTAAGAGAGGAGAGAAAAAGAAGGAGATAGATGCATTACAGGCAGATATCTTTAAGAAAAGTATAAAAGTGAGATCGCCGGAAAAACAGCTGGAAAAGCAGCCGGAAAAGCAAGAAAAAGGGGGGTTGAGTGAGATATTAAGGGAGGTAAGGGAGGGTTTTAAGGAAATTAAAGCTGAATTAAGAGAGGTAAAGGAGGGGAAAGCAGAGATGAGGGAATGGATGGAAGATATAAGGAAAAGATTAGACAGTTTAGAAAAAAGAGTGGAAGAGATCAAGAAAAATAGAGGAAGGGAAGAGAAAGAGAAAGGAGATAAGGAAAGGAAGGAGGAGGAAAAGGTAAAGCAGATAGAGAGAAAGAGAAAGGGAGAGATGAAGGAATTAAAAGAAAGGATAAAGAAAATAGAGTTAGAGGGGGAAAAGAAGAAAAGGAAAGTGAGGAAGAGAAATATAGTCATGAAAGGAGTAAAAGCAAAGGAGAAAGGGATAGAGAGGTTAAAAAAAGAGATAGAAGAGATAGTGGGGGCGACGGGAGCGACAGTAAGAGTGAAAGGGATAAGGAGTATAGGGAAGAAAGATAAGGAGGGAAGGGAAATGGTATGGGTAAGATTAGAGAGTGTAGGGGAGAAAATTGAAGTGATGAAAGGAAAAACGAAGCTAAGGGAAAGAAGAGAGTGGATAGTAGGAGTATAGGGAAGAAAGATAAGGAGGGAAGGGAAATGGTATGGGTAAGATTAGAGAGTGTAGGAGAGAAAATTGAAGTGATGAAAGGAAAAACGAAGCTGAGGGAAAGAAGAGAGTGGATAATAGATGATCTGACAGAAAAGGAGAGAAGGATAGAATGGTGGATAAGGAAGGAAGCGGAAAAAATAAGGAGGGAAGATAGGAAAGTAAGAGTAGGATATATGAAAATATGGATTGAGGAGAAATTATGGGTATGGGATGAAATAAAGGATGAGTTGAGGGAATGGCACGAAAAAGAAGTAAGAGAATGGAAGGGGGGATAGAGAAGGATAGAGGGGTGGAAAAAGAAAAAGGATTTTTAGTAGAGTGGTGAACGGAGGGAGAGGGAAAGACGGAAAAAGAAAGAAATATAGAAAATGAGAAGCGTAGGAAAAAGAGGAGGAATAAGAAAAAAAAAGATGGTAAAAAGTATAAAATAGGCTTTTGGAATGTGGAAGGCATAGAAAACAAAAAAAGGATTTCAGGGAGAGACTAAAAGAATGGGATGCGATGTTCCTGAGTGAGACTTGGTTACAGAAGAAAGGATGGGAAAGAGTTCGAAAATGGCTGCCAAAAAATACGTGTGGGAATGCAAGAGGCGGCAAGGAAAAGTAAGAAAAGGAGGGCAATAGGAGGAATGATTGTGGGACTAAGGGAAGAGATAGAGAGAGAAAAGAATGATAAGGAAAGGAAAGAGGAGGGATTACAAGCAGTGAAAGTAAATTTAGGGGGAGAGTGGTGGAGGCTAATAGGAGTGTATGTGAATAGAGATTTGGAGGAAAAAATGGGGAAGCTGAGAGAGTGGATGAAGGATAGAGAGGAAGGGGTGAGGGTGTTAATAAGGGGGGATTTCAATGCTAGGACGAGGAGAGAAGAGGGAAGAATAAGTGAGGATGAAGAGGGAGGGGTAGAACAAGGAAAGAGAAGCTCGAAGGATGAAAAAGTGAATAGAGCGGGAAAAAAGCTATGTGATTATATAGGAGAATTGGGATGTTCAATATTGAATGGAAGCGTAAAGGGGGATGAGGAGGGAAAATGGACGTATACAAGAGGGAAGAGAGAAACCGTAATAGATTACGTGATCGGGAATGAGGAGAAAGAAAGAAGGTGAAAAAGATAAAGGTGGAGGATTGGGTGAGCTCCGATCATCAGCCGATAACGGTATGGGTGGAGGGAGGAGGGCGGAGGAAAGAGAGGACCGGGAAAAGGAAAGGGAGAGGAAGGAGGGGGGTTTGGACGGAGAAGGAAAAAAAGAAATTTGAGGAATACTTTGGGAAGAGGAATAATGATGGTGAGGGGGTAGAGGAGGTTTGGAGGAAAATGAGAAGTGACATTAGAGAGAGTAGAGAAGGAAGAGAAGAAGGAACGGAGAAGATGGTGGGATGAGGAATGTAGGGATAAGAAAAGAAAGGTTATGGAGAAATTAAACAGGTGATGGAGGAGAGGGGAAAAATATAAAGAAATGAGGAGGAGGTACAAGGAACATTGTGAGGAGAAGAAGAAAAGGGAAAGGGAAAGATGGGAGAGGGAAATAGAAGGAATAAGATCCGAAAAGGATGTGTGGAAGGTAGTACATAAAAGAAGGAGGAAGAAAAGAGAATCAGGAAAAGGATTGAAATGGGGGAGTGGAAAAAACACTTTAGAGGGGTGCTAGGGAGAATGGAGTGGAGAATAAGAGGGATGATAATGGGGAGAGGGGTAGAAGAGGAAGAAGAGATTAGTAGAGAGTAAATTGGTAGGCCGATAATGAAATTAAAGGACAGAAAAGCGGCAGGAGGAGATGGGATTATAAATGAAGTATGGAAATATGGTTAAAAGAAATAAGGGAATAGCTGTGGGAAATATGCAATAGAGCAGTGCTGTCAGTTACTTTTGGCCGAATATCTCGACGCACGCCTATTGCTCCCCTCCTGCCGCTCGCACTTTAGCAACGGCGCCGCCGGACGGCGTAACTAAGGAGCGCGACACATTGTCTCAGGACCGTGCGTAATACAAAAGTTATAAGATCATGAATCATAAAACAGTCTAATTATTTAATGTCTTATAATTCTACAAAAGTTATTGAAATTTTTTTTTGATATTTTAATAATTACATTTAAGTAATATTTTATTATTACATAATTAAATAATTATTACTATACTATTATTACGTATATTATAACGTATGTGTACTATGAAATAAAAAATTTGTGCAATTTATTTATTATTTAAAATTCAAAATTTTTAAAGTATCTTTTCAATTATGTTGGTTTATTTAAAATCAATATATGTATATAAAATTTTAATTATATAACTGTATTACTATACTATTATTACGTATATAATTATATAATTATAATTTTATATACATATAATGATTTTAAATAAACCAACATAATTGAAAAGGTACTTTATAAACTTTGAATTTTAAATAATAAATAAATTGCACAAATTTTACAGTACTTATACGTTATAATATACGTAATAATAGTATAGTAATAATTATTTAATTATGTAATAATAAAATATTACTTAAATGTAATTATTAAAATATCAAAAAAAAAAAAATTTCAATAACTTTTGTAGAATTATAAGACATTAAAAAATTAGAATGTTTTCTGACTCATGATCTTATAACTTTTGTATTACGCACGGTCCTGAGACGATGTGTCGCGCTCCTTAGTTACGCCGTTCGGCGGCGCCGTTGCTAAGGCGCGAGTGGCGAAAGAGGAGCAATAGGCGTGCGTCGAAAAATCCGGCCGAAAGTTGCAAGTAGCTGACAGCACTGCAATAGAGTGTGGAAGGGAGAGGGATAACCGGAAAAATGGAGAGAAGGGATAGTGCTACTGGTAGTGAAAAAGTGGGAGAGGGAAAAGGTAGAAGACTATAGGGGGGTTATGCTTACGCAAATGGCGTATAAAGTGTACGCGGCGGTTTTGGCGAAAAGATTGAAGGAAAAAGTGGAAAATAAAGGCATATTACCATTGAGTCAAACAGGGTTTAGGAGAAGGGTAGGAACGATAAACCACATATACGTGTTAAATTATCTAATAAATAATAAAATAGCAGAAACGAAAGGCAAAATAGTAGTTATGTTCGTGGATATGAAAGCAGCGTTTGACTCGGTGGATAGAGAGATACTGGTACAGACAATGAGGAGGAAGGGAGTGAGAGAGACTCTGGTGGTGAGGTGTGAGAAAGTTTTGGAGGAGACAATAAATAGAGTAAGGATGGGGGAAAGGAAGGGGGAAAATTTTTGGACAGGTAGAGGAGTGAGACAGGGATGTCCGTTGAGCTCATGCATGTTCACACTACTGCTAGCGGATTTGGATGAGAAATTTGAAAAAGGGGGATGGGTGGGGGAGTGAAGGGAAGGGAAGAAAAATCTATTCTCTGGCGTATGCGGATGATGTGGTAGTGGTGGCAGAGGATGAAGCAGGGATGGAAGGGTTAATAAAAACATTAGACAGATATGTAGAACAGAAAAGATTAGAGGTAAATGTGGAGAAAACAACAGTGATGAGGTGTTGAAGAGGGGGTGGGAGACAGGAAAAGATAATATGGAAATGGAAAGGAAATAAAATAGAGGAAGTGAAAAGGTATAAATATCTGGGGTACATGATAATGGCAAATGGGGGACAGAAAGAGCATATAGAGGAGAGAGTCAAAAAAAGAACTGTTGTGATGAAAGAGGTATGGGGAATAGGACCGAGAAAATTCGGAAAAGACTGGGCTAGAAGGATGTGGTTATTTGATAGGTTGGTGTGGACGGTGGTTAGCTATGGTGCAGAAATTTGGAAGTGGAAAGAAAGGGAAGGGGTAGAGAGGATACAGGACAGGTATTTGAAATAAGTAATAGAAGTGAGAAGGTACACACCGGGGTACATGGTAAGGAAGGAGCTGTAGAGGGAAACTTAAGGGAAAGGGCAGAAATGAGGGTATGGAGTTATGAAAAGAAACTTGGAGAAGAAGGAGGGGGATAGTTGGCAAGGTTGTGTTGGGGGAGATAAGAGGTAGAGCGAAGGAGGGAAAGGTGATAGGAAAATGGGAGGAAGAAAGAAGAGGTTTCTATGAAGAAAAGAGCTGGAATATCAAGGAGATAGAAAAGTTGAGAGAAGAGGGTGGGTTAAGGGGGGAAGAGGTGGTAGCAAGAGAGAGGAGGCGGCAGAAAGAGGAAAGGTGGGAAAGAATTAGGAACCCGAGCTTCAACAGATTGTATAACAAAGTGAAGGGGAAGGGAGTGCCGGAATACTTAAAGAGAGATTGGAAGGAGGAAAGATGGAAAAGGATTGCGAGGTTTAGGTTAGGAGACGGTATGAGAGGAGGTAGATACTGGGAAGAGAAAGAGAAAAGAAAGTGTAGGATATGTGAATGGAGAGAGGAAACGTGGGAACACATATGGGAGGAATGCACGGATTGCAGGACGGAAAAGGGATGTCAGGAGATGGTAGGAGAGGTTTTAGGTGAGAGGGGGGAGGGAGAGGTTTGGATGAAGAAACTGGAGGAGATGAGGGAGGGAGGAGGGTGGCTGGGTATGAATGAGAGTGTGGAAGGAAGACAGGAAAGTGCGGCGAAAACAGAGGTCCAGAAAAAGAGTGTGGAGGTATGATTGGATGAGTGATTTCTCTCTCTCTCTCTCTCTCTCTCTCTCTCGTGCGTTGTAAAGGATGCAAGGAATAAAATGTTGAAACTATGTAAGCAGAGCGGAAGTCCGCAGTGTACTCGGCAAGGAATAAAGTACCTTACTACTACTAATAATAATAATTTAATTTTCTGTTTTATACATAATTAAATTTTAAATTTCAATTACCTGTAAAATATTTTTATGTAAAAAACATATATAATTATATATAAAATATGTTCATATATGTTTTCTTATTGTTTGGTTATTTAGAATAATTTTAAAAATCTAATTTTAAAAAATTACATTTTTATTTAAAATAAGACAAATAATACTTTTAAAAATTTACTTTTAACTTAATTTAATATTTTTTAATGCAATTTTTAATTAATTTATTTTTTATTCAATTTTTAAGTGTTATTAAACCTAAAATATTTTATAGGTATTATTTAACTAAA
Source organism: Solenopsis invicta (assembly GCF_016802725.1). NCBI lineage: Eukaryota > Metazoa > Arthropoda > Insecta > Hymenoptera > Formicidae > Solenopsis > Solenopsis invicta. The sequence continues at coordinate 4,290,459 of NC_052673.1, forward strand.
CCTATCAAATATTGTAAATGCTATTGATGTCTGATTGATGTCGATGAACGACGTCAAATTGATGTCAAACTGATTGACGTCGATGATCTACGTCAAATTGATGTCGATCTGATTGCTATGTCTCGACTTGGAAAACATCGACGTCAAATTGACGTCGATTCGACTTATCATGTCTCCATGGGATAAAGAATACTAATAAACGACTTTTATTTATATAAAAGAAATTCTAATGTATTTTTATTCAACAGTCAAAATAAATTATAAATATTTTACATAAATTAATGTCTGTCCATAATGTAATATAAAAGACGATTACACCTGTTAAAAGAAATACAGAATAGAATTTATTTATGTTACTTTTTTTGTAGAACTAGAAATAACTTTCTTCATTTTTTTTCCCTTTTTTTCCTTTCATCATTTTGAACGTATTGTTTTTTTATTTAATCCTCTATATATCTATATAACTCGTATATAGTATAGTGAGCTAAAAGGTTGCAACACATTTTCTTCGATTGTTTTTGAAATGTAGACTTGCTCATTAAACAGCGAACGTCATTGGTTCTTACCTGTGGATCCAACCAATTAAGCATCAAATCATCTACCATAAAAAAAATGTGTTGCTATCTTTTAGCTCACGACTATACAAGTTCGTACCAAACATTGTAATACTTCATCGGGAATGCATTGATAGTATTCGGTATTTTCTTTAACAAGTATAATCACCTTTTGTATTACATAATTCTTTTGAGAAAAGTAGTCACTATAAAACTGTGTAAAACATTTTTCAAAAATGTTACTAATATGAATTATTTCATTACAGGGATACATTAGGTGTCCGTTAAAAACATTGATATGTATTAAGTACTAGAGGAAAGGACACAACGCATATGTATTAGGGTGTGATAAAGAAACAATCAAAACAGTTGTAGCAATCTGATATTACTAAACATTTAGTTTTTTTGCAGTTGGCAACACAAGGTTTTCACGACACTCGACGCGCAAAAGGGGCGTGGTTTTCTAGTTCCGCACACACCATTCTTACTTCCACCATGAGTCGGAAAACCGGAGAGATCTGTCTCTGCGTTTCCACTGCCGGTTTATATATCTGAACGCGCGGTTGGATGCACCAATCCGCGCATTTGGTCGGCCAGGCCGGAGTGGCGTTGTAGAACGCCACAGACAATGCGCATGCTGCCACGTGATCGCGCCGAAAGGTTATGGTGTCCGTGCACATGGCTTCTGGCGGCGTTCGATGTTCGGGTGGACAGAGTAACACGTAGGCGCGCAGACGGTGGAGGGGCGTATTGTTATAAGATTCTTTTATGAAAACTGCGGTTTAATCGTAGAATAATACAAAATGGAAAGTAATCGTAACACACGCGTTAACAGCTCAAAAGCAACAACAACAACAACAACAAACATCAAATTCGTTTGCCGATGTCAAGGCGCTATCTTCCAATATCGCTCTTTTCATCAACCGATATCAGCCGTAATACTAGGCTGTCAGAAATGATGGGCGCAGCAATATCTATATGTTATTGTTTACATTTTATTTTTACGTTATTTTGATTATAACTTTTTTCTAAATGTTACATTTTGTAACAGAAAGTATAATTGTCTAATATTTTCATTGCGGCAACGTTGTGCAGCAATTGTGCTGCGCTCCGCCGACAGGCCAACAATTCAAAGATCAAACATAAAGAAAAGTTAATATCAAAGAAATAAATGATTGTTTGAATGCACAATTTTAACATTCCCCGGGCAGCATACAATGAGAAGTGACGATGAGCTTACTCGATCGCAATAAAAATCTCAACCGCTCAAGAAAAGCTGGTGCAACATTATTTTCATTATAAACATTTCAAAGTACAAGATTCAAGCTTTTGTTACGTCCAACCCCGAGAAAAGATAAATAGGATGTAGGCAAGGGAGGGAAAGACGTAACGGTCTGAGGTGGTGCCCAAATGGCGCCCATTAGACCAAGTGGCGCAACGGTGGCCGTCGACAATTCGGGATATATAGATCAATGGCCCATTATGATGAAAGTAGACATGAATATTGTTTGTTTTGTCTTTCGGGAGCTGCTCGGAGTCGCTCCGAATAAACCCAGCGATTTTGATAATGTTCTTTTAGACAGAAATTGTATAGAGGGCAATCGGGATAAAAACTTGGTTCTGTTTTATTACCTACCGTTAGAGTAGTTGAAAACCATTCAGGTCCACTCAGAGTTTCCCTGTAATGCTCCCTTGCGAAACGATGGTTTAACCCTTAAACACGTAAGTGGGTCTGAGAGACCCCATATGAAGTTTTGAACGCTTGCTATGTGAAGACGGAATAAGATAGGAGGTTCGGACCAAGACGTAAAAAAAGTTTGAAATCTCCTCTTTCGATTGATATGGTTGATCAACTTTTTTAGTCAACTAGAATTCAAACGGCACGGCAGCAAAGTTTTGTTAGGGTCAATGCGACCATTATAGTGTGTAAGTGAAACTTTTTTGTGAATATTTTACATAAAAAAGCTGGACAAAATACGTTCGAACAGGTCAGTTCGCGGATGTTATTCGCATATACTCTGTCTAAAGTTGGAATACTATAAAATGCTGTAGAAAAAGGAGTTTTTCCGAAATATATCATAAAACACATCAATTTTCAATTTTAGACACAATTTAATCAAAAATACCTCATATTCGCCTTGTTACATAAGTATATTTTTTAATAGAAATAATATAATTTTTTTTTGAAAGTATGAATCTTTAGCTTTAAAACGCCGTATTGTAAAGTTCTTTAAAGTTTTTTGTTGCAAAGAAATAATTTTTTTTGAAAGAAAATTTTTAGATGCCCAAAAATACCTTGTATTCTGCGTGTTACATAATTATACTTTTTAAAAGGAATGATTTTGTCAAATTTTATTTTGAAAGTGTGACTTTTCAGCTTTAAAACGCCGTATTTGAAAATCCTTAAACGTTTGTTGTTGCAAAAATATGATTTTTTGAAGGAAAAGTGGATTTTTAACCAATTTCTCATTTTTGCTCAATGGTTTTTCTTTTATCACAATAAATTATTTTTCGGCAACGCCGATTGTGCAGTCACACTCCTGAGATTTTGAACTTTTGTTAAAAAGAAATCGTAGAAAAATATTGATTGTAATTAAAGTTCTAGCTTCTCAAAGTTGAAAAAATCTCCCAGACCCGAAAATGTGTTTCCGTATTTTACACGATCGGTGTGTTTAAGGGTTAAGTCGGTTTCCATTCGGGTTACACAATAGACAACGCACGTTTTGGAAAACGTAACACGAAAATGCAAAACAAAATAAGTGGATATGACGAGGGAAAAGAGATTGACTTGATAAAACATACACAGCCCTGCAAATGAAAATTTTTCTCATAATTTTTATACAAATTGGAATATTTTTCAGAAATATTTAGAAAATTTACATTGTCTCTCAGAATTTTTTATACATGTAAATTTTGAAATTTCTTATCCTATAATTTCAAAAAAATACTTTTTAACTCCCTTTTAACTTAAAACTTAAAAAGATTTTATAATATTTCGTAAAAAATTATTAGAACAAAAAGTCTTTAGAAAAATCTTAGAATATTTTACAATTATCTAGTATATGTGAAAAATTCTGAGAAAAGATATAAACTTTCTAGTATTTCTGAAAAGTGTTCTAATTTGTATAAAAAATTTGAGGTAGTTATGAAATTATACAAATATTCTAAAAAATTATATGAAAAAGTCTGGGAAAAATTTTTACCAGGAAAATTATATTTGGCCATATTAGGTTATACTATCATGTTCTTTTTACAGCCGTCAAAGTACACCCGAATTCATTTCAGAGTTATTCAGAGCAATATTAGTAGTTCACTTCCTGTTCTACGATCCACTTCGGGAATTTTTCTATCTTAATCCAAAGATACACAAGTCTGCTTCGGTCTGCTCTGAATAGACCTAGGACAGACAAAACGAACAATATTATAGTGCATGCAAAACTCGGAAATTACGCCCCTTTCTCGCATCGTAGTACCGTTCAAACTACAGGCCTGCCAACTTCAAAAAACTAAATGTTTAGTGATATCAGGTTGCTACAACTGTTTTGATTGCATCTTTGTTGCACCCTACTACATGTGCGTTGTGTTCTTTTCTCTGGTACCTAATACATATCAATATGTCTTTAACGGGTACCTAATGTATTCCTATGATGAAATAATTCATATTAGTAAAATTCTTAAAAAATGATTTACAAAGTTTTCTGATACTTTTCTCAAAAGAATTATGTAATACCAAAGGTGATTACACTTATTAAAAAAAAACAGAATACTATCAATGCCTTCCCGATAAAGTATTACAATGTTTAGTACGAACTCGTACTATACCATATACGAGTTAGAAAAATAAATAAAAAACAATATGTTCAAAATGATAAAAAGAAAAAAAATGAAATAAAAAAAGTTATTTCCAGCAAAAAAAAACATAAATTGTAAATAAATTCTATTCTGTATTTTCTTTAACAGTTGTAATCACCTTTTATATTACATTATGGACACGCATTAATTTATACAAGATATTTATAATTTATTTTGACTGTAGCATGAAAATATATTAGAATTTCTTCCATATAAATAAAAGTTGTTTATTATTATACTTTACTATGTAACGCTGGTACTTTTCTGAGCGATTACGGGACTGCGTTCAGGATCGGTTGCTCGGATGTGCTCGGATGCCAGGGTTTTTCGGTAGTAATGAGAACTCCGTGTTGAATATAATAATATAAACGTAACAATATATTTATCAGATGTAATTGAAATACACAAGTGATACCAAGGCACCGGAATGCTCGGTTAAAAAGTAATCGGACTCGCGCAAAAATAAAAGAACGGACAAAATATAATTTGCGGCGTAACTTAATGTTTAAACAAAAGAACGGATTTGGATAACTAATAAAACGGACAGACTGGTATTATGCGCTATGCGCTCGGAGGTAGCAATCGGAGTTGCTCGGTTAAATAATAATCGGTTCCGCGCAAAATAAAAGAATGGACATAATATAATTCGCGGCGTAACTTAATACAAAAGAACGGATTCGGATAACTAAAGAAACGGACGGACTGGAATTATGCGCTGCGCTCGGAGGTAATAATCGGAGTCGCCGTAAAGCGGCTAACTTGACGTGCAGTTAAACGGGCCTTGATTGGCCCGCGCGACGGACGGTCGTGATCGCGGAATCGGCGGCGCGTGGTGCAGCGGACGGTTCCGCGATACGCGAGAGTTGTCGACGTTAGAGACTTAAGTGGTCTCACCCCGTGGGGTGTTGTCACCCCGTGGGGAGTAGGTTTACGGATTGAGCCAGAGGAAGGCGTCGAGTATTCCCGACGACGGTGTTGGTCCGTTCTCGAGAATCCCCGAGAACGGACTTGCAGGACGGACGGTTCCTATTGGCCGAGAATACCCAGCCGCGGAAACGACGAGTATTTCCGTCGCGGACGAAGAATGGAATCGGCCGAGTATTCCCAGCCGTTAGGATCGACGAGTATGCCCGTTCCCGAGGAAGTGCTTGAGAATACCCAAGCTAAGGAGCGCCGAGGATACCCGGCGCAGAAGCGGAGTAGGTGTGAGATCGGTGGCTCGGAGCTATCTGATTTCGGCTGCCCGCTACCGACTTATATAGCGGTCCGCGCGGTCGAACGTATCAATCAGCGCGCGCGGTTGGGCCGGCCGGAATAGGAACGCTTGCCGAACGCGGCGCGCGGCACGCACGGTAGCGCGTGATCGCGGCAAGCTTAGCTGAGCGCGTGCACGTGCTCGGTCTTACGCGTTGTGTTCGGCGTTTGGACCGGAGTGGCGGTGCGGCGGAGGGGCGTAACGTTACAACTATATAGTTTTATTCCTTTACTTATATCTTACATATCATGGTTGATATTGAACGGTACAAAGAGGAGATTGTAAAACTAACTCTGTTACAAAAATTAGTTATTTACTCAATGGAAACGAATGATGATTCATTGTGATCACAATATCATTTAAACAAAGGAAAGGAGAGATTAGATTAACGTTTGTTATAATTATATCATAAAGAAAAGAAGGAATTAAATGTTTCTATTCTTACAATTATATTGTTTAACAAAAGGAAAAAAACAGATTAAACTAACGCTTCTATTGTTATAATTATATCATTTAATATGATAATTACAGTGTTTAATACTATTAGTTTTACAGTGGGTAATGCTACAAGGGTAAGTCAAAAATTATCCGCACTTTTGCTATAACACGTTTTTAAGTTTGTGATACTGCGTTCCGGGCAGGTAGGCTTTAAGTTGGCACTACTGGGTTGCCTTAATCAAAGCTGAACCTTAATCGCGTCAGTTTGTTTTAAGCTATAAGCATGTAGATATGTCTGCGTCACTAGAAGTTTGCACCAAAAAGGAAACAGAAAGCTGTGATACGATTAATTTAGTCAGAAAAAGTGAAAGGTGCTGAAATTCATCGGAGGCTTTCAACACATTAAGGAGACAGTGTTTTATCACGCAGAAGTATATGAATGGATCAAAAAATTTAAAAGTGGACGCATAAGTGTGACACACGAAGAGGGAGCAGGACGCCCGTCAACTTCCACTACCAACAAAAAGGTTCAGCAAGATCAAAAGTTGATACTGGTAAATCGGCATATTGTTATAAAAGGCTCCGATGAATTCTAGCACCTTTCACGTCTTCCGACCAAAGAAATCGTATTACAGCTCTTTGTTCCTCCTTGATGCAAACTTTTAGCGGAGCAGTCATATTTACACGCTCATAACAGTAAGCAATTTGACGCGATCAAGGTTCAGCTTTAATTATGGGACTCCAGTAGTACCAACTTAAAACCTACCTGCCCAAAACGCAGAGTGACAAATTTAAAAACGTGTTCTAGCAAAAGTGCGGATAATTTTTTATTTACCCTAGTATTTTTTTATAATATTAATTGCTCGTGTTACAATTCTAATTGTCCTTAAGTGTATTTATGTGCGTGTGTTTATGTCAAAATTTCGTTTAGAACGGCGGAGTTGGGGCGAAAGTGGTTTAGGAATATTAATTTCGGGACTAGATAATTGGGATATGTATGGGGAAGGTACACGGAAATTGGTGCATCTCGAGAGGAGAATGAGGAAGAAAGACACGAACTGCTTCAAGATCAAACTCATCGAGTCCGATCAAAAACGGGCCAGGAGAAAGAGGGGCGGAGGATAATGGGAGCACTGACAATATAGATTCTAAGGATTAGAGAGGACCAGAGGCAAAATAGCAACGGGGAAGTGGTGGGAGTTCGTCTGAAAATTCTATTTTGGGAGCGGAAAAAGGAGAGGGGATCCTCGTCCTCGAGATCATACAACCCGAGGACTGGGGGATCTAAAGAAAGTTCTTCCTCCAAATCGTGGAGCCGGAGATGTAAGAAAAGGAAGAGAGAGGGAAATGGGGAAGTCAGAAAAGATTCTATACGTAGCTTGACTAAATACTGAGTCCGGTGAATTAGCACGAGGTTCGAGGGAGGATAGAAATTCTTCGTCAAGAACAACCGGCGAATATGAGGGAAGTGAGTAAATCGCGTCGACTTCCGTGGTAAGAGCTTCAATTCTTTCTACAATAGATTTATGTAACGTTTTACGGATTCTCCTGTTCTTATGGTTTCGGCGACGCTTTACGGCTGCTTGGGACTTATTTTTGTGCACTGTAAGGACTTTTGGGTTATCCATTAAAATAAAAAATGACTCTGTTTCTCTCTGGTTTTGCGAAAGATTGAATTAAACATAAAAGGTTCTATCAGATCAAATCGAACGGAGTTTGATTAAATCCCGAAAAAGAAGTAAATTGAAATAAAAGATTCTTTCGAATTAACTCGAACAAAGCTCGACTGAATCTAGAGAATTAAAGAGATTGAAGTAAAAGATTGTTTCGGATTAAATCGAACAGAGTTCAAGTAAATTCAGAGAAATGAAGAGATTGAGATAAAAGATTCTTTTGGATTAACTCGAACAGAATTTGATTTAATCTAGAGAAAGGTGAAAGATTGTGGGAAAAGAGAGAGAGAGAAAGAGTTGAGAAGGGAAGGGTAATGAATTTATAAAGTATATATATTTATACCAAAGTCGTTCGCAAGAGAGAGAAAAGGTGGTCAGAAAACGAGAACAAAAATAAGAAATAAACGGGTAATTTGGAACTTACTACTTGGTGGTTGTAGTGTTGGTGTTGATGGTGTTGGTGCAGACAATGCAAAACTCTCGGAACCACCTATAAACTGAGCTGTACTCAGCGGGAGACGGATGGTCCGGTCAAGGACATTCCGCGTGTGATACATAACAATCGGCAGACTCCAAGTAGGCCCGTTTCAAACAATGCCACTTTCCAATCAAAAATTTACGGCTCAAACAAGTTTAAAATCCGCGGATTCAAAGTCACAAAACTTGGACATATAAGATGTCACGGAACTGTGAATCGAATTGAACATTAAGACTGCGTGTTCCGCTAAAACTCACCTATTTATACCGTTTTTGTCTATTTTTTTTTTGTTCTATGAAGGGCCGTGTACACCAATTATTATACGCCCACATCCAATATTCGGTTTTACGATTGTTTTATATTCCTCGGTAATCATCCCGAGAAACCGGCCAGTTTGACAATGAACTCTGGAAAAACATTACATGCCAAAATTTTAATCAATTTATTGCTATGTGAGCTCCGGGTATTTGGAAACCGAAAGGGCTGCATACTTGCATCTTCCAGCTCCCTGATTTTACTACTTTTGGTGTTTCCGGCGTTGAGCAACGGTGTCATCTCAAACCCCCATAATTGATGAATTAATGGTTTCTTAATTTGTGACATCTTATCATTGCTGTATGTATCACCCTATTCTTGGAAATGGGGTGAGATTATAATATTAAGTGAATCATCGTTGCTTGGCCCTGTTTATTAATACATCCACTGTTCATGAAGGAAAAGAATCGTTACTTCGCAGGACGTAACACTTTAATTCAATTCCTAGTGATGGTTTGTAGCATGTCAGGTTCATCTGCAAAATTGTTTTAAATATGACCAAAAACCTTTTTTGGAACATTTGATCAATTTCTCAATTTTCTGAAAAACCTAACGTGATAGCAAAATTTTTCTTCTAAATTCGGATTTAGTGACTAGAAATATATAATAAAAATCTATAAGAAATTATATATAAGGAATTATAACTTCCATGTTACATGTTCAGTGTTGACCTGTGTAATTTAATACTTCTCATTTATTATTTTATTACGAAGCAGTTATAGTAACTTTATCATTTGTCAGGAATTGTTCGCGAAAGTACGGATGGCAGTATAAGTCTAATCAACGTGCCGATAGTCACGCCAAATTGCGAAGTAATTGTACCCAACTTAACAGTCCGCGTAAGTAATTTATTATCATGAATATTTTATACACGTTCAAAATTATTGCATTCTAACATTCAATTTTCAAGCAGAACTTGCTACGTTTATTATATAATCACTGCAAGAGGTTACATATACAAATTTGAAATTTAATAACATACTTTTATATGTAATACAATTATATAGAGGGAGAAAAGGGGTAGTGGAATGTTCGTTTTTCTTAATAACTTAATAAGTGTTAATACGACACAATTCTTCTCAACACTAGTTTGTTAGCTATAGAGTTCTACCAGTAACCCAGTAAGTAGTTCATCAGGTATATAGAGAACGGACATAATTTACAATTTATTGAAGAGGGAAAATATGTTTGTGAAATACTAGAAAGTCATGGAATAGAACAACTAATGTCATAAAAGGCACCTTTAATTATAAAAAGTCACAAATTAATTATTTTTTGTAAATCTTATACATGCAAAAGTACCACAAAACAAGGTTTTATAAATATTTTATAAAATATGTTTTATTTGAAAAAAATTATTTTTGATATTTTTTCTTAAAAAATAACTTTTTAAAATAATTTCTTTGTTGTTAATAAGCATTATGTAACATTCATTACGAGATTGTAAAATCGCAAAAGCGTTCTTATTGTGCGATCTAATGGATCGTCTCATGATCCCTCTCACTATTTAATATGACTTTATATGTCGAATCCATACACATATTACAACAAAAATTCAATTCAATTTCATTAGTTGAAGCCACATTCAAGATCTTTAAGTTAAACTGAAGTTAAAAAATTAACATCTAATATATTTTTCAAAATTGCGTAGAGAATATTATCTATAAAAATCGCTGTTATCAGCAAAACTGAAATTTAGCTTTTATAGTGAAAACTAGTGATCAGTCAGGACGGGATCCGATAGCGAACGAGGCGATAGCCCACCAACCAATCATCTTGACTTATCTAACCCAACCAACGGAAAAAATTTAGGCATTGGCTGCTGTGAGTGGTGGTGTGCTATCGGTCCCATGCTGGAATCCGCCCAATCAGTCATTATGTTATAGTGTTTAAATAGAATGTTACGAAGTAATTTTCACGGTTGCTCATAGAATTCTAAACAATTTATACTAGATATCATGGTATCTCACTACTTTACACGTATCTCACAATTCCGTTTTTCTTCTACTATTATACATTATTTTTATTCTATTTTTATAATATTTCTATTATCTTTTATTTATATTTTATTACTACTTCTTCATTATATCCAAATAAATGTAATGATACACATCCATTCTTATATTTTGCAAACACACGTGCGTGTGTGTATTTGTGTGTGCGTGTGCGTGCGTGCGTGCGTCGTGCGTGCGCACGCGCGCGCGTGTGTGTGTATATACAGGATGTCCCAAAAGTTTGGCAACGGTCAAATATCTCGAAAATTAAGCATTTTAGGAAAAAATGTTTTAGACAAAAATTATAGTGTTTTAAAAGATCTATTTACTGATCTTATCAGTTTGACCTTGGATGGCATCGTCAAGGTCAGATCGAAATCACATTAACTTTTTTAAATAAAACACCTTATTTTTGATTTCAGAATCTAGCTGGTATCACCTTTCCAAAATACTATTTACAAAAAAGTTTATTTTTGTTGAGTACTTTTCAAATTGTGAGGCTTGAAAGCTACGGTGTACTGTAACTTTTAAGCGTCACAACTCGGAATGTACATAACAAAAATAAACTTTCTTGTATTGTTTTGAAAAAGTCTCAAAATAAGCTATAAGAATATGCAATAAAAAATACAATATTAGAGTATTGGTAGTTCCTTAATTAAAGGGTATTGGTACTTCTCTAACAATCTATATTTTTTATTGCATATTCTTGTAGTTTATTTCGAGACTTTTCCAAAACATTACAACAAAGTTTATTTTTGTTAAGTACTTTCCGAGTTGTGATGCTTAAAAGTTACAGTACACCGTAGCTTTCAAACCTCACAACTCAAAAAGTACTCAACAAAAATAAACTTTCTTGTAGTGTATTAAAAAGGTCTCGAGATAAGCTACAAGAATATGTAATAAAAAGTTGGCAGTCCCATTTAAAAAATTGAAGGTGCTTTTCACGTGACCTTCAAGCAACTATTCAAGGTCAAATTAATGACACCATCTTATGTCCCCCTTAAAACCATGCAACTTTTGTCTAAAACATTTTTCTGTAAAACTTACATTTCCCGAGATATTTAGGTGTCCCAACCTTTTTGGGACACCCTGTATATAATATATTGATACAATTATTTATTTTACATTTATATGTATTTATTTATAATTCACAGATAAAACCGGGTGACCATCTTTTAATTACTGGACCCAATGGTTGCGGTAAGAGCTCTCTTTTCCGTATTATTTCTGGACTTTGGCCCGTTTATGATGGAACCCTCATCAGACCAGCCGAAAGAAATTCTTCCGAACATAGCAGACCTGCCCTATTTTATATCCCACAGAAACCATACATGACAGTGGGTTGCCTTCGAGATCAAATCATCTATCCAGCACATTCTAGGTTCATATGCATTTTATGTCTATTACATTAAAAACAAAGTCGAAACTTCGAGATTATAAGTAAATTATTATGTATAAATAAATTATAATATATACGACTGCTATTTAAGTGTAAGCATGTTTGAAATTTTCTTATAATTTATGAAAAATTAATTATACACTGTTAAAAATTAACAGCAAAATTTAATATAATGTAACAGAAGCAAAGAACCCTGCACATTTTATATGAAGAGAGAAACGATCTTTTTCAAATTGGCAAAATTTTTTTTATTGTTATACTCGACGAGACGAACACACAGTCCATTCGCGCAAAGACACTCGTTCACGCAACACAAAAGAAAAGACACTTTTTTACAAAAGAAACTCTAACTTTAATCATAGAACTTTGTACAATCAAATCGTGGCGGAATTATTCAAAATATCTCTTGACAGCTCTCCAAACAGAACAAAAGCCGGCCGCGCTTTTTCTGATTGATTGATCTTCCCTCTCAAGCTCGACCGAACCCGCACAACAATATGTAGTTGTTTTTAGAATGCTGTTTAAAAATTTCATTAAGTATGACCTCAAAATGACTCAACTTTTTGTTTACAAAGTCTTAAATGGTTCAAATTTGTGTTTTTTACACTGATAAAAATTTTTTTCATAATTTTTGTGCAAATTGGAATATTTTTTTAGAAATACTCAGAAATAATCAGAAAGTCTACATCTTTTCTCACAATTATTAAAATAATCAAGGGGCCCCGGACTTGTTATACACCCTGTATATGCATATTAATTATAGTCAATGCTGCTTGTAAACAATAATTCGTGCGCTCCTGGCAATGATCTCCACTAGGTGTTATTTTTTTTACGCGCTTACATTGGCGATAAGCCGGGCAATTCGACTTTTTGTGTAAATTGCATTGTGGTAGTAATGATCAGACATTCTATAAATTTTATAATATGTTTCGAAGGTAACGTCCGATTTTTTATTGAAATATGAATAGAAAAGGTATATATTGCATTTATGTTATTGCAGATCGGAGAATTGCTTGGATAAAAAACTGCTACAATTGTTGGATGATGTGGATCTGCGAGGTATCGTGGATCGAGAACCAGAAGGTTTTGATGCTCTCGGTGACTGGGACTCTACTTTATCGGGTGGCGAGAAACAACGGCTTGCAATGACTCGTCTTTTGTATCATGCTCCACAATATGCTCTTTTGGACGAATGTACAAGTGCTGTCAGCCTCGAAGCTGAAGGAATAATGTACGAAACCGCGAAGAAGAAAGGAATCACTTTATTGACAATCACTCATCGTGTGGCGTCGCTCGCTAAATACCATAAGTTATTATTGAAATTCGATGGAGAAGGAGGCTGGACTTTCGGTCCACTGGACATGAATGAGTTACCGATATTACCAAATCGGGAAACTATTGAGAAAGATGCGACACGAGAGAAAACAAAGATTAACCACTATCACATGTTGCAGGTATGTTAAATATTTTATAAATGGTATTTTCTTCATCTTAACAAAGTACAATGGAATCACATTACTTTTCATTCATTTTTTAATACACAAGATTTATTTATAAATATTAAAATTAAAAATAGCATTGTCATTTAAAAATAATAAGTAAGCCACACAATTTAAGTAACAATAATTTATTGTTTAAAAATATTTTCTTATAATACTAATCAATATTGTGGAAAAGTTAAAAAAATTATGCTGATTCTTCAAATGTAATAACAAGCGACACATTTGTTACATTTTTTCACTAAAAACTCTGGTAAAACTCTAGTAAAATTTTTCTACTTAAAGAGAATTATTTAAGCCATAAACATTTTATTTTTAACAAAAACGGTACAGTAAAACTTTTTTACGAAAATAATACAACAAAACGTTTTTTCCAAAATATTTTTTACATTTTATTCCGTAAATATAATTTATTCAAATACTTATATTTTGTTTGCAATTAACTTACTTAAAACTTTTCCACAACACTCATTGCTATTTTATAAATTTATTTAAAAAAGGCTATACATTTAAAAGATTTTTTTTTAATTCAGAAATGTCTATATACTAATCAATTTATAAACTTGTTCTTAAAGATTAAGTTTTTTATATTATTTGGAAAAAACAAAAAAAAACCTTAACCTTGAGCTAACACTATATTGAATTCGATGTTTTGCCACACATGGGTGTACATCATTCGACCATTTTCAACTGATTGTGAGTATATCTCGGTACCTAATGCATAAAATTGGATCAATTTTTTCTTCAATCGATAGAAATCAGGCCAAGAAGAAAAACTAAATAGGTACGAAAATCGAGAAGTTGAATATACAGTGAAGCCTCACCGAAATAATAGAGCTAAAATTGTTCGGATAAGGTAATTTTCGAATAATAGAATAAACACATTTTTATATTAAATTTTTTATATTAAATTTTATTCAATTATTTATTCAAACAAATACACATAAATTTTGAACAAAAAAAAATTTTATACAATATATTTAAAAAAAAATTAAATTTTTTATGTGAAGAAAACAAAATTAATTTCACAATATATTATAACATTCGGACAGTAAAACGTTCGGATATTAAGTATTCGGATACTGGAATTTCGGATGTTAAAGTATTTGAATGGAACTTTGGATATGGAAGGCTCTACTGTATTTGAAATATTTAAAAGAGAAGGAGCAAATGATTTAAGAATGTCAAGCATTTTTGTAAAATACTGTGGGTGTACGACACTCACAATCAGTGTGTCAGCTGAAGGTTAAGAATATTTGTATTCTCAGAATTTTTTTAATTTTAATATTTTTTTAAAAAACCATAGTCTATACGTAAAAACTTCATTATATCAGAATTTCTCCAATTAGCTTATATTTTCCATTAACCTATTAAAACCCATGACCAAATCAACAAAAATAGCCAAAAAATAACAATTGGATATAGAACTGGAGCATGAAAAAAACATTATTGATATAAAAAGCACGTTGCAAAAATCAATTCTGCAATTAATTGTTATAAACAAATTATTAAAAACTGAATATAAAGAAAAATTGATTGCGCCAATTGATTAAGGAAAAAACTACAAAAGAAACATAATGACTCTTTCTTAAATTATATTTTATGCAAAAAAATAAATATTATATAATTACTATGTAAATATTATATAATTGCATTTTTTCTTATATTACTATTTTTATTTATTTGTAATATCTTTTTTAGGAGCTGAGCGATATACATCCTGAAAATACCTATGTGGGAATCAGTTGAAAAAATAGTCTATGGAATTTTATATTACAAATGAGTAAAGGAAAATATATGATATAATATACAAGATATGAGTATAACTATGAAAAAAATATACAAGATATATATCTATCTATCTATCTTTTTACATATATAAATCGTATTCTATTTTCTATATCATTAATAAAATATTGATATAAATAAAAAATGATAGTTAAATTATTATGGTGTGTGGATACATGTAAATGTACATATATTTCTAGAATTGTGCATTGTAAAAATATGTTTTCCTATTTTTAGACTGGTTGAAGATGCGATATATCACATTTATACAAAATATACATCTTAATTGTAAAAGAAAAACTTATTGAAATAAAATTTTATTCTTTTAGTTTTAAAAGTTATTCTGTTTCTACAATGGAAACAAATGATTTTAAATTGTAAATAAAAAGCTTAAAACATAAAATATTGTCGGCATCTGGAATCCTGGGCCTTAGAAAAAATCGGAGTGCATCCACCCTTTTATTTTAGATATGTTGATGACGTGGTGATGGCAGTTCCGGGAAATCTGATTGACCTTACGTTAAACACGTTTAATTCGTTTCACCCCAGAATGCAGTTTACATTGGAAATAGGGGAGAGATAGATTTTTTGGACATCACCATTATTAAGAATGAGGGTTCTCTAATTTTTGATTGGTATCACAAGCCTACGTTCTCGGGAAGATACTTAAATTTTTTATCAGGTCACCCCTTGTCTCAAAAAAGAGGAACAATTATGGGAATGGTTGACAGAGCGTTTTTACTATCTGACCCTAAATTCCACAGTAAGAATATTGAGCTTATTGTAAACACACTCCTAACCAATGATTATCCTGTAGAATTTATTTTCGAGACAATAAACAGCCGCCTTAAATCGCTTATTAATAAAAAGACAATTAATCAGATAGACGAGAACACAGATATTGACACAAACAATAGAGCACCATGGTTTTTACTGCCATATATTCCTTCAATTTCCGAGAAATTTAAGACTATTACCAAGAAACTTAATGTAAAATTGTCTTTTTTCAGTCTTAATAAATTGAGCAGATTTATTAAAGTGCAGAAAGATGTTCTCCCAAACAACCATAAGAAAAATGTAGTTTACAAGATTATGTGTAAGAATTGCGATGCTTCATACGTAAGACAAACGGGCCGAAAATTGAAAACAAGAATCACTGAACATCGTAACCATAATAAATGGAATACGAACAGTCACTCCGTAATCACCGAAGACAGATTGAATTTTAACCATGACTTTGATTGGGAGAACATAAAAATCCTAAACAATGAGCGGTTTTTGGGCAGGCGACTAACATCAGAAATGCTACACATACAATCACAGAATAATAGCCTTAATTTGCAAATAGATACTGATTGTTTACATTATGCATATCTCTCATTACTTAACAAATTGTAACAGAGTCAATAATTTATAATATCAGACTCTCGTTATTTAATTAATTTTAAGCATTATGACAAGCTGTGAACGACTCTTCTATTTTCTCATATTTTCTTGTATTTTCTTATAGACCGTATTTATGTATTTATTTTGATCTATGTACCCCCGACTGCGTGTCTTTGCGTGCGAATCTGAAACAAGACTTTGAAACTGAACACACAGTCAGTATACAGTAAAATATATACTATACAGATAAAGTAAAATTATTACTTTAAATTTAAAGTAAACTATTATAAACTTAAGTGATTATTCAATTATAATACTTGAATATTCAACGTTATCGTTACATGAATAAAAAAAATAAAAATGAAAATAATTTAATTCTGATTAAATTCGAAGAAGTATATAAAATTACATGAATAAATAGGCACTAAGATCTAGCTGCGACCGAAGAAGGCTTTCTTATTATCATTGTGAATTTAAGTTAAATTGTGTACCTTGGAATGTATGTCACTGTTTCTTGCTAGCATGTTCATAAATTGTTCTTGCACATCATTCTGCAATCTCTAATTTTGTCCTAGGCTGTTCAATTTTAGGTTTACCAAGACGTTTCAACCGAATATTTGCACGTCTTAAGGAAACAACAGTATGATATAACATTCGGGAAGTGGGAGTTAAACTTCTAGTTCGAGTAATTTGTTGCAAATTGGGTTTTCGTGATACTTTCTTTTTTTTTAAATATTCCAAAGTGCTTCTCCATTCTGTCCATCTTCTTTTCTAATCTTTTTTCAATTTCAATCATATTTTTCTTTTGTTCCTTATTATTTTTTTCTAATCCTTCTTTAATTTTATTTATATTTTCCATTTGTTATTGATTGCTTTGCTGTATTGCTTTTTGTTGCTATATTAATTGTTCACTGTTATGCTGCACTTGTTTTATCTGAGCCATATCCATAAGGTCAGATTGTGGATTGTCAATACGTTGATCGCTTTCTTCCGAAACGTGCAATGTTTGTTGCTCATTATCAACTATAATATCACTATTATCGGGATTACAAACAGGAATTGCTGAATCTATTAATATACGACGATGTGAAGAACATCTATAATCTTGTTCGCAAAAATGTCTGTAGCAGACTGTATATTTAGATAATTCTTGTGCACACATATTTTTTAAAAAATCCAAATTTAAATTATTTATCCATTGTTCACATCTCAATGGATTTTTTGAAAATTGATGACGCGGTGCTTTATTACCTGATTTGCAACCTGGCACGCAACACGTTCTAACTATTTTTTAAACTTTAAATAATAACAATATCTCTCACCGCAATTTTACTGTTACTATCAGTTATTATTATTCACAGAGCAGTTGTTATTAATCAAATTGTTACCATGGATTTCTGGCTACATAGTTCGTACTTTTGAGTTGGTGGTATAATAGATGGCGCCAAAATACTATACAAAAATCTCCCATAAGAGTTGGCGGACCCTAAGCCGGTCGTGCTCCTTTGTCTGATCGATTGACCTTCCTTCGGCCAGCTTTTTAAGCTCGCTCGAATGGGCACAACACTGCTCCCCTTTTTAAAAGTTGTCGTCCAGATTTTCTCTTAAATGACCAGACTTCTAGTCGTCTCCAGAACTCATCTGACAATGAGTGTTACTACTCTCCTTCTTGAGCTGCTGCCACAAGATTCCGAGTCTCTCTTCCTTGGGCCCAAACGACAGTACTGGAATTCATATTTATCGAAGAAATCCTCCTCTCTCGAAGAACAGCTTCTTCAGAGAAATTCTTTCAAAAAAATTCTTTTGAGGAATCTTCTTTCTTCAAAAACTTTGAACAAGATGGGGGTATCTACCAGGAACCTAACCCAACGTCTCAAAAGACTCACCAAGCTCTTGCCTCAGCATTTGCCCTCAGTCCCACGAGGAAAATCATAGCTCAAAAACCCGAGGCGATGCAGTCTTCTTTAGAAAGTCGAAGAAATCAAACTCCGCAAAAGATGAAATTTTTCTCGTACCAAAGATGTCACAAACGAATTTTTAACTGAAACAAATTAAAATCCGACGAATACCAATGTCAAACGCATAACCCCGCAAGAGAAAAAATCTTTTAGTTAAGAATTCTTGTTGCCTGCATCCCAAACAAAATTTTAAGATAAAATTTTTACACAAAAGACTCTAATCTGACGATCTCTACTCTACCCTGGGCTCCTGCCTTAAGTTACCGAGCGTCGTGCAATCCAGAAGAAAAAAAAATGGATCGGAGTTCACTCTCAACGCGTGACAAAAGAACGATCTTTAAAATTCATCTCCAAAGGTGAAGATTTCTAGAGAAGCTCGACGACCTCTACCCTGGGCCATTGTCACGAGTTACTAAGCGTCGCCAGCGTCACTCCCAAATAGCACCATTGTGGAAGAAAAAAAATTTAGACTTTCTTCTGCTCCATCCCCAGCCACGGATAACCGAGCGTTGTCCTCGGCGATTCAAACCAAAATGATGACCTCCTCTTCCACCTTGGGCTCCTGCCACAAGTTACCAAGCGTCGTTCGCGTCTGCAATCATAATCCACTCGACGACCTCTTGCTTTACCCTGGCCTCCTACCACAGGTTACCGAGCGTCGCACAATGATCTGAAACGCCCGAAAAGCTGGCCAAAAGTCGAAAAAGATTCGAATATGATTGAAATTCTGTGTATAAAGGTTTTTGGGGTCGCTGAATTTGAAAATGAGGGTAAAAGTAAAAAATTCAAAAGGGCGGATCTAAAATGGCCGACTTATTTAATAAAAAGTTATTAGATATTAATGTAAATTTGTATATAAGGATTTTTGTGATTATAAATATAGGATTAACAAATTCAAAACAGTTTTCACCATAACAACGCAACAGCTTCTATTTTCGAACATTGCAAAAAGTTGTATTTAAAAAACAAAATTTTTAAAGACTCGGTAATATTAAAATACAACGTATTGAAATCAATCAAAAAGTCAAAAAATCAAGTTTAAAATGTCGCCATAAATTGAATAAAACTAAAATAAAATAAATTAAATAAAACTGAAATAAATTAAATAAAACAGTGTATAATAAATATGACAAATACAGCGATACAGAACTAATCGATTTTTCATTGTCAATAGTATAAGCGAAACTGAGTCAAAATGTATTTAAAAAGTTCCAAGTACATACAATTTAAAAAATTAGTCCGAATCATTGTCTGAGGCAGAATCACAATTTTCAGCAATATCAAGGATGCATTGATTTGTAGAACCATCTGGAGGCAATAAAAGTTGTAAGGCCTCCAATGACAAACTTTTTCCTTGCTTGGGCTGCATATTGCTCAAGTTCGTAATAAATGAATCTGAAGATACTAGGAGCCGGTGAAAAACATCTTTTCCCTGGAACATTTTCGAGAAAAACCTTCCCGAAAGTTTTTGATGTCTTTGTTCCGGGATTGTTGCGCATTTTCAGATAGTTGCCTTATTGGCAACGGGCCCCACTCTATAATTTGATGTCCGTGAATCAATATTTTGTGTATAGCCGTGGGCATGTAGTACCACGGATAAAGTTCTACAAATTTTTTTGCGATTCCTAAACAATACTCCTTAAACTTTTCCACGTTCACAGGGAAACCACTCGCTATAACTTGCAAGATAACGTGACATTGCCTCATCAACGTTTCGTCCACTCCAAGAATTTGAGCACACAACGATTCATCTTCAAAAAAGCGCCGAGCGGTGTTGCCGTCATTAGTATTACCGAATCCTTGTTTTGGAAAGTCAATTTTAAGATCCAGCATGTCCTTAAATCCTTTCTGGATCGCTTTTTTACGATCTGCTATTGTTTTTTCTCATCTTCTGTACGCGCTTGCCACTTTTCAATTTCGAGTTTGTAGCCGATGTGCAAGAAATATTCGAAAAATCGAATCCACACATGTAGCGATGATATTCCAAAACGCAGATTGGAAGCGTTTATTTTTTTGTTAATAACCAAATCGATGTTATTAAAATCCTTCGATGTTGCATTGCACAAACGTAGAGAAGACTTTGTTCCCGTTATCGAATTAATAACCTTTCTATCTATCATTGGAAAAACTAATTCGTAATTTACTGTAACTTCTTTTACGTCAGCAACAATGTTAAAAGCAACGAGAAATGCAATTTGATCTTCAATGTATTTCTCCTCCGCGCAAGTTGACTCTATGCTTTCCTACAGAAATTGTAGCCTTATTGGCTACAGTATTGAGGAGACGAAGACCTTAGGTTTTTCCACACTATTATTTTTTTATTTAATTTAGTGTCCATGGCTATAAGTTGCAGTGGAACAACAGATGTTAAAAATACATTTGCGTCTGAGCTATCAGCATCGCTGAACTTTTGTTTATATTCACTTTGTCCCGAGCTTCCATCGCACCCCCACTTCAAAATAAATCGAAGCTTGCTGACAATTTGTGGTGATAACTTTTTTATTATGTCATGTTGTACTTGCAAAAGTCTTGCAGATTATGGTCCAATAATGCTTGTAACATTACGTCCCTCCACCGTGCCGCCAACTCTAGACCGACCGACCGTCAG
This sequence comes from Solenopsis invicta, assembly GCF_016802725.1. Classification (NCBI taxonomy): domain Eukaryota; kingdom Metazoa; phylum Arthropoda; class Insecta; order Hymenoptera; family Formicidae; genus Solenopsis; species Solenopsis invicta. The sequence continues at coordinate 4,311,656 of NC_052673.1, forward strand.
ACGCACCACAGCCGAGCACGTGCGTACGCTCGACTTACATAATACCACCACGTGCTATCACGCGCGGCGGCGAACTCTGAGTGCCGTGATCGGGTCGTGATTGACCCGTGTGGCTGACCGGTTACGGTCTCGGTATCAGCGGCTCGCGGCGCGGCGGACGGTTCCGCGCTGCGCGAGGGTCGTCGATGGTGTCGGCCTGAGCGGCCTCATCTTGCGGGGTGAACACTCCGTGAGGTACGGTATGCGGACACAGGAGCGGTGTCGGTGCGGACGGTCTCCGAGAATGCCCGGGGACACACGGAACGGTCTGGTCGGATTGGCCGGACGACGAGAATGCCCGTCGTCCAGCCGAACGGAATGGATAGGCCGTGCAGTGAGAATGCCCGCCGCACGGCATAACGGATGCGGATCAGCCGGACGCACGAGAATCCCCGTCATCCGGCTGAACGGTCCGGATTGGCCGGGTGACGAGGATGTCCGTCACACGGCTAAGCGGATTGGATTGGCCGCACGACGAGAATGCCCGTCGCGCGGCTGAGCGGATCGGATTGGCTGAGCATACCCGGCCTCGGGAACGACGAGTATACCCATCGTGGGATGGCTGGAACGAGAATGCCCGTTCTCGAGGAGGTGCTCGAGAATGCCCGAGCTAGGAGGCGCCGAGTATGCCTGGCGCTGGTCAGGATCCGGTGAGATCGGATGTTCAGGAGGATCTCTCTCTCGGCTGCCCACTGCCGGCTTATATACCGTTCCGCGCGGCTGAACGCACATATCAGCGCGCGCGGACGGGCCGGCTAGAGTGGCAGCGCTTTCGGAACACGGCACGTGGCGCGCCGGTCACTGATTCCGCACGCCCAGCGCGTAAACCGAATCCGTCCGTTCGTTTTCTGACTTATCCGAGTCCGTTTGTTTCTATAATTATCCGAGTCCGTTCTTTTATATTAAGTTACGCCGCGAATTATATATTTTGTCCGCGGAACCGATGATTATTTAACCGAGCAACTCCGATTGCTACCTCCGAGCGCCTAGCGCATAACACGCGTCCGTCCGTTCCCCCTAGTTACTTGAATCCGTTTCTTCTTTGTGTTTAGATATTAAGTACGCCGCGAATAAATTGTGTCCGTTCTTTTAGTTTCACGCGGGTCTGACTATTGCGCAATTAAGCACTCCGGTGCCGTAATTCGCGTATTTCAATATTATCCGTAACGATATCGGGACATTATGATTATTTTGTACGAAACCAACATTTCAAAATACATTTAAGCTATTTTGTTTTCACCACTAAACCACGGCGTTATCATTTAACACGAACCCAGACATCCGGCGAGCACATCCGAGCAACCGATCCTGAACACAATCTCGTAAGCGCATCGAGAAACTACATGCTTACATGCTTGCAATTTGACCTCTGCCGTGGTTTCAATTATTCTTATATCCGATGGATAACAACGGATTTTAGCTTGCAACACTTTTTCGTATGACGGTAAAAAAGTAGCGCCGACCTTTTTCTGCAAGTTCTTGATGTTCTGGTACGCACTTTTAGATAATTTTGATCCAATAATTAAAGCAAGTGCCTCATCGCTAGATACCTCAGTTGCACGTGGGGTCGCACTCAATTTTAAAGCTGACTGGTACTTTGAAGCTCGCATTGGGGACTTTGTAGTGACATCCTGCAAAACCTTTGCAGCTTGAGGGGCCCCGGAAGAGCGAAGGCTCATTTCAGTTACAAAAGCGAACTCCGCTGTGCTGTATGTTGCATGCAATTCTTCGGTTCTTCTTCTTTTTGTTCGATCACTAGAACTTGCGAAGTCCGTGCAAGATCGACTAATCGTACCAGATGCCGTAGAAGGTCCGATAGTAGAAGCGTTCTACAAAATATATATTTAATTTATTATACAGAAATTGTAATTTTAATATATAATAAAACGCAAATTTATATTCCAATTTTAGTAAAAAATTTTAAAATCATTGATATTACAAAGATATTCCTAAATTACTAACCGTAACAGTTATTGAAGAATTCAGCCATTTTTCATTTTGCTGAAAGAATCGTTTGGGTCTTCCAGACGATGCTTTCCATCTTGATTTCAAATTACACAACTGCTTTTTCAAGTCATTTACGTTATCCGGATGTATTTTAAAATACATCTTAGTCTTTTCAGCTAATTTTTTTTCTAACACCATAAGCTGCGTGTCCAAATCCGATTCTCAGTCATCTTTAATCATGGTAAAGATTTCTTTTCGAGTGCATACTTGGTTGTCACCTGATTCTGTTAGATAAATGTAATGCAATGTAATATTAAATAGAAGCAGATTTAAACATAAAATAAATAGTAATTACATTTCTTCTGAAATCATATGTATATAGGGGAAAGTAGGGTTATTGTACGCACTGGGTAATTGTACGCTTCGTAGTTTGGCACCTTCCCGATGAATAGAAATTATATCACGACGATATTTGTAGGCTGAAGGCATTTTTTAAATATATAACCATACGTTATATCATTTAAAAACTTAGTTAATTAAAAAAATAAGAAAAAGTAAAATCATAATTTTTCTTGCAATTTTGGCGTATAGAAAATAAGGCAATGAGTCCGTATTTTTACTTTATTTGTTTAATTTTGTTATACCTAACAAAAGTACGTTTTTTCCTGCGTTCTTTGAGCTATTGTTTATTAAATTTAATTAAATAGTCATCAAGTAATTGTTTTTTTATCAAATCAAGTCCGCCGTCGACAATTTTACACATCCATCTTGAAAGGCGTGAGACCACGTGAGATCAACTGTAGTGCCACTAGTACAGTGTAGTGCAGTGTAGTGTAGTTAAAAGAATGAGCTATAACCTCATTTTTCCTCCGCGTCCATTTATCCAACCGCACGTACAATTACCCAAGGCCCGAGAAATTTTTTCGTTTAACCACTTGCTTCTTTTTGCTGAACATAGCATTACCAAATAAAAAATTGTTCAATATGACAATACATACTGATAAAAAAATGTTTAAAGTTTCTATTTCTGTACTCGTATCGATTTCAACTTTAAAAATCACTTCACTGCGATAAATTTCCCTAAGGTGCGTGCAATTTACCTACTTTCCCCTATGTATATATGTATTTACATGTATATATATGTATGTATGTATATATATATATATATATATATATATATATATATATATATATATATCAGGAGCATCCTATGAGGACACTTTCAAGGGGCCAAGGCATACTGTCGGGACATTTCGATACTTTTGGGACTGGTCTCAAAAAAATTTGAGTTTTATCGCATACATTGGGTACTTATATATTTCTATATTTAACGCATACTTTGGGGCAAAAATTTTATATGATTCGGACTGTAGAGTGGAGCCTTCTAGAGGAGTGTCCTCAAACAATACATTGACTACATTAAATCATATAATGCATATTTTACATGTATTCTTTTTAAGAGAAACGTGAAAACATATTAAAAGATTAATAGTAATTAATTATTGTATTGTTACTCAAGTTTAGTATCATTACGTCAGTATTAGATAAATAGTTATAAAAAAAATAATAATCTTAAAATGTAATTAAAAATTTTATTTCCAAGGCAATAAAGAAGCATGCAATATTATCTTTATGTATCATTAAATATTTTAATGAAAACATTGATGGGAAACTGTCTTTAAATTATACCATAGATATAATATCGTGATGAAAACGTTATTAAACTAACATATAGCTTGATAAATTTAAAACAAACAAATTTAAGTTCCGACATAATGGTTTTATAACAACGTTCTTCGAGTTGTACATAATTCAAATAATATTTATTTCAAGAACCTACGGTTAAAAAATTCCAACTGTATAAAGTATATCTAGAAAGATTTCGATAAAATCTTTTCACTGACACACAGAATATATGCCCTTAAAATTTTAGAACACACGGTTAATTTGAAAACGTTCTTGAGTGCATACATAGTTTATACAATTTAAAGATTGTCCCCAAACAATGCTTTTAGTAAAAAGATTTAAAATTGTAATGATATACTAAGCTGTATTTTATTGGCTAAGAAAATAAAATTATACAATTTCCAATAATTTCTAACACAAAAAATAATGACGGTTTTAACTGTTTAATCAGATGAGGAAATTGTATGAATACATTGTGGTACATATACGTCGGTAAATAAAAATTTAACAATAAAATATTTCCACGTTGACCCGTGCCTGGTAGGACAGTAACCAAACGGACACTCGTGGAGAGTATTGGGTGGTCAACCTTGAGCACACTCGTTGTTAAGCGCGGGAATGTTGATGTTTACAAGTCGCGTTTGTCACGCGATAGTCGCTTGTTACATACAGGGTGTTCGCTAAAAAATGTTCCACCTCTTTCGAGATGACATACAAGATAAGCAGAAATATCTTTTATCATATATCAATGTTCGCAAATATAGCGACGTTTGTAAAATCTACGACTTATCCCGGTTTCCCGCCAATTGTATACGCGCTGCTAGAGATGACCGTACGCTGTTCGCGGTACGGGGGGAATTGTTTGTTATGTGCGACAATAGAAATTCGAGAGGTGTCTCAAAGAAATTCTTGATTGATTGCCTTGGTCCTTATCTTCGCCATAGCAAGAAATAAACATCCGTTGTGATCGAAATGATTTCAATGCATATGTCGAATGAAACTAAATCTTTGTCACTGATTAAAGATATTAACATGAATATTTATTTTTTTTGTACAAGGACCCACGGTTAAAAAATTCCAACTGAATGAAGTATATCTAGAAAGATTTCGATAAAACCTTCTCACAGACACACAAAATATATGCCCTTAAAATTCCAGAACGCACGGTTAATTTGAAAACGTTCTCGAGTGCATACATAGTTCGTACAATATAGAGATTGTCCCCAAACAATGCTTTTAGTGAAAAAATTTAAAAGTGTAACGATATATTAAGCTGTATTTTATTGGCTGAAAAAATAAAATCATACAATTTTCAATAATTTCTAACATAAAAGTCAACGACGGCTTTAACAGTTTAATCAGATAAGTTAATTGTATGAATACATTGTTGTATCTAAAAAAATTCCACCTTTTTGGGATGACATACAATATAAGCAGAAATATCCTTTATCATACTACAATGTTCGCAAATTTAGCGATCTTTGTAAAATCAACGACTTCACCCGGTTTTCCGCCAATTGTATCCGCGCTACTAGAGATTACCGTCCGCTTTTACTGGTACGGAGGGAATTGTTTGTTATGTGCGACAATAGAAATTCGAGCGGTGTCTGGCCATTTGAAGAACAGTTTCCACGCAAATATAGATGCTTGGAATGAAAAGGGATGAACGTATCACATAGCGTGTTAGCTTTCACCGGAAAACTTCCTGGAATCGATTATATATGCCTAAAGCATTTAATGAAGACATTTTCTTGAGTCAACGTATACTTCGGGGACATTTCAATACTTTGGGGACATGTCTCAAAGAAATTTTTGTTTAATTGCCTTGGTCCTTATATTCTCCATAGCAAGAAAGCAATCTCCGTAATGATCAAAATGATTTCAATTTATATGCCAAATAAAACTAAATCTTTGTCACTGATTAAAGATATTAACATAAATATTTATTTTTCTTGTACAAGAAACCACGGTTAACAAATTCCCACTGTATGAAGTATATCGAGAAAGATTTGGATAAAATCTTTTTCTGACACACGGAACATATGCCCTTAAAATTCCAGAACACACGGTTAATTTGAGAACGTTCTCGAGTGCATAAATAGTTCGTACAATATAGAGATTGTCCCCAAACAATGCTTTTAGTGAAAAGATTTAAAAGTAACGATATACTAAGCTATATTTTATTGGCTAAGAAAATAAAATTATACGATTTCCAATAATTTCTAACACAAAAAGTAATAACGGTTTTAACTGTTTAATCAGATGAGGATATTGTATGAATACATTGTGGTACATATACGTCGGTAAATAAAAATTTAACAATAAAATATTTCCACGTTGACCCGTGCCTGGTAGGACAGTAACCAAACGGACACTCGTGGAGAGTATTGGGTGGTCAACCTTGAGCACACTCGTTGTTAAGCGCGGGAATGTTGATGTTTACAAGTCGCGTTTGTCACGCGATCGTCGTTTGTTACATACAGGGTGTTCGCTAAAAAATGTTCCACCTCTTTCGAGATGACATACAAGATAAGCAGAAATATCTTTTATCATATATCAATGTTCGCAAATATAGCGACGTTTGTAAAATCTACGACTTATCCCGGTTTCCCGCCAATTGTATACGCGCTGCTAGAGATGACCGTCCGCTGTTCGCGGTACGGGGGGAATTGTTTATTATGTGCGACAATAGAAATTCGAGCGGTGTCTGGCCATTTGAAAAACAGTTTCCACGGAAATATATATGCTTGGAGTGGGAGGGGGTGAACGTATCTCATAGCGTGTTAGCTTTCACCGGAAAATTTCCTGGAATCGATTATATATGCCTAAAGCATTTAATGAAGACATTTGCTTGGGTCAACGCTTACTTCGGGACATTTTGACACTTTGGGTCTTGTATATGGTACTATTTCAATATGAAAATGCTTAATATTCTCTTTCAATCTTCTCTTACAACAATATACGTTTTATACGCATGCGCAAAGCGAGAGAGAACGCACAACGGCGGATAGAGTCTTTTCCCGAGTATTACCCCCACTCCTCAAAAACTCGAGGATCGCTCAGTCTAGAGATCCTGTCTGATCCTGTCCATGCGTTTAGCTAGATACTTTGCTGTTTGATTAGACGTGTATTCTTGTTCTTCTCCTCAATCAGAAGGTGTTCTACAGTTTTCTATACATTTCAGAATAATTATAATCTTAGTTAAAGTTTGGAAAAATTAACAATTTTGATTAAATATTTACATCATGTATTCATTAGTAAGGTTTGACAATCAAGAGTATTTCATATCTCTTTCAAAAAAAGTCAAAATTGTTCAAAGATTAAATTGTCTTATTAAAATAAAGGGATCATCATATGAAGGTTATTTATTAAGCATTGATGGTAAGTTAATTTTAATTAATTTATCCTTATAGTAAACAATAATTATTAGTTAAATGTTATAACTTCACACTCAAGAGCGTAACAGTTACGTATAATGCTACATTTTTAATATAATGTGTAAAATTACAACGTTAATGTTGTTACTATACTATAGTTGGTATTTACTGGGTTAGGTTATTCGATGAGTTCTATAGAAAGTATAGTTTGAGGACATATATAACTTGTTTATAAAATTTTTGTTTAGAAACTAAAACTTTGAATTGTTCAATATTATATACTACAATATTAATTATTAGATTCATATGAAGCCTTGCAAAAGAAGTTGGATGATATTAATACTATAAAAGATCAAAATCATCATTATTTAATCGTCAAAATTCCAATGTGAAAGATTGTTCGATAGTTATTTCAAAAACGCTACCAGCAATAAATAATCAACTAAACAAATCTTCATTTAGAATTAATCAAAATTCATTGATTGATTCAGAAATATCTGTTGAAAGTAGTACACCGAGTGGCGCGTCTGAAATTGTGAAATTTATCGGAGATGAATGGCAAAATATCTCGAGTGTTTCCCCCAAAAATGTGTCATCTAATGTTGAACAAATTAAAAATTCTAATAAAATAATAAACAATATGCAGGATTCTCATTCAAATTCATTAGAAAGAAACATTGAATCTAACATCACTGAAGACACTGTCTCCAAGAACGACACTGATAATACACTTGGTGCTAGCTCGAATTATATACCGAGTAGCATAAATGAAATAAATTGTACTGCTGAACAAATTTGTAATGAAAATATGAGTACTAATTTGAATTTTTCTAATAATGATGCACCTCCGGTTGATATTCGTGATGTTTATGTACCTGTTTCAAAAAACGAAAATATGGGTTATTCACTTAAACGATATTTTTGTCCGTATTGTAAAACATTGCAAAAAAAATTTGCTCGTCATTTAGAATTGAAACATAAAAATATACCAGATGTACAAAAATTTATACATTTTCCAAAGGGCAATAAAGAACGACGCGTAGTTATTGAAAAAATTCGAAAATATGGGAATTATCTTCATAACACCGATGCTGATTTAAATACAGGAATTCTCATATCTTGTCGACGTCCTCAAGCAAAATTTCAAAGTACTGCCGAAAATTACATATGTTGTCATCATTGTAAAGGATTTTTTTCTAGAAGGACTTTGAGGATGCATTACAAAAAATGTAACCCAGTTTATGAGAAAGGACGAAAAAATCAACTCATTAAAGGAAAACAGTTAATGGGATATATACAATATCGTGCTAATCATGTGATGCGTCGAAAAATCATGCCGGCACTTCGCGATGATAATATTTCAAGATCGATTAAATACGATGAACTTATAATTTTATTTGGCAATAAATTGTGCGATACATATACACTTTCTCATCAATACGATATGATTAGAAATTATTTACGTCTTCTTGGCCGTTTCAAATTAACAATCAAAGAAATCAATAATAAAATATCTGACTTTGCATCCATTTTCCAGCCTGAAAACTACGATGATGTTATAAAGGCAGTTAAAATATGTGCAAATTATGATTCAGAGTCACAAGTTTTTCAAACGCCTTATAACGTAACTACTCTAGGAACAATCTTAAAAAAATGTGCTCGTATACAAGCTGCTGAATGTATTAAGAGAAAAGACATTGATGCAAAGAAAGCTATTGAGGATTTTATGCTATTATTTGACAATGATTATCCAGTGACAATTAACAAGAAAGTTCTGGAAGATCGTGCAAATAAACGCCGGACAAAACAAATTATCCTTCCATCAAAATCAGACATTCAAAAGTTACATACCTATTCAAAAAATTTATGTGAAGAAGCTATGAAAATACTTCAAAAAGGATTTGATCTTAATGCATGGAAAAAATTATCAGACGGCACTCTTATTCTTCTTCAGTTATTTAATCGACGAAGAGCCGGTGAGCTTGAGAGACTCACCATTGAAAATTATAAAAATCAAGAAACAATTGACCAAATTTTTAATGCTGATATATTTAATAATATATCAGAAGATTCTCAAAAACAAGCCAAGCAATTTGTTCGTATAGTCATACGAGGCAAGAGAGGAAGAAACGTTCCTTTATTATTGCATACATTTTTAATTTCGGATATTGACATTTTACTCAAATATCGCTCTGAAGCTGCAGTAAACTCAAAAAACAAATATGTCTTTGCTGTACCTCGAACAAGTTCTCCACAAAAAGGATATATTAGAGCCTGTAATATAATGCGAAAATTTGCTGCTAACTGTGGTGCATTGGTTCCTACCAGTTTACGGGGTACAATGCTTCGCAAGCATCTCGCTACTTACATTGCTATGCTGCGAGTAGAAGAAAACCAAGTTTCTGATGTTGCAAATTTTATGGGACATGATAAACAAATTCATAAAGATGTTTACCGAGTCCCTAATGGTCTGATTGACATAACTGAAGTATCTCGTTTACTGCAAGCTGCTATAGGTAATAAAGAAAATGAAGAAAATGATCAAAATAGAGACCAAAGTTGGGTAAGTTAATATTTTTCAAACTACTCTAAATTAAAGTTAAATCAAAGTAACTTCAGTAATGTTCAAAGTTGCATTAAGATTAAATTAACTAAATTCAAATTAAAAGTTAAATTTAAGATAAACTATTAAATTGGAATATATGTTGTAATTTATTAAAATTAGATTTTACTTTAAATACAAAACAATATGGGTCATGAAATAAATTTAATATTTTATTTGTAAATTAAGGTTTTTATAAAACATTATTTTTTTGTGGAAAAACATATTTTTTCTTTTTACATAAATAAATATGTAACTAAGCAAATAAAAATTAATCAATATATATATATATATATATATATGGTACTTTATTCCTTGCGGAGTACACTGCGGACCTCCGCTCCGCTTACAAAATTTAAACTTCGCAATTTTATTCCTCGCATCCTATCCAACACCTGAGAGAGAGAGAAAGATCACTCATCCATCCATACATCCACACTCATTCTCCGGACCTCCGTTTCCGCCGCATTTTCCTCTCTTCCTTCCACACTCTCATTCACACCCAACCACCCTCCTCCCTCCCTCATCTCCTCTAATCTCCTCATCCAAATCTCTCCCTCCCCGTCTTCTCCCAAGACCTCATCCACCATCTCCTGCCATTCTTTTTCAACCCCCCAATTCGTGCATTCCTCCCATACGTGCTCCAAAGTTTCCATTCCCCCTCCACATATCCTACACTTCCTTTCTTCATCCCCTTCCCAATATCTATTCCCCATCATCCCGTCTCCTAACCTAAACTTCGCCACTCTCTGCCATTTTTGTTCCTTCCATCCCTTCTTTAGGTACTCTGGCACCCCCTTACCTTTCACCCTACCATACCATAAGTTATGTCTAGAGCCCCTAATTTTCTTCCATCTTTCCTCCTCCTGCCACCTTCTCTCTCTTGCCACTACCTCTTCTCCCCTCAGCTCTCCCCCCTCTCTCATCTTTTCTATCTCAGTTAGGTTCCAGCTCTTCTCCTCATAAAAATCTCTCCTTTCCTCTTCCCATTTACCCACTACTTTTCCTACCTTCGCCCTGTCTCTCATTTCCTCCAAACACAACCTTGCCAACTCTCCTTCCCCTCCTTCTCGCCGGTTTCTTTTCATAGCTCCATGCCCTCAACCCTGCCCTCCCCCTTAACTTTTCCCTCTGCACTTCCTCCCTCACCATGTACCCCGGCGTGTACCTCCCAACCCCCACAATCCACTTCAAGAACCTGTCCTGTATCTTCTCTACCTTTTCCCTTTCTTTCCACCCCCAGATTTCTGCCCCATAGCTAACCACCGTCCATACCAATCTATCAAATAACCACATCCTTCTAGCCCAGTTCTTTCCAAATCTCCTCTTTCCTATTCCCCATACTTCTCTCATCACCACTGCTCCCTTGTTAACTCTCTCCTCTATATGTTCTTTCTGACCCCCATTTGCCATCATTACATACCCTAGGTATTTGTATTTTCTCACCTCTTCTATCTCTCTTCCTTTCCATTTCCACACCATCTTTTTCTGTCTTCCGCCTCCCCTTCTACACCTCATTATTTTCGTCTTTTCTACATTGACCTCTAGTCCCTTCCGTTCTATGTAGCTTCCTAATGCCTTAATCATCCCTTTCATCCCTGTCTCCTCCTCTGCAACCACTGCCACATCATCTGCATACGCTAGAGAGTATAATTTCCTTCCCTTTACCCTCACTCCTCCCCATCCCTCCCTCTCTAACTCCTCATCCAAATCCGCCAGCAATAGCGTGAATAAGCATGGGCTCAGAGGGCATCCCTGTCTTACCCCTTTCCCCGTCCAAAAGTTTTCCCCTACCTTTTCCCCCACCCTCACTCTACTTAGGGTCTCCTCCAGTACCTCCTTGCACCTCACGACCAAGCTTTCTCTAACTCCCCTCTCCCTCATCATCTGTATGAGGATTTCCCTATCCACCGAGTCAAACGCAGCTTTCAGGTCTATATATAGCACTACCATCTTGCCTTTTCTTACTGCCACCCTCTTGTTTATCATATAATTCAGCACGTAAATCAGATCAATTGTGCCTACCCCTCTCCTAAACCCCGTTTGACTCGGTGGGAGTATCCCCTTCCTCTCCACCTCCTCCTTCAATCTCTCCGCAAGTACCGCTGCGTACACCTTGTACGCCATCTGCGTTAGCGTGATCCCTCTATAGTCTTCAACCCTCTCCCCTTCCCCCTTTTTCACTATCGGCACTACCACCCCCTCCCTCCACTCCTCCGGCCGCCCCACTCCTCTCCACACTCTGTCACATATTTCCCACAGCCATTCCTTTATTTCTCTTCCCCCATATTTCCATACTTCATTTACGATACCATCCCCTCCCGCCGCTTTTCCCTCCTTCAGTTTACTTACCGCCCTTGCTATTTCTTCCCTACTGATATCATCTTCCACTCCTTCTCTTCCCCTCACCACCCTTCTCACCCTCCACTCTACTCCCCCCAACACCTTTCTAAAGTGTCCCTCCCATTCCCTCTTTTCGATCCCTTCCGTGACTCTCTTTTTCTTTCTCCTCCCCCTATTTACTACCCTCCAAACATCCCTTTCCGTTCTTACACCTTCCAATTCTTTCTCCCATCTTTCTCTTTCCCTTCTTTTCCTTTCCTTACAATATTCTCTGTATCCCTTCCTCATCTCCTTATATTTCTCCCCGTTCCCTCCTCTTTTCTTCCACTTTTTAAATTCTTCCCTTACTTCTCTTTTCATATTCCTACATTCTATATCCCACCATCCTCTCCGCACCTTCTTCTCTTCTCTCTCTACTCTTTCCAATGCTCTTTCCACTCTCTTTTTCAATTTCCTCCAATCCTCCTCAACCACCTCCGAAACATTATCCCTCTTGCCCATGTATTCCTCAAATTTCTTCCTTCCCTCTTCCGTCCACACCTCTCTTCTTTCTCTTCCTTTTCTTTTCCCAATCCTTTCTTCCCTCCTTCCTCCCCCCTTCACATACACCGTTAATGGCTGATGGTCCGAGTCCACCCAGTCCTCCACCTTCATCTTTACCACTTTACCTCTCGTATCCTCATTTCCGATTACGTAGTCAATTACAGTCCCCCCTTCTCACCAGTATATGTCCATTCTCCTCATCTCCCTTTATACATCCGTTCAGAATTGACCATCCTAATTCCTTTAAAAAACCACACAGTTTCTTTCCCTCTGCATTCATCTTCCCATCTTTTGAATTTCCCTCTCTTTCCCCTACCCCTCCCTCTTCCTCCTCTCCTATACCTCCCCTCTCTCTGCCCGTTCTCGCATTAAAATCCCCCCCTATTAATATACTTACCCCCTCCTCTCTCTCCTCCATCCACTCTCTTAATTGTCTCGTTTTTTCCTCTAAATCCCCATTCACGTATACACCCACTAGTTTCCACCATTCTCCCCCTAATTTGACTTTACTCACCTGTAAACCCACCTCTCTCCTTTTCCTATTCTCTTTTCCTCTTTCTATCCCATCCCTAATCCCTACAATCATCCCCCCCATTGCCCTCCCTTTTTTGCTCTTTCTTCCCGCTTCTTGCACCTCCCAAATATATCCCTTCGGTAACCATCTTTTCACTCTCTCCCATCCTTTCTTCTGTAACCATGTCTCACTCAAAAACATCACATCCCATTTCTTCAATTTCTCCTTAAAGTCCTCCTCTTTATTTTCCATGCCTGCTACATTCCAAAAACCTATTTTATATTCTTTACTGTCCCTCCTTTTTCTATTCCTCCTTCTATCATATTTTCCATTTCCCTTATTCCCATCCTTCTCCCTCTCTCCTACCCCACCTCCCCCTATTAAAAAACTCTTTCCCTTTCTCCTCCTTTCCCCCTCTCTCCACTACTCTTACATCTCTTCCCCTCCATTCCCTTAATTAATCTTTGATCTCATCCCATATCCACAATTTATCCTCGATCCACATTTTCATATATCCTGCTCTTACCTTCTTTCTTTTTCTTCTATTCCTTTCTGCTTCCCTCTTTATCCACCACTCTATCCTTCTCTCTTTTTCCGTCAAGTCGTCCACGATCCACTCCTTCCTATCCCTCAGCTTCATCTTTCCCTTCATCACATCAATTTTCTCCCTCACACTCGCTAATCTCACCCATACCATGACCCCTCCCCCTTATCTTTATCTTTATCTTTATTCCCTATCCTCCTCACCCCTTCCACTCTCGCTACCACCCCCGTTGCCTCTACTATCTTTTCAATCTCTCTTTTTAATTCCTCCTTTCCCTCCTCCTTTACTCTTACCCCCTTTATAATTATATTCCTTTTCCTCTTCTCCCTTTCCCCCTTTTCCCTTTCTAATTCTAGTCTCCTCATCCTTTCTTCTAGTTCCTTCGTTTCACTCTTTCCTCTTATCTGCATCTGCTCTATCTCTTCTCCTTTATCCTTCTCCCTTCCTCCCGTCACCTTCTCCGCCGTTCCCCTACCTTTCTCTATATCCTCCACTCTTCTCTCCAAATTGTCTACTCTTTTCCTCATTTCCTCCATCCATTCCCTCATCTCTTCTCTACCGTCCCTCAATTCTCTCAATTCACTTTTCATTTCTTTAAAACCTTCCCTTATCTCCCGTAATATCTCCCTTAGCCCTTCTTCTTCTTGTGTACCGGCGATCTCTTTACCATATTGCTCCTCTTAAAGATTTCTCCCTCCTCTACTCTAGTCTCCTCCCCCTGTTCACCCTTCCTTTTCTGTCCTCTCTTCAACAATTCTAGCAGTGGCGCACTGTTTGATCTTTCCCTCATAAGACTTTCTGCCTTGCTCGGCCTTCCTACTCTTCTCTTTTCCTCTCCGTTCCCCTCTACTTCTTTTTCCCTCTCTTTCCCTCCCTTCTTTCCTTCCTCCATCTCGTCTTTCTTCTAATCTGCCAATTTTCCTATTTAAAGTATTTACTAGAATGACTCTTTTTATATTTAAGATTATGACTTTTAATCTAAGAAAACAAATCAATTAAGTTTAGAAAATGTAAAAATATCAAATTATATGTTAAGATATTATATTAGATACTCAGTAGATTACTCCAATTCAAAATTTCCCGCGACTGCACTAACTCTCTCCTGCTATGCTTCTCACTTCTACCGCCCGATGTCGCTACCCTCCCTCTTTTCTGCTTCCTCTCTTTTCTCTATACCTACTATCCCGTCTAACCTCCAAATCCCGTCCCAACCCTACTATCACTCCTGTCTCCCTCTTCCCTTACCCCTGCCCTATCCCTTATTCTCCCAACTCCACCTGCTACTTCTCCGTCCCTTCACCCCCTCACACTCCAATCCTGCCCTTCTTCTTCTCAAAAACACAATCTCACCAAACACACCTTACAAACACACGACTATCACTCTCGCTACCGGAAACGGAAGTCCTAAAAATTAATCAATATATTTCAATAATAACTCATTGAAATAAAAAATTGCTTTATTTAAAATTAACTAAGTTAAAATTATTAATTTTTCAACTTTGTTGTTTAATTTTTTAATTAGTTACAAGTTGCTTTGTCAGACTCTGACAAAGATGATACGGATGATGAAAGTATTCAAACAGAAGATGCAGTAACTGATGATGATGAGCTTAATCAAAATAACACAAATAATTTTAATAATAAAGATGAACGTCAACCACGACTTTTGAGAAGACGTATTTATAAAAGTTTATTAAGTGATAATAGTGACGATGAAATTTTAAATTCTAATACATATAACAATTCAAGTTGTAAGTTAACAAAAAATTCATTACCATTTTATATTAATTTTATTTTATACATTTACATCTTATACACTGGGAGGAAAAGAAATATTAAAAATTAAATATATTTTATGATGTTTTTCTTAATATTTATTAGTTATAAAACTTAATTATAATAACAAAATATACTCTCTAAATCTAAATCAGTGAAATTTTTCTGATTTATATTTATATATGTGCTATACTTACACTGTGATCATCAGTGATTATTCACTATCTTTCAGTGATTAAATATTGAAAAAAAAAACACGTAAAACATTCGGTTAGTAATATTTTGGTTTTTTTCTTACAATCAGTGTATAAGAATATTAGGTGATTTTGTTTAAAATATTTTTTTATTAATATATAATAAATTGAGTTTTTATTACAGCCATATAACAAAGATCAATAAAACGTATTAAATGGACACAAATGGAAAAAGAAACAATAACAAAACGTTTTGGTGATATTCATAAACTGGTCAAATTACCATCAATGAGCGAATGTAGAGCTGTGATTCTTCAGAATACATGCTTAAAGAAAAGGACGCCTGAACTATTAAAATCCTGGATCGATAATCAGCGCAAAGATAAAACTAGAAAAAAAGAATATTTGCGTAACAAAATGCTGAGATAAATTAGTTCCTAGAAAAACGTAGAAAAAGTGCTGTAAAACCAAAAACCTTCTATAAAACCAAACTTGTTAAGAAAATTTTTTAAATTTATCAAAGTTTAAAAATTTTTACAAGATTTTTAATTTTATTATAATTTTTATTTTATTACATATTTTTTTATATTCTTTTAATTTTGCAGAAAAAGTAAAACTTACCGGTAAAAAAATAAATTTTTTGGTTATATTTTTGTTTAAAATAATTATATGTTGAGAGAAACTGTCATATTTTTTTGTGATGTTTCAAAAACATTGATGCATTTATTTTTAAAAAACTAACTTGAAAAAATTATCAGAATAAATTAGATTAATGCAATAATCATTTGAAAACCTGCATTCAAGAAACCTGATTACAAAATAATCATTATTACTGTTATTGCGCCGATATATAATTTCATTTAGTTTTGTACTAAGATCGATACATTTTGATTAAATTATTTTAGAAAAGAAATATATTACACAATTCATATATATAAAATTATATCTTTAGTATAAATAATGACTGTTCTAGTCTTTAAGATTTATAAAATGTACAACAATACTATTTAATTGTAAGCGTAATTACTGTATTTTCAATAATAAAAGTTATAATATTTTTAACAATTTATTTTTATGAATCTAACCAATAATTTACAATAAAACTATTCATCATTTACATTATCTTATATAATCGATTAATTACCAGGAATTAAAGAGAGATTGCTTATTAGTTTTTCAGATATATATTTTAAAAGCCTTTTTAAAGTTTAATTATAATAAATAAATAAAGATTTACGAGTGAAAATTAATCTTCTATTCTGAAAGAATGCTGAATATATATGTATATATACCATTTACGTATATAATATTTACTATTAATATATAGACTTTAAGACTTAACGTTTACAAGCAACGCTTTAAAAAAATTGGTTCTTTATAAAAATAAATAAGTTTGTTTAATAATACATTTCTGACGGTTATATATTTTTAATACTTTCAAAATATTATTTATTTATAAAAAAGTAATTGTTTTATATGTTGATGAATCTCAAACGATAATTCACAATCTTCAACCTTCCAGCAGAAGCGCACACAAGCATAATAATAAATATATATAGACTCATTTACATATATTTATTAATTTCCTGATAAAATTATTGTATAAACTGAAAAGCAACATAAAGAAATTAAAAATAGAAAATAATGAGTTCAAAAAGTATCGAAATGTCACTGAAGTATGGGTTAACTCAAGAAAATGTCTTCAATGCAATAAACATATTGTATATACATACATATAAATCTTCCGCATGTACACTGTAGTATTAAAAGTCTATAATAGATGTAATGTAATGTATGTTTAAGTAGTAATTTCTTTTATTGAGCGTATATTTTAAGTCTAATCTTTAAAAAAGTTAAGGATTGGAAATTATTATTTAATGTTCAATCAATATTTAAGATAATCTTTTTGTGAATTATTTTTTTTTATACAATATATACAATATCTGTTCTACCCACAAGCAGTTATACTACATATTGTATTTTTTTTATAGAATATGTAGTATAACACTGCTTGTGGGTAGAACAGATTAAATGGAAAATCCTTGAAAATATTCAAGGACTTTTACAATAGTATGAGTCTTACAATAATCAATAAAAGAAAAATAATTAAAGGTTTATAAATCGATATGTATTTGTGCGGTTCAGTGGTGAAATTAAATGTAGCAATAAAAGCAGTCCAATCTTTATACTGTAATTACGGTTTCTACGTGCGATGATGCATTAAAAGTTAATTCTAGCAACAACCATCAATACATAATATTAGATTGTCTCTTGTAGCTGAGTCGCATAGATAAGCATTTATTCACAAATCTTTGTTAATTAATTTCTTATGTATTATTGTAAAAATTGCAATATGAGACAGAATTTTTCTATTCAAGTTAATTTATTGTAGCTAATGAAGCATATAAAAACTATTATCTAATACCTTGCATATAAAATAATAATTAATTATCAAAAAATTATCTTAAAAATTAATAAACTTTAAGTAGTAATTATTAAGTTATAATCCTGAATCTTTTTTAAAGAATAATAGATTTAAAACATACGTTTAATAAACTGCAATATTCATGAAACGATAGTATTAACGATGAGTCAAGACACAGTGACAACCTGTAAACGTCTTAGCATTCTTGGAAAGACACATGGTAGCCTCAAGAGAAATTAGTACTTATAGAACATATATGTATTTGAATCTCTTTAATTAAAAGCTTTAATTGGAGACTCTCATTAAATTATACATTCAACGTATGAATTGTCCTCAAATTATACGCTTGACATATCTAATGGAAGTCCTTGCTAAAACTTCTATTAAAAGCGGATAGATTCTATAATAACAGGAAAAAAAACGCGTAGTAAAATAGTCAAAAAATGGTTAGAATGTTACGTTGAAGTGGCGTTTATTATGGAATCTATTTGTTTCTAATGGAATTTTTATCAAGGATGTCCTCGGATTGCACACTCGATATATTTCATGGAAATATAATGTCCTCAAATTAAACATTTTATCAAATTAAACATTTTACCTTTATAATGTATTTTGTCCTCAGAGTAAATATTATAACACGTTTTTGCAAGACATAAATATATAACGTGTACATTGAGGATAAACTATATTTTTAAAGTGTAGAGGTATAATGTTTAATTTGAGGACATTGTATATCCATGAAATATGTAGAAAGTATAATTCGAGGACATTTCCGTCAAGTATGTCCAATGCATAATGTGAGGACAATTCATATGTTGAATGCATAATTTGAGGACAGTCTCCAATTAATGCTTTTAATCAAAAAGATTCAAAGTATGCATTTATTGCAAGATTTTCAATATTTTTTTTGTCTATTACTCTATAAATAAAATTATCAATTGCATATTGTTTGTGAAATAGTAAGGCACCAATCAGCTGAATAAGAATAGGATGTCCCAAACTATGCTCTTGATATATATATATATATATATATATATATATATATATATATATATATATATACAGGGTGATTCAGAATAACCCGTTGTCTTTCAAAGGACGTATTCCTGGTCGAATTTTAAGACGATTTTTCCTTTGCCAAAAATTTGTCAGACGCTTAGATTTTGAAATATCAGCCGATTAAGTTAGCGTATCACGAGTCGAATACAGATGGTACGCAGGGGCGGCGCACTCACCGTTACGCGTGGATGTGTCGTGAGGTGCCTGCTGCGCTCAGCTGGTACAACACACAAGTTTTTCTCCCCTCTCACTCACTCTCTCTCTCTCTCTCTCTCTCTCTCTCTCTCTCTTTCTCTCTTTCTCTCTGTCACATCACAATGCTAGCTTTGACTTAAAAATGTAACTAATTTTCTTCTTAATTTTAATGATTTTAATAAGAGAAGTGCAAGGAAATTCTTAATACAGTCGAAGAATCGAACAAAGAATTGCACGAAATCTAGAAAAGTATTTACATCTCAAGTTTTTAGAAACAGTAGTATTTGTTGTGTCACAGAGAGAGAGAGAGAGAGAGAGAGAGAGAGAGAACCAGCGCGCGCGTGCTTGCATGAACAAGTTTGGACATGCATTTACTTACGTATTATTCTGTACATCAATTAGTTGTCTCCACGATGAGACAGACCAAAGTTTCGTTGATCCTTTCGTAAATTATCACTTTAGTATCATAATACACAATTCATTCACTTGATCGATAAAATTTGAGTAACTAATTAACGATCACTTCGAGTAACAATCACTGCAAATAATTATTAGTCATTCGGTGTGCGAAAATATGTAGCTCGATAAAACTCATGTTTACGCGCGACGAACAGACAACACGTGTTTACTCTACAACAGGAAAGAGCCGACTGATTTTATGGGTTATGTTATGATCGAATATGAATGCGTGATTGGTCGAACAGAAGTTAGAACGCGGCAATTTAAAAGTAAAGTAGTGATTAATATTGTTTTTAATAATGAAATTTATTAAAAAATATTTTTTTTTTATTTTGTTAAAATTATTTTTTTATATCAAGAGATTCTACACTGAAAAAAAGTTATTGAATTTTAATAAATTTTTGTTTGAATACTTCCAATGACATAATTTATTAAATGTAATTAAATATTTCTTTAATACAAGAATCACTAATGTAATTTAACTATTATTTTTTTACTGAATAAATATTTAATGTGTACAAACTGTACAAAGAATTTCCTGGCACTTCTCTTATTAAAATCATTAAAATTAAGAAGAAAATTAATTACATTTTTAAGTTAAAGCTAGCATTGTGATTTGACAGAGAGAGAGAGAAAAAGAGAATGAATGAATGAATGAATAAGCATTTATTCTGTCCTAAGGCAAGCCCTCTAAGGACGCAAAGAAGTACAGAAAAACGTAGAGAGTAACAATAATATCACTTACAAACTAAGAACAAACGAAATTGCAGGAGAATACTAAGCTGCAAAGAAGAAGTAGATATAACTGAGATAACTAAACTATATAATAATTCTGTAATAACAAAACAAAACAAATGAAATAACATACGAGGTGTGTTCAAAAAGTATCGCGAATTTTGTGTTTTTTCAAAAATTATTTATTTATTCATGAATATCTATTTTGTCCCCTTCAAAGTAATCCCCATGAGATATTATACACTTGTGCCAACGGTTTTTCCAATCTTCGAAGCACTTCAAAAAATCATTTTTTTTTTATCTTGTTCAGCTCCTCCTTCGATGCCGTCTTTATCTCGTCAAGCGTAGCGTAACGTCGTCCTTTCATGGGCCTCTTCAGTTTAGGGAACAAGAAAAAGTCACAGGAGGCCAGATCTGGGGAATACGGTGGCTGCGGCATCATTAGTGTGTTGTTTTTGGCCAAAAAGTCGCGCACAAGCAACGACGTGTGAGCAGGGGCGTTATCGTGGTGCAAAAGCCAATTTTTGTTCTTCCACAAATCCGGGCGTTTCTGGCGGATTGCTTCGCGCAAATTGCGCATAACTTGCAGGTAATATTCCTTATTGACCGTTCTACCCTGTGGCAAGAACTCATGATGCACCACGCCCCTGCAATCGAAGAAAACTGTCAGCAAAACTTTCACATTCGACCGAACTTGGCGCGCTTTTTTCGGTCTTGGTTCGTGCGGCAGCTCCATTGAGATGATTGAGCTTTGGTTTCCACGTCATAACCATAAACCCACGATTCGTCACCAGTTATGATCCTCTGGAGCAAATTTGGGTCGTCGCGGACAGAGTCCAACATCTCATTAGCAATGTTCATGCGATGCTGTTTTTGGTCGCAATTGAGCAATTTTGGTACGAATTTCGCGGCGACCCGTCTCATGCCCAAATCATTGATAAAAATCGAATGGCACGAGCCAATCGATATGTTTAGGTCCTCAGCAACTTCTCTAACGGTGATTCGACGATTGGCCAATACCATTTTCTCCACTTCATTAATTTTTTCGTCTGTTGTTGAAGTGCTCGGGCGTCCGGCACGCTCTTCGTCGTTCACATCTTCTCGGCCTTCTGAGAACATTTTGTACCACCGATAAACGTTGCTTCGGTCCAAGGTAGCTTCTCCGTATGCCACAGTCAACATTCGGAATGCATCCGCGCACTTAATTTCGTTTTTCACACAAAATTTGATACAGGTTCTTTGATCCATTTTTTTGAATAGGTAAAAATCGAAGACGATCCAAAACACGTGCAAGCAAAGCAGCTGTCAACAATTAAGTGAACATTCAAAATGGCCGAGCTTGTCGGCATAAGTGAGAGACATGAGTACCAACATAACGCCACAAAAAGATCGAAATTCGAATATACGTAACCCGCGAAAATTCAAAATTCGCGATACTTTTTGAACACACCTCGTATAGGTGGTAGTAATGTTTGTAGTGAGTGAAGTTGAAGAGCGCTATGTGCCTGGCGGGGGGGGGGAGGGATTATAGCACGACCGCGGCTCAATAAATAGCCGAAGAGCGAGCGCTTAAAGGCGCTAGTTGAGGCAGTCTCCCTGACGGCAGGAGGGAGATTGTTCCAAAGAGAGCATGCGGTCGAATGAAAGGAACGTTGGTAGGTGGAGGTGCGGCAGAAGGGGATGGCAAGATCGAGGGAAGAGGAGGGGGAGGAGCGCAGGTGTGAGAGAGGGCGGTGAAGAGGACGGAAATTTTCTGAGAGATAGGGGGGAGACGAATTAAGGATGATAGAGAATAGGAGGCAACATGTGAGATACTCCCTCCTGTCGTCAGAGCTGAGCCACCCCAACCTCTCGTAGTACCCCGAAATGTGCTCATCCTTGCGAAGATTGTAAATGAACCGCACGCATGAGTTCATTAGGCGTCTTAGCTTTAGTTTTTGTTGCCCCGTTAAATCTGTAAAGAGGGCCGCACAGTAGTCAAAGACGGGGAAGATGAGAGCCGTGACGAGCTGAGTACGGAGGCGCAAGGAGAGGCAGCCGGAGAAAGCTTTTAGCCGCCAAAGGATACCGTTGACGCGGCTCGAGGTGCCGCGAACTTGTTCCGACCAGCTGAGAGAGCTGGATAGACAGATGCCGAGATTTGTGACCTTGTCGGTTGTTTCAATTGGTGCACCGTTGAGGTGAAGTTGGATACGAGATGGAGGGGATGCTGTTGATGAATTTAGAGGACCCCAGGAGCATGGATTTGGTTTTGCGAGCGTTAAGGATGAGAAAGTTGTTCTGGGCCCAGGACTCGATTGCGGCAATGTCCGCTCTGACCTTAGCGAGAGCGGCGTCAATTTCAGCAGGTGGAAAGTGAATGTAAATTTGAAGGTCGTCCGCGTACAGGATGTGGTTGCAATGTTTTAGGACGGATCTGAGATCGTTAATGAAGAGTGAAAAGAGCAGGGGGCCGAGAACCGAGCCCTGGGGGACCCCGGCGAGAACAGGCATCCAAGACGAGAAGGAGCCGTCCGGGCCACGCACGCGCTGGTGACGCCCCGTAAGGTAGGACCGCACCCATTGGCAGGCGGAGGGAGACAGGCGGAAGGAGCACAGCTTACGAAGAAGGAGCTCGTGAGAGACCGTATCGAAGGCCTTTGTAAAGTCGAACAGGACGAGCAAAGTGACCATCCTTTTATCGATGGCCAGTCTCACATCGTCGAGCAGCTTCAGTAGAGCCGTTTGTGTGCTATGCCCCCTTCGGAAGCCGGTTTGGAGAGGATCAAGAAGGTTGTAGGTCAATAGGTGGGAGGAAAGTTGCTCGAAGGCAACGCGTTCGAGCACTTTGGACAGGAAGCAAAGCAAGGATATAGGGCGGAAATGGGAAGGTTCGGAGGGATGCTTGGATTTGGGAAGTGGAATAATGTGAGAGAGTTTCCAGGAGGAGGGAAAGGAGGAAGTGGTAAAGGACCGGTTAAAGATATCAAGGATGAAAGTAAAGATGCACGGAAGACACATTAAGATGAGGCGACGATTGATGTCGTCGGGTCCGGAAGAGTTGGAGGTGCTGTGGCGCAGAGCGCGCAACAGAGCGTCGGGTGTAATATGAAGGAAGTAAAAGGTGGAAGGGTCTGCTAGAGGTGAGGAAGAGACAGAGAAGCAAGGAAGAGGAGAGAGAGAGTAGGGTGGGCTAGAGGGAGAGATTTGAAGAGAGCCTGGCGGCGTGATAGGGGGGTCGGGTGAGGCGAGGTGAGCTAAGGAGAAGAAGGAGTTCAGGATTTCTAGGGAGACATTTAGATGCGGACACTGGGTCCCAGCGCTAGCGAGGCCCAGAGAGCGCAAGTCGGACCGTAATCGTGCTGCGCTGGAGGTCGAGCCAAGCCTTTTAGTCAAGTAAGTATTTTTGGCGGACTTAATAGCGGCCTTGGCTTGGTTGCGGAGCACTCGAAAGGTTTCCCTCCTCGAGGGAGAGGGGAGGCGGAGGAAAGCTCTCCTAGCTACGTCCCGCCTACGCAGGAGATGACGGATGGTGTCGTTTATCCAAGGGGCGGGAGGTCTCCTCGCTATGAACGATTTTAACGGGAAGAGTTCGTCACGAGCAGAGGTAAGGAGTTGACAGAAAGCAAGAACCATGTCGTCGACATGGGAGAAATTGCGGATGCGTAGCCAGTTGGGAGATAGCAGGAGACTGTGGAGAGTCTGTAAGTCGGTCCTGGAGTGATCGCGGATGGTGACAAGGCGAGGAGGGAGGCGATGGATGAGAAAGTTGAGTGACACCTCGATGAGGTCGTGGTTGGACAGGAACGGAACTGGAAGTTGATGGTGAGACGTTACGAGAGAGAGGCTGCTAACGAGGCAGTGGTCGATTCTAGTATGAGAGGTGGTGGTATGGTGAGTGTTGCCGAAGGGAACGAAAAAAAGATGATTGGTGGAGCAGAAATCCAAGAGAGATTCCGTGTCGTGAGTGGAGCGGTTGGTGTCGATGTTAAAGTCTCCGATGATGACTGCGTTGCGGAAAGAGGGAAGGAATTTTTCAAAGTCGGCTTGGAAGATGGAAAGATGACCGACTTTGGGAGGTCGATAGATGACGGCTAGAAGGAAAGGACGGAAAGCCTTTGGGGAAACGCGAAGTAGCATGTATTCAGGCTGGCAGTTGTAGGGACCAGGGGACGCTGCAAGGATAGAAGCGCCGATGTCGCCGCGCACGTAAACGCCAATCCCCCCTCCCCCCTCCCCTCGCGGTCGCGTCGAATGACGCGATAGCCGGGAAGGGAGACGAAGTTGTCGGGAACATGAGGCTTAAGCCAAGTCTCCGACATAGCCACAATATCGAAAGTCTCCCGGTGGAAAAAGTCCGCGAATTCAGAGAAATGGGGGAGGAGCGACTGGCAGTTCACGTGGCAGAGACGCAGGTACTCCGGAGGCAGACGGGCGACCTGGGCAGACCGTCAGTCCTTTCTGGACCGCAGGACCCTAGCCGAGGCAGCCGCGTCGGAGTTAATGTTAGGAGGGGCACCCCGTGGGAGGGGACCGAGTGGAGCCGGCGGCGCGGGGGTCGATCGTGAAGCCAGGGGAGGCCGCGAAAGACCGGCGGCGCTCGCAGGCGCAGAGGAGGAGCGTGTACCGCTCGAAGACGGCCCGACATCAACCCCGCCTGAAGAGGGCACCGGCGCCCCCGAGATCAGCGATTGCAAGTGCGCACGGTCGCGGATGCGGATAGGGGGGGTGTTAGAGTGACGCCGGACAAGGATGAGCCCATTTCTCACCCACGAGCGATGTAAGCGTCCCTTCCTGACAGCGCGCCGCGCCTCGCCAAGGACCTCACGGGCGCGAGGAGAAAGCCGCTCGTTGATGTCGATGATACCAGGCGGAAGACCGGGAACGTCGGATCCATCCAGCATCCCCCTAGCTCTCTTCCCGGCGATCCACTGGTTCCGAGCGTCGCAGGTGGTCAGCTTGACGATAATAGGGCGAGGTCGTCCACCCTTGGCAGGGATGCGAAAGCACGAAGTTATATCGCCAGGGGCGACCTCCACACCAATGGCAGCAGCAATGCTCGAAACAGTCTCGCGGAGGGCTTCAGAAGGTGGCTCCCTGGCACCGAAGATGATAAGTTCCCAGCTCAGCTTGGCCCGCTCAAGAGTCTCCAGCCTTGACTCGATCCCCTCGAACTCCCGTTGGTCGCCGGACGGACCGCGCATCTCGAGGGCATCCATGCGCCTACCGAGAGCATCCTGCTGCGTCCTGAGATCGAGGATGGACGCAGTGAGAGTGTCCGACGTAGCAGAGAGTCGCGCGTCGAGGGCAGCAAGTTGCGGCTTAATAGTCGAGAGATCCAGCAGTTGCGTCTTGATTGTGGAGAGGTCCCGCAGCTGTGTCTCGATACGCGACATCTTGGAGAGCAGAGCGGAGAGAATGGAGTCAGAATCGGACTCCGGAGGAGCAGGGCAGACAGCGGCTGAGTCACTTGGTGTGAGAGCGGAAAGACGAGAGTGGCAAGGTTCCTGACAAATTGGACAAAAAATGTCCGGAGAGGTTGCTGAGTCGGTGGGGAGCTCCATGCATTCCGCGTGGAAGGTGTGTTTCGCATCGCGCTCGCATTGGATTGCTGTTGTCGCCGACAGAAACCTTTTGCACACTCGGCAGGACAGAGGCATACTGATTGGCTGGAGATTGTTAGGCCGGCCCGTGAAGTGTTGCGGGACGCACAGATGATGTGGAGCTGCTAGGTTTGAGAACGCGCTCAGGCGCGCGCTCGCCGGCGATGAGTAGCAGAACGCCGAAAGCGCTCCAGTCACGGCGCAGGCGCAAGAGCAGAATGCCGCTAAGAGAGACCCATAACCTCCAGGAGTAGAGATAGCCAGAAAAGCAGCGAGAGAACACCGAAAAGTGAAGTTGACACTCACCGCGACAGTGTGGTGTCAAGTGAAAGAGGCCCTTGACAGACAGAGGCTGAAAGAAGCGGCCCCGGAGGGCAGAAAGCAGCAGAAATAAAGCTCAGAAAGCGGAGCAAACAAGCAAGCAAGTGACAGTACTCACGTGATCGTAGAGAGAGCGAGAGAGAGAGAGAGAGAGAGAGAGAGAGAGAGAGAGTGCGTGAGAAGGGAGAAAGACTTGTGTGTTGTATCAGCTGAGCGCATAGGCTCCTCACGACACACCCGCGGGTAACGGTGAGTGCGCCGCCCCTGCATACCATGTGTATTCAACCCGTGATACTTAACTTAAGGAGTTACACCACCTTGGAAGCTTCAAAAAATCAAACAATTTTTTTTTGCTTAAATGATAGTTTATAGTCTTAAAAATAAGATCCTAAAGTTTCAATTAAAAATTCACATTTTTAATTAAGTTTTTGAACTAATTTAGTGAAGCGCGTCTGCAGCGCTGTCGAGCGGTTCGGAGCAATTCGGAATATTTAGGTTCATAAGGTATAAAAGACTAAGTCAACGACCAACAAGCTTCGATTTTAGATATATAGATGAAGTATTTTGTAAGGATCTAGAAGGGATATATACATAGGTAGTAGGTAGAAGGGACCATAACACAGGTAGCATCAAAATAGCTAGTCACGCTGTTTGAACGTTATACGCCGACGCTGGTTAGACTTGTAATAATAAGTTTTCGCGCTTATTCCATCATGAAAAAAGTTGTGTATGCTACGAAAAAAGGCTCTAAAACTAGTACTACACGATCGAAGAGCAGGATTCATAATAAACGACTGATGAACCGATTTTCTATGGAGAAAGACACCGAGAGTGTGAGCACGTCTGCTAAAAAACTGAAAATATCTGAGGGCCAATATGAAGTTCACGTGGACAGAACGTTTGGATATTGCTTTATAAATTTTATAGCTGTATTTTCTGAGATTTCCGAATTAGTAGTGTGCAAAAAATGTTGATCAAATATAAAATTCAATGAAGCAAGTCGTCGTGGCTTAGGTTTTAAGATTGTTGTTGTTTGTGACAAATGTGATCCAAGTTCTATAAATGCCAGTCCTCTTATTAACAATCACGCATACGATATTAATCGCCGCATTGTATTTGCTATGCGATTATTGGGCATTGGTTTGAATGGCATTAAAAAATTTTGCGCGTTTATAGATCTGCCACATCCAAGTTTTCAATCATTTTATGATACAGTCGTTCGAAGCATTTCCGTTACTACCGCAACTGTTCGCGAAAAATCAATAAAGAACGCAGCTGCCGAGGAGAAGAAAAAATCTCTAGAAGAAGAACAGACTACCGGTATAACTGTGTCCGGCGATGGATCATGGAGAAAGAGAGGATTTTCATCGTTGTATGGGCTAGCTTCATTAATTGGATGGCACACAGGTAAAATTGTGGATGTGCTTATAAAATCTAAATATTGTAAAGCCTGTGAATTTTGGAAGACTAAAGAAAATACTACAGAGTATGAAGAATGATCTCAATCGCATACCGAGGAATGTCAGATAAATCATACAGGATCAGCTGGAAAAATGGAGGTAGATGCTATCGTCGAGATGTTTTCTCGTTCTGAAATTTTACATGGATTGAAATATTGTCAATACATTGGTGACGGAGATTCGAAAACGTTCAAAGGTATTACAGATGCTCAGCCTTACGCAGATATTATTGTTTTGAAAAAAGAATGTATTGAACACGTGCAAAAGCGTATGAGTACACGACTTCGCGCTTTAAGAAAAACTAAAGGTCTCGGCGGGAAAGGAAAATTAACAGCAAAATTAATCGACGAATTAACAATATATTACGGTATTCGTCGAAATTATGATTCTGTCGAGAAGATGAAGAAAGAAATATGGGCCACGTTGTACCATAAAATTTCTACAGATGAAGAACCGCAACATGATTACTGTCCGCTCGGCGCAGATTCTTGGTGTTCGTGGCAGAGGGCAAAAGCTTCTGGTAATTTAGAAGAATACCAACATAAACCGCCTCTAAACAAAGACGTTTTCAATGCTGTGAAACCTATTTATGAGGATTTAAGTAATGACAATCTTTTAAACCGTTGTTTAGGAGGCTTTACACAAAATAATAATGAAAGCTTCAATTCTGTTGTGTGGTCAATAGCACCAAAAACAACTTCAAGCAATAAAATACTCCTTGACTTAGCGACAGATATTTCTGTTTGCAAATTTAATGACGGATTCACGAGTATCATGGAGATCATGCAAGTTTTAAACCTAACTATTGGCGACAACTGCTACTCTTACTGCATCGAAACGGATGCCCGACGCGTGAAGGCTGCTGAGCGTTCAATGTCATCTTCCGCTAAAGACGCTCGAAAATTAAGCAAAAGAAGCAAGAAAGAAGAAAATGAGGCAAACATCGATGTAGAAGGACAGCTATATGGCGCAGGTATTGCAGAATAAAGGTAACTTTGATATTTTCTACTAAACACACGAAATATCGTAAAGCAAAACTTTAAACGCGTTTTTTTCAAAACCATGTTTTCAAAGTTGGCGTTGCGTGGATCTTAGAAACTATTTATCCGATCTATTTGAAATTTGCACGGAATCTTCTATTTTGTATAATCTAAAGAAACACGTACGGGTTTTACGAAATATTAAAAACTTCTCTTGTTATTAACATTTTTATGCGAAATTTTTTTGGTTGAAAACAAGATCTTTTCTTTAAATGTTCGCCATTTTCATAAAAATCAATATTTCAAAAAATCCGTACGTGTTTCTTTAGTAAATATTATGTAGAAAATAATAAAATTTTTATTTTTATTCCAGGTTCAACCGAGTGACAGATCCTCGCAACGCCGATTTGACAATTGTAGCAAAACGGCATTTACTAAAACGGCTTTGACGTCGCCATTTTGTTTTTAAAATGGAAACAAAAAATCGAATTTTATTCCTAAAGATGTGTATTATAAAAGCCTTAAAATAAATTTTTCACTATTTTTACCGTTTTGCCAAAAAAAATTCCCAAAGTTACCTATGATTTTTAGGCTGTCAAGGTGGTGTAATCCCTTAATCGGCTGATATTTTAAAATCTAAGCGTCTGACAAATTTTTGGCAAAGAAAAAATCGTCTTAGAATTCGACCAGGAATACGTCCCTTAAAAGACAACGGGTTATTCTGAATCACCCTTTATATAAGGGTGATTCAGAACGACCCATGTGTCCCTGTAAAGACGTGTTCTTGAATAAATTCTGAGACGATTTTTCCTGTACGAAAAATTTGTCCGACACTTACTTTTTGAATAATAAGAGGATAAAGTTAGCGAATCACGGGCCGTGTACACATAGTAGACAAAGGCGGCGCAACTCATCGTCCGACGCGGGCGCTTACCTGTGAATTGAGGTTGTCATATAAATACGTAATGACATTTGCATTAAGAAATTACTACTATAGGAAACATATTTGTACATTACATATGCACAATTAATGTTTTCAACAAAATATCAATTCAATAACAAGATGTTACGATAGCCGTTGAATCAGCTGCCAAAATAAATTCATTACCATGTTCATATGATAAGAACTTTTATGGTAACATATCAATAATATCGATAATTTATGCGATGATATGAAAAAGATTGAATATGTTGATAAAGTAGAATTCAGACATATCAAATTACGTTTGACATTATCGCGTTTATATCAATTAAATTACCGATTTACATTTTTATAGTTATTTTAATAATATTAAATAAGTAATATTTTAATAAAATATTGAAAAAACAAAAATATAAAAATTAATATAAATTATATTAAGACGTATGTGTACATCGTTAAAATTTATATCAATACATAACTCTTAATAATAATTAAAATAATAAACATAAGTTTGTAAGCGAAAACTTATTTAAATACTTTTAATCTTCAAATTCTTTTCAAAGTTTAAGTGAAATTTTACACAGTGTATGATTTAAAAAGTAAAAAGAGAAGAGATATTATGGTGATAATTTTTTTAGAATTCTTTGTATAATTCTTCCAATTTTTTTAAAACTTTTAAATAACTTTATAACTTTCTCAGAAATTTTTTATAGGAATTGGAACACTTCAGAAATACTCAGGAAGCCTGTATCTTTTCTCAGTTTTCATATGTTATGAAATATCCTATAATTTTTGATATTTTTTATTCATTTCTTTTTCTTTTATTAAGTGTTGTTTATACATATGAAGTAAAAATGTTAAATATTGAATAGATACGCTTTAGTAGATCGATACGCATTTTGGTAAGCAACTTTCCCCTACAATCTCATTTTACACGTTCAACATTTATGATATTTTATTTATTTTATTTTTAATAATAAAACGCGTTAAATTAAAGGAGAGAATGCATGAATAAATGTGCATTTATTCAGTCCTAGGGCAAGCCCTCTAAGGACAAACGGATTACAAGCAGGAACGTACAGAGAAAATGAGTGTGCTCTTACAAACTAATATCGAGCAGAATTACATAAAACAAATAACGGAGATTATACCCTTATAGACTAAGAACAAAACAGAATAATTGAGTGTAAAGTAAACAGAAAGAAATTGTACAAAAGCAATAAAAAATAATAAGTAATATAGTGATCAGTGAAGCAAACAGAAAACAACAAAATATAACATAAATAAAAATGTAATGTAAATAAAATAAAAATGTGAGAGAGAACATAATTGCAACTGATGTTAAAAGACTCGTCTCATAATGTTTTCTGGCTTCTCAGACTATCCAGGACTCTTCAATTAGTACAGTGCTGTATTTACAGCTGAATAGAGTACGATTCCTGTTAATAAAAATATTAGTATTATCAATCCATATTTTCAAAAAATATAAAAGTAAGCAACAACTAAATTGTACTACTTTAGCTGCAACAATTATTTTAGCTTTATGATGTACATATTTCACGTGATATTTTATATTAGGATTAAGAGTGAATACATTAAATATAAAAAATAGAAAGTATACATTTATTTGTTATGAAAAGTTAAAGTTTGGAATAGAATTACATGATTGTTAATATGTATAGTACCTATTTACAAAAGATGCTCAAAATGACCACCGTTCCATTCAATGCATAGTCTTGCGCGTCGAAGAAGACTCCTTACTGCACGATTAATTATTTCAGGTGTCACAAGCGCAAAAGCCTCTATAATTCTATTTACTAACTCTGCACGATCATGAACTTGTTCTTTATACACGTATTTCTTTACGTGACCTCATAAAAAATAATCTAACCGAGTTAGATCCGGTGATCGTGCTGGCCAGCTTGTTGGACCATTCCGACCAATCCATCTGCAACATTCATACAATACCAATTTTTAAGTTTAAATCTTTGAAAAGAAAATAATAACTTAAGCATCTACCTTCTCCTACAGTTCAAGTCAACGAATTAATTTGGCATAAATGAATACATTAACTTTTTATTCATCATTTTAAAGTACAAATAAATAAACGATTAACGTATTTAACAACTAAATTAATTTAATTTCCTGAACTTATTGTAAGTCTTAAACTTTAGAATGAAATCAATTTGGAACAAAACTAAATAGAAACTTGCATACCGCTCTGGAAATTTTTCGGTTAATGTTTGTCGAACACGTTGCGAATTATGTGATGGTGTTCCATCTTGTTGGTACATCATGTCTTGCCGTACATTTAATGGTACGTTTTCCATCAATTCTGGCAAATTGTTAATTAAAAAATTATTGTATGCTGCGCCATTAAGTCTTGCAGGCATTTCGAAAGGTCCTATCTGTAATTTAATTTAAAAGTATTATTTGCATATATGTATTTGCAATATATTTCAAAATCAATAATAAAATACAAAAGAAAATTACTATTGAATCGTGGAGTATACCAGCCCATAAATGTACACTAAACCGATGTTGATAATGTCTAATTGTATATACTCTGGGATTTTCGTCGCTCCAAATATCAGAATTATGTAAATTGAATGATCCTTCGCGTGTAAAATTACATTCATCAGTGAACAAAATTTTTTCTACGGAGCCTGGTTGTTCTTCCTCACGTGCCAATAACCAGGTGCAAAAATTTATTCTTCTTGCATAATCTTGAGGCAATAGATTATGCACTTTCGTAAAATGATACGCATAAAGCTTATTGTCTTTTAAAATTTGCTGTACCGTGCTCTTCGAAATATTTAATCTCCGACTTATCGCACGTATACTTATAGACGGATCTTCATCTATTGCCAACAAAACTGCTTCTTCATTTTCATTATTACGGACGTATCGTTCACAACCGAGACCAACACCTTGTCTTATAGGTATTACTGATCCTGTTTCTCGCAACCGATTTATTAGTCGTAAAAATACGGTTGGTATTGTTTTTAATCCATATTAATATCCAATTTCACAGCGGTTATGACACCAGTCATAAATGAAAATCAATATACAAAAAGTTGTATATTTTTAAAAGTTAATTTAAAGAAAATTGCTACGTATATTCTTTTATGCTTTTACACAATTACTTGTACATATTTAGTAAATATTTATAATTTTTTATTATGCTTATAAATTTTTATATAAAAATAAACAAACTTATTCCTGCTTCTGATTAAAATACATAATTAAATCAAATGCTTACTATGCAATTTTTCTACATCCAATAAAATGATATAATTGCAGTACGCAGAATAATTAATAATTTTATTTACTAAAGCACACGAGATTTAGGCATGAAATCGCACCGGGTTATAATAAGTAATGTGTCGCGGTGATCATCTGTTGTGGAAAAAACCATTCAAGTTTTATTTAAATAATATAGAGCGATCGTCAAAGATAATACCTTATTATAACTAATTTTCAATGCATTTCAGATATTCAACCTGTGAATTCAACAATCTATGGATTGTTAGGGCCGGTAATCATAGTCTGTTGTCAATATAAGATTGTCTTAAACACAATCTTAAGAAGCTAATATAGCCATTTGACAATGAACAAAGATTGTATATGTAC
Source organism: Solenopsis invicta (assembly GCF_016802725.1). NCBI lineage: Eukaryota > Metazoa > Arthropoda > Insecta > Hymenoptera > Formicidae > Solenopsis > Solenopsis invicta. The sequence goes on from NC_052673.1 coordinate 4,344,992, forward strand.
TTATAAGACGATCCAAGTAAGACCAGACTGTGAATATTGCAACATATAATTTTTCATAATTCTACGTACATAAACTTTTTGTACATATTTTGTTATGTTTTAAATAAATATAGTAAATTCTTCACAATCTTTGTAATATTGTTATTGTAAAGTATCTTCTTCATCCAGCCATCCTCTGTAATTCCTCTATTATTGGTCGTAATATCGGTTTGTCGTCCATCGAGGTTCTATGAACTGTCTATTAACAATCTACGTAATGTTCGTTTGCTATCCACCCAGGTTCCATAAAACCTCTATTAGTGTTCCATGTGACGTCGATTATCATCTAGCAAAGCTCCACGAACCTTTTATTAATGATCCACGTAACATCTAATGGACATCCATTGAAAACGTCTAATGGACGTCTAATGGACGTGCGCAATGCGGAACTGTGGATGTCTAGTGGCCGTCCATTGGATGTCTAGTGGCCGTCCATTGGATGTCCAAGGGACGTCCACTGGAAGGTTCGAAACTCCACGGCAGACGTCCATTAATAATTCATGTGACATCTGCCGTGACTCCATAAAGCATGTACTAATGATCCATGTGACGTCGGTTTGTCATCCATTAAGGCTCCATGAACCCTTTATTAATGATCCACGTAACGTCTAATGGACATCCATTGAAAACGTCTAATGGACGTCCAATGGATGTGCGCAATGCGGAACTGTGGATGTCTAATGGCCGTCCATTGAATGTCCATGGGACGTCCACTGGAAGGTTCGAACCTCCACGGCTGACGTCCATTAGACGTCCAACGGAGGTTTTTGTTCTATGTGGGTTGCAATTATATTCTCTCTCACATTTTTATTTTATTTACATTACATTTTTATTTATGTTATATTTTGTTGTTTTTTATTTGCTTCACTGATCACTATATTACTTATTATTTTTTATTGCTTTTGTACAATTTCTTTCTGTTTACTTTACACTCAGTTATTCTGTTTTGTTCTTAGTCTATAAGGATATAATCTCCATTATTTGTTTTATGTAATTCTGCTCGATATTAGTTTGTAAGAGCACACTGATTTTCTTTGTACGCTCCTGCTTGTAATCCGTTTGTCCTTAGAGGGCTTGCCCTAGGACTGAATAAATGCACATTTATTCATGCATTCTCTCCTTTAATTTAACGCGTTTTATTATTAATACAAAAATAAAATAAATATAATATCATAAATGTTGAACGTGTAAAATGAGATTGTAGGGGAAAGTTGCTTACCAAAATGCGTATCGATCTACTAAAGCGTATCTATTCAATATTTAACATTTTTACTTCATATGTATAAACAACACTTAATAAAAGAAAAAGAAATGAATAAAAAATATCAAAAATTATAAGATATTTCATAATGTATGAAAACTGAGAAAAGATACAGGCTTCCTGAGTATTTCTGAAGTGTTCCAATTCCTATAAAAAATCTCTGAGAAAGTTATAAAATTATTTAAAAGTTTTAAAAAAATTTGAAGGATTATACAAAGAATTCTAAAAAAATTGTCACCATAATATCTTTTCTCTTTTTACTTTTTAAATCATACACTGCGTAAAATTTCACTTAAACTTTGAAAAGAGTTTGAAGATTAAAAGTATTTAAATAAGTTTTCGCTTACAAACTTATGTTTGTTATTTTAATTATTATTAAGAGTTATGTATTGATATAAATTTTAACGATGTACACATACGTCTTAATATAATTTATATTAATTTTTATATTTCTGTTTTTTCAATATTTTATTACAATATTACTTATTTAATATTATTAAAAAAACTATAAAAATGTAAATCGGTAATTTAATTAATATAAACGCGATAATGTGAAACGTAATTTGATATGTCTGAATTCTACTTTATCAACATATTCAATCTTTTTCATATCATCGCATAAATTATCGATATTATCGATATGTTACCATAAAAGTTCTTATCATATGAACATGGTAATGAATTTATTTTGGCAGCTGATCCAACGGCTATCGTAACATCTTGTTATTGAATTGATATTTTGTTGAAAACATTAATTGTGCATATGTAATGTACAAATATGTTTCCTATAGTAGTAATTTCTTAATGCAAATGTCATTTCGTATTTATATGACAACCTCGATGTCAAAAGGTACCCTTGTGTTACCTTTGTCATGTCACCATGCCTGAGCGCGCGAAATGTCAGCTCAGTGATTCGTAAACTTTAATCGCGAATAATTTGAAAACCATTATACCCTCGACATTTTTGTATTAGGATTTTTTTCTTAGAATTTTCCAAACAATTTGCTCTTAAAATAGGATGCGAGCTTTCTGGGACACCCTATATATGTATATATATGTATATATATATATATATACATATGGATACAAAGAATTTTTATTTAAAAAAGTTAATCTTTCTTATACCCAAACAACACAAAGTCTAAAATCGGTTAATAAGACGTTTTTAAGACGTTTTATAACTAGTAAGAGATTTGGCGCCTGCAACCAATCAGAGGCATTCAGAGAAAAGAGTCACGTGATCGAGTTCGCCACTCTCATCTCTCATCTCTCTCAGTCAGAATTAGATGCTTTCTAGTCAAATCATATAAAGGTTATGTTTGTGATAAACGTGCAAGCAGATTAATAATCAGTTTCGCAGCATAGCAGCGGCGCATTATTTACTAAACAGCATTAACAATACTTTATTATTGCACAAGTAAAATGAGATATTATATATATATTGATTTACTAAAATATTTTGTAATAAATTTCCGTATTCATACACCAAAAAAAGATATCTGAGATATGTGAATAAATTATCGTATAATTTATCACATATATATTTATATTTACACATGGAATGATGTATATCTGATTAATGTTTCAAAGATTTTTTTGCTGATATATATGTTCTTACATTATCAATCACACCATTATATTATTTTTTTTCCCTAACCTAAATGTTTAATTTATTACAATTTCCAGGAAAAAATAAATATTTTACCGTCTATATATATAATAATAATTTGTTCATTACAAAAATAACAAAAAAATATTGTCAATTGTTTAAATATGAACAAAGGAAAAGAAACCAAATTTCTCAGTAGAAAGCAGACAAAAAGAAACATACAAAAGCATGTACATGAGTTATTGGATGAACTCCATTATAATCAGACAGATTCTTGTCAGCCCTCATACATTTGCTGTAAAGTTTCTAAACCATCAACATCACATTCAGTCATTCATGAACATTTAAACTTAGATCAAGATTCAAACTCGAGTTTGGATTTTAGAAACAGTCTACAAGATAATGAATTGAAAGACAAGGAATTAGTTAATGAAATTCCTAACAATATTACACTTCAAATATGTCAAGAAAAACACAATTCTTCAGAGAGTGAAACATCTGCTGGTTTTCAAAATAAATTGAGATATTAGGCCTTAAAACATAATATTACATTGTCAGTGTTAGACGATTTATTATCATTATTAAGACAATTTCCTGAAAATATACCATTATCTGGAAAATTGTTATTAGACACTTCAAGAACTACTGAATCAATTAATTTGCAAATTGGAAAATTTACTTATTTTGGTATACGTAAGCAGTTAAATCCTCTGTTAAAAAAAGAATCATGTTCAAAAATTATTGATTTAGATTTTAATATTGATGGTTTACCCTTGTTCAAAAGTAATAATATCTCTGTCTGGCCAATTCTTTGTAGGTCATTAACCTTAAAATCAAATGTATTTATTGTGGGCTTATTTACTGGCAAAGGGAAGCCAGAAATTATTGATCTTTATTTACAAGATTGGATACAAGAGCTTAATGATATATCAAAGAATTATATTGAAATAGGCCATAAAATATTACAGATTAGTTTTAGGTCTCTGATTTGTGATGCTCCTGCACGGGCTTTTCTTAAATATTGTACAGGTCACAATTCTAAGCATGGATGTGAAAAATGCAATATTGAGGGAGAGTACATGAATCATAAAATGATCTTTCCATGTACAAGTGGACAACTTAGAGCAAAAGAGACTTTTGATACACAGATACATGAAGAACATTATAAGAGAATGTCCCCATTGTTGAATCTTAACTTAGATTTAGTGAATCAGGTTCCATTAGATTCCATGCATTTAGTTTATTTAGGTGTAATAAGAAAATTGTTAACATTATGGGTATCGAAAGGGAAACCTGCGTTTAGATTGTTGAGAAGAATCATTAATGATTTATCAGACGTAATATATATATATATATATATATATATATATATATATATATATATATATATATATTATATTTATATAAATGCATTATTTTATTAACTACCTGAGAAAACAAACCTTTTCACAAATTAAGAAAAAAAATGTTTTTTGACCATTTCTTTAACGTTTCACAATTAAAGAAAAAAAACGTTTATTGACCGTTTCTTTAACGTTTCACAATTAAAGAAACGTTTTTTGACCGTTTCTTTAACGTTTCTTTGTCGAAATAGAAACGTATTATTAAACGTTTTTTGAGTGGACATTTTTACTCATAAAAAACGTTTCTCGAAACCGGTTATGAAACGTATCGAACAAACGTTCTTGAGACGTTTTTGGAACATTTATGCTACCTGGGAAAAGTCTTACATTATTTCACAATATCCGCTATAATTATCAAGTTAAAAATGTCAGAACCAATATTCAGTTACGCCGCGCTTTGCATAGCTCGTGGCATTTTGTTCGATGGCAGCGACGTATGGCGAAGGAAAAAACTGAATTAGACAGCGAAGCACCATGGCATCTTCCCCTTACCGCGCGTCACTGTAATCAAACGAGATGCAAGGCGCGATGTAACCGAACATTGGCTCAGACGATCTATTACTATAATTATAGCGAATATAGCGCAAAATGATGTAAGACTTTATTATTCTTCTTGACTGCTTCTACATGCTCAAATCAGTCGTATCTTACTTCTGGGATACCCTGGGGAGACAGAGAGAGAGAGAGGGGGGGGGAGTAGGGGAAAGAAAGAGTGTGTATGTGTGTGTGTTAATCATTTACAACTCACCTTTTTACCCATCCTTTTCGAAGAGATAGTTGGCGTTGACACACATGTGGTCTTGACTTATTTCCTATTGTAACAGACACACTAACTCACATGTAACACGTTTTCGTGTCACACAAATGTCTATAAAAACTTTTATAAATATTAAACACTTTTATATACTTATACACTTCTCACTCAGTCGTACAGTACACGCGAGATGTATCACGTCGCACGACGCACAGAGGTCATTTTTATTTATCTAGGAATTAATAATTCAATTTATCACCATGTTACAGATTACGTTGGTACTTATTTTTTTAGAAAGTTGGGTATATGAGTAGGCTGCGACATAAACATATTTGTCTCACTCTTACGCGTACGTTGGTTAGTTATTGTTTTAACCGGTCCTAACCTCTATTATTTATTTATTAAAATATTGTTACCGTACATAAAAAGTAATTGTGAAAAATTTATCACACAGCCTTGGTTATTTTATTTATTGGATATTATTTGTTCAAGGTATATACTGACTTTTAAAATTACTATACTCGTCACATATTATATTAAAAATTTTTAAAAACCTTGATGAATGTCATTTTTTCCGTTTTTACATTTATAAAATAAACCCGCAATACATATATTCGTGTTTGTTCGTAGTGTTTTATTTTTTTTTTAATACCTAGATATGTCAGCATTTCAATCCGAATATTTTTTTTTGCCAAGAAATGCCAGTGACTTAGTATTTATATTTTTTTTAGGTATTATGTCGCTAAGAGAATTGTTCGAAGTTTGGCGTAAAGGAAAGACAATTAAACAGAAGAATTTATCGGTTTTTGCTTTTATATCTTTCAAATTTGGTGTAGAAGAGTGTGCTAATGATGAAAAATACAACACCATTAGAAAAAATGTTTGTCGTTTTAACAGCAAGGTAGCTCAAATGTGGAAGGAGTGTAATCGTACATTAAAGTTTTTTGAAGAGAGACACCATCAATGGCTTGATGAAAACATCGAATTTTTTAGTAAAGATGTCGGTGAAAAAGAAGGTCGACCTCATTCGCAAAGAGGTCGACCTTCAAAAGATTTCAGTGAAGTTGGCAATCAAAGCAAAAGGCAAAAAGTTTTACCATTATTAGAAAACTATTCTTCTGAAGAACTAGCTTTTGCGACGCGTAAAAGCCTTTATGCCTCTGGTAGGAGAGATGCTGCTAAAATAGTACAAGAAGCGACCACATCTTCGCCCACTAGGGCAACTAAGATTAAAAAAGTTTACCATTCTACTGTATCATTGCCTACTAAGTACACACCAGAAGAAGCTCTTGCGTTGTTTGTTGATTGGCATTGTACAAAAAAATCATATATAATGATGCAGCAGGGAGCTAAATCAAGGAACGCGAATATTTATCCAAACTATAATGTTATTTTACACGAGAAAAAGAAGTGCTATCCAGACAAAGAACATATTATCATAACAGATATTTCAGTGGAAGTCAATTTGCAGGAACTAGTCAATCACACAGCAAGAAGAATCATACAAGTGCAAAGTGATGTTATTAAACAATTCCTATCTGAGATATCGAACGGAGTGATACTTTTGTACAAATGGGGATGTGATGGCAGTGCTTCACAGTCTACTTACAAACAACATTTTAATGAAGAGACCAGTGATAGTAAAAGTGATGCAAATTTATTTGCTGTGTGTCTAGTTCCATTGCGTCTTTGTACCGAAAATGGGCATATACTGTGGCAAAATCCTCGATCTTCATCCACACGATATTGCAGACCCATCAAGTTGATTTTCAAAAAGGAAACTCCAGAATTAGTTAAAGAAGAGATTCAAAATGTAAAAAGCCAAATTACCGAAATTGAAGTTACGAATTGTGTCATAGGCAACAACCAAATAATTGTAAAACACAGTTTCAACTTGACTATGATTGATGGGAAAACGTTTGGCGTTATAAGTGATTCATCCAATCAAAGTTGTGGAATCTGTGGTGCCACACCAAAAATAATGAATCAGCTTAATAAAATTAGGAACCTCCAGCCTAACTCTGAATTATATAGCTATGGAATTTCCAATCTTCATGCGTGGATAAGGTGTCTAGAGTGCTGCTTACACATTTCATATCGGCTAGATGTGAAAAAATGGCAGATCCGCGATGATGAAGACAAAAAACTGGTGAAAGAAAGGAAGAAGCAAATCATAAAGAACTTGAAATCCAAAATGAGTTTATTAGTAGATATTCCTAAGCAAGGTTACGGAACGACTAATGACGGAAACACCGCGCGAAAATTTTTCCGGGAATATGCTTTATCTTCGTCTATAACCGGACTTAACGAAGACTTTTTAAAACATCTGCATACAATTTTAACTACATTGTCATGTGGATATGCAATCAACACAAAAGCATTTGCGGAATATTCAAAGGCTACTGCTGAACAATATGTGGAACTTTATCCGTGGTATAATATGCCTTCAAGTCTTCACCGTATACTAATTCACGGGCCAGATATTATAAAGGCAGCTACACTTCCAATAGGATTGTTTTCCGAGGAAGCTCTTGAGTCCCGAAACAAAGAATTTCGGAAATATCGAGAGTGCAACACAAGAAAGTTTTCTAGGGAAGAAACAATGCAAGATTTATTTAATGCGCTTCTTGTAACGTCAGATCCTGTAATATCATCTTTATCACAATGCATTGGAAATCGATCGTACAAACAAGCACTAAGTAAGGAAATTTTGGAGTTACTACAAGAGCCCGAATTACAGAAGGATTTGTTGATTTCAAGTGAGAATGAAGATAACATGTCTGATTAATGAAATAAAATATTATATTAAAAATAAAAAATATTAATGTTTTAGTATTTGTCTGATTTTTCATTTAGTTTGACTTTGGATAGTCGTTTGAAGATCACATGAAAGTCACTTTCAATTTCTTAAATGGAACTCCTCATATTATAGTATATATCTTTTAAAAGGGCACAAAATAAGAAAAATTTTGGCGCAAACCAGAGGTCGATACGTTGGCGTTGATCCGTTCAGGAGTTATTTAGAGCAAAAAATTGACTTTTTTTCGGATCAACGTATCGACCTCTGGTTTGCGTCAGAAATTTCCTTTTTTATGCCATTTCAAAATATATATACTATAATACGTATGAAACATTTTACTCTAAAATATCGCGTTTACGAAAAAAATCGGATGATACGGGTGTTCTGGGTCACCCTGTATATCTGCAAATAAATTTTAATTTAGTACACTATAGAGCCAAAATATCCACGTTAAAGTATTAGTCGTAAAAAATCATAGATATAACAAACATATACTACAAATAAAAATTTAAATGTGATACTATTTATTATTTGCCAGAATAATCAAAATGATCTCTGTGCGACGGCGAGAAAAGTGAACCGTAATTGATGACTGATAACCATCTCGTTGCTGTTTTGTTTACGCGCATTCGCGCAACCGTTACCGGGATTATGTGACTATTTTCGTATGCATATATTTCGTATGCATTTATTTGCGTATGCATATAACCAATAATGTCTATTTCTTGTGGACTTGAAAAATAGTCCTTTGCATACAATGTTAGTTTCGATTATATGTAATTTTCTTACAAGCTTTTATATGATTGTAAATGTAAAGAAAAAGATTTGAGAATATCCGGTCGAGAGTAACCGTCGCATTTCTCATTAATTGATACAGCAAGTAAATTGAAAAGAAAAGTCGTTTACTATTTTGTATAAGTTGCAATACTAACGAGAAAGATAATTATGAAAAATCATCGACTTAGCCCGGTCCGCTAAATGTAAGCGTGCTGCGAGATAGACCGCTCGGCGCTGCAAAACGCGCGGGAAATTATTTATTAAAAACGGTAATAGGTAGGTACATGAGCGGCGTTGTGTCGCTTCAAGAAAAGAATCTGCATACCTAACAACGATTATTACTGGATGTATATCATCGCGCATTTGCATTTGTCGGTAGGCGTGGCAGATTCGACGATCTTTAGTAAATAATATTTCATACATTTTTTGGGAAGAATACATTTAGGTTGGATTAAATAAATAAAAAATATTTATTTTTAAGTAAATACTACTTGGGTTAGAAATAGGAAGATTTTTCAATGAAAATGCAGAAATACAATTACTTAGGTTTTGTATAGAAATTAAAGAGAGTACCACATGGGTTAGCATAGAAAAATTTCTTTGTTAAAATACAGAAATAGTATCACTTGTATTTTTAGGAAAAATTAAAGATAAGGTGTGCGCACACACATAAATACCGCCTTTTTTTTACCTTTTTTTGAAAAGGTAATTTTGTACTAATATCACGCGTTTTGTAGTATTAAGCAATAATATACTTTCGTAGACTTAAAGTTAAACGTAATTACCACATAGGTTAGCATAGAAAAATTTCTCTGTTAAAATACAGAAATAGTACCATACGATATACATGCATCACATCACATGAGATGCGCATGACGTGCATAATGCATTATATATCCTCGTTTAACGTTAGTTAGTTGAAAAACAACAAGGATAAATGATGCATCGCATGTTATGTTATGCGTGAATCGCATGTTATGTTATGCATGAAAAGGAACGCACCCATAATCACATAAAACGGCTATAATGAGCACCACTCCGTGTCGAAAACGTATACAAGTTTCTCTTAGCGACGATTGGCAAAAAGAAAATGTCGTCTGTCCCGCAAACCGAGATATATTGCCGATTCAGTTCAGGTTACGGGTTAGGAAAGCCATGATATCACGACAATCATTGTCGCGACACTCGCGGCCATCGTGATGCATCACATGGTTGCATGCGGGCTGATATAGTGTAGAGTCCCTAGAAGTAGAGAGTCTGGACATCTGCCCCTAAAATGTCGGTGATGAATATGTCAGTGTATGTACATATATGTATACATATGTATACCTTATGTGTGTGTATGTTTATCATTGTGTGCACATAAACGTGTTGTATGCTGTTATCGCATTGGCTAAAGAGGATTAAATAAGGATCCGTATTGGTGCTGCCATTTTAGGTGCAGTCCAATCACGTGGAACCCCGAAATGTCCAGACTCTCCACTTCTAGGGACTCTAATATAGTGTAGTAACGAGCGCCACTCGTTACTCGTGTCGAAAAAATGTACTGGACAAGATTCACTTGGCGACGATAATAATAATGACGTATCTTAAATGTAAATCGTCGAGATTTGGACTTTGCGTCGCGATATCTCCGCTCGTAGGGCACGGAGAGAAAAAATAAAAACACTTTTATTATGCAATTTTCCCTAAGCTATCGATTGAGACTACTCGGAACTTGATCGGTTCAGCCGTTACTGAGATCTGATAATCTCATTATGCTTGAACTCGCTGACTCGCGTAAAAGAGGCGCTGGTCTTTCTCGCTGACGCTGATGATGACGCTGACGCTAATGATGAAAAAAAAAAAAAAAAAATACCGCGAGACGCGACCGCGCCTCCTGATCTTGTAATTATTGAGAATTTTGTAAAATGGTAGATAATTTTCCTGCTGTATATATCGTGCATGTGTGTGCAAACACACACACACACACAGTACATCTTAAAGTCCCGAAGTTAATACATATGAAAAAAAACCTTAATGTGAATAATAATTTTAAACAAAAGTTATATTCTGAAGATAAACTAACAATGATAAAATTAAATTTGATAAAAATCAATTTTTCACGTTCATATAAAGATCATGAGTATTTATTTTATGAAATTATAAATAATTGTTTTATAATATGATTTCTCCAATTATTCTGCATCTAACAATAATAAAAAAATAAGATAAGTTTAATAGTTTATATTTTACACTTTACTTTGATATGGACAGCTCGTTTTAATATTGAATGAAACATTATTTTTTTATACACATACCTTTTTATATACTTTATGTAGAATATTTAGAACAATCACTATAAAATAAAAACAAACAATAATGTAATTTTATTGTAAAAAGTAGCGATAATATTTATATGACATGGAAAATTGTACTATTATCTCTCCAAGAATATACAACATTTATGTGAAACATTCTTCTTGATGATGATGATTTTTTCCGAAATATTTCATCGTTCCGGTACTTTTGAGACATACAATAAATAAAAATATATATTGATTTTTTTCAAACTTTTATTTAGGACCTTCTCAATTTGTTCTTTTGTATAAAAAATTGTTCTCTGTAAAGTTTCGGACCAAATAGTAAATATAAACTAAGCTCCATATAGGACTTGTGTGCGCGAGCGGAGATGTATAGCGAGTGAGAGGCAGAGCAACGAAAATTCGGCGGGAAACGAAAAGAGGGGACGGCCAGAAGTGAAGCCCGGTTAGACAAAGCAGATCGGCCTACAGCGTCGATTACAAGTCGCTCGATTTGCTCTCTAGGAACTGCGAGCCGCGCCCGAGATTTTCTCCTTATATAAACAGCGATCCTCCCCGAAAGACCCCGGTAGGAATTCAGTAAATACGACGGTTACCGAAGTCCGTAGATCCTTCGAGAAGGCTCGCTGTTATTGTTTGTCAAAATCAGGAATTCGCCACTCGGCAAGCACGGCTTCACCGCTCGCCAGCAGCATTCCGCCGAGCGAGCGGGAAAAAAGCCGCCACGGGCGATGAGCGTGATGCGCCCGACCAGCCGCGATCCCGAACATCTTGAAATTCAAAATAGTTGTACAAGTGTTACAACTTGTTTTTAAAAATATTAGACTTATATGAGTAATGTAAAAACTAGCCAAGACATAGATATCGGGAGATATTGTTATAACTAAATATTGTATTATTTTATATAATTTCAAGTATTTATGTGTAATTATACAAGCTAATTCAGTCAATATTAGATTTTACATTTATAAAATAAATAATCATGTTCTACAAAACATCGATAATAATACGCAACTTTATTATTATCGTTACATAATTTTTAGAAACTGATTAGAACAAAAATTAAAAATTAAATTATTTTTTTCAAGTTTGAACTTGACGAAGCACAAGAAATTCTTTAGAAATTGGACTCAAATTTTAAAGAATACAGATTTATATAAAGGGATATATTGAGAGGGTTCCGTATAAAAATTTGAAAATTTGTAAATAAGGATTTAAATACATATGTGTATGTATACGTATATGTATATGCATATGTATATGTATATATATATATATACACACGCACACGCACACGCGCGCGCGCGCGCGCGCGCGCACACACACACACACACACACACACACACACACAGGGTGTCAGGTAACTACCGCCCGTGGTTTCGTGGATTGATAGATCAAGTAAAACTGAGCAGAAACCTTTACCATTTTTTAATATTTGCTATAGTTAACGAAAAAAAAATTAATAAAGTTGTAACAAAAAGCCCCTCCACCTCGCGCGCACTGAAACTCCGTTCCGTCCACCCGAGCAATACACCGTCAGAACGCCACGTGCGCGCACAGAGCTAACCTGCCGTCGCGATTACGCGGCAGCACGCGCGCCGCCCGTGGCGTTCGGCAACATTCCCACTCTGGGCCAGCCGACCGAACGTGCGGATTGGTCCACCCAACCGTGCGTTCGGATATATAAGCCGGCAGTGGGAACGCCGTGTGAGATCTTCCCGGTCCGCCGAACTCGACAAGTCGAGAATCCTCGACCGTAACTCCGACTCCCAAGAGGACGAGAATACTCGCCTCATCCAGACTCCCCTCGACGAGAATCTTTGTCGTCCCGGCTAGCTGAGGATCTTCGGCTAATCCTGCTATACCGAATACCGCTCCGCAGCCAATCACGGCGAGCATCCTCGTCATGCTCCGTAGCCGAGTATCCTCGGCGAATCACCGTCCACGACGAGCATCCTCGTCGAGTCCGCAGGCTAGGTATCCCTGGCCAATCACCTCCGTCCTCTCCCTCAGGGAAGATTCTCTTGCAACCTAAAGCCTCGTCAGGGCATCCGCGCTCTGACGAGATCTTCGCCTCACTTTGCACGAGGCGGTTCTGGCGAGGCGCGGAATCGCCACCGTCGCTCCGATCCCGCGTTCCGCGGCTCCCCGATCACCCCGGATACCGTGTCCGTTAAAACCACGCGATTAGTGTAAGTTAGATTATGGTAGCTTTATCATTCCGTCAGTTCTTATTATGTTAAGTTAGAATTATTATTTGTCGCTTTACCGTTTCATCCGTATTATGGCGGTTATCACAATTTGCTTCTTGTCTTGTTATTCATTTCGGCTCTCGCCTAGCATTCTCGTTATTCCACGCGTCGCCGTACTTTTACCGTTACCAAAGCTAGCGTTTCGGACCGCTCAGCGGCGATTGGTCGTTGCGACCACCGCGAGCCAATCGCGTCCCCGCTTAGGCTAAGTCCACTTGTCACGAGAAGTTAGAATCAATAAGCTATCTGATTACATGTAAATATCACATCTTGAATAAAGTTTTAGTGTTTTGTCAACTAAAATCTGAGTGCGATTATTCTACCGAAGCGATTATTCCACCCAGCCAATCCGGCGAGCTTATCCGCAACCGCATCCTGACTTCTACCGCAACCGCACGAAAACCACTAGCGTTACATGGCGTCCGAACAGGGACCGTTATAAGACCGATAATCGCACACCGGAAATAAATGCCTCTCACCGAGTGGACCGAGCAGCTACCGAGAGACCAGCTCGAGTTATTAGCGCAAACTTATCAAATAGAAACGACCGGTACACTTGACGAATTACGATACCGCGTGACCCGTCACTTCCTCGCAATGACCAATCCGAACCAGTCATCCGGCGATCCCGCACCGGGGGCCGCGAGCCCGTCCCCGCCAGTCACCGGAAACGAGTCTCACGCGCATAGTAAGATCATGAACCAGATACGCAAATGGGGTTGCCACTTCGACGGTCGCGACCCTCTGTCATTCTTGGAGCGCGTAACGGAATTACAAGAAGAATATCAGTACACCGACAGCCAGATGAAGGCCGGACTGCCGGAATTATTGAAGGGGGATGCGTGGTATCGAAATGAGCGAGAGGCCTGGGAAACATGGGCCGACTTTACCAGCGCCCTGCGACGACATTATCTGCCGCGGCGATACCAAACCAAACTGATGCGCGAGATACAAGAGCGGCAACAACAACCCAACGAGGCATACGCCAAATATGCGACCGCCCTGCTTACCATGATGCGGCGCGCCGGGGGTTTCACCCAGTCGGAAAAGGTAGACCGCCTCTACGAGAACCTGCGGGCGGAGTACAAACTATATGTACGCATGAGCGACGCTACGGACCTTGCCGACCTGGCCGACGAGGCTGCCGAATTCAAAGATATCTCCAGGGCCCGGGAACGTGAGGTTCGTGCCGAAAGGAAAAAAGTCAACATAGTTATATCCGCCGACGTCCCGCCCTACGACCGCGCAACCGCCTGCTGGCGCTGTAAACAGTGCGGACACAGCCGATTCGAGTGCAGAAGACCCGCACGCAAATTTTGCTCGCAGTGCGGGAAGGACGGCGTCCTCACGAAAGACTGTCACCCTTGGGCGGGAAACGCCGCACCGGCCGGGGACGCAACCGCTCCTCGGCCCGAGTCCACATAAATTACACACTACGACCGCATGTACCGGTCCGCCTGGGACGACACCGGATCTCCGCTTTACTGGACACCGGGGCCGAAGTGTCTATCATCAACCGGCAGGTAGCCGGATACGCCAAGGAAATGCGAATATGGCCTCAGGAACAGGAAGAGGCAATCCACCTGGCCGACGGCACCACGCCCGGCTGCGTCAAACTCCCCCTCCGAATCGCCGGACGTTAACTCGAACACACTTTCCAGATCCTCCCGTCCTTAGACAGCCCGATGCTTATAGGTACCGACCTATGGACCCGACTGCAGATCACCATACCCCCGCCGCCTCCCCAGTTCCGAAAAACACAACCCACGGCGTACTCAGTGACACCAGGCATGGTGAAGCGAACCGCACAGGAGGAGCGAGAGCTCCAAGCTTTCCTAGCCACAGAGTTGGCCGAGTTCGAGGAGGTGCGAGGACCAACCAACCAAGCCACCAGATCCGGCTGAAAACGGACGTACCAATCAAACAACGGTAACGACCACGCAACCCGGCGATGCAAAGCATCATCGATGAAGAGGTCCGCAAGATGGAAGAAGCCGGTGTCATCGAGCCGTCGACCAGCGCCTGGAGCTCCCTGGTGATCATAGTACGAAAGAAAGATGGAAAACACCGTGTTTGTATCGACTTCCGGAAGGTGAATGAAGTCACCGAGCGGGATGCATACCCACTACCGCAAATCCCCGCCACACTGGACAAGCTGCGCGGGGGCCGGTACCTTACTACGCTCGACCTGCAGCAAGGGTATTGGCAGATACCGCTCACACCCGATAGCCGGCCAATTACCGCATTCACCGTCCCGGGCCGGGGCCTAATGCAGTTCACCGTCATGCCTTTCGGACTGCATTCGGCTCCGGCAACGTTCCAACGTCTGCTCGACCGAATATTGGGCCCAGAATTAGAACCACACGTGTTCGTCTATTTGGACGACATCATCGTAACCAACGCAACGTTCTCCGACCATTTGCGGCACCTGCAAGAAGTCTTTCGGCGACTACGCAAAGCCAAGCTCCGGTTGAATCCGGAAAAATGCCATTTCTGCCTCAACGAACTTAAATACCTGGGCCACATCGTGGATGGCAGGGGAATCCGCACCGACCCCGACAAGGTTCGCGCCGTCGCACAGTGGCCAACCCCGACAAACGTACGACAAGTCCGATAATTCGTGGGACTCGCGTCATGGTACCGCCGCTTCACCCCTAGTTTTTCCAAAACCGCCGCGCCACTCACCCGCCTCACGCGAAAGAACGCCCGATGGGGACCCGACGAGGAGGCCGCTTTTC
Source organism: Solenopsis invicta (assembly GCF_016802725.1). Classification (NCBI taxonomy): domain Eukaryota; kingdom Metazoa; phylum Arthropoda; class Insecta; order Hymenoptera; family Formicidae; genus Solenopsis; species Solenopsis invicta. Next base: position 4,360,928 of record NC_052673.1, read on the forward strand.
GCGAACTCAAGCGCGCACTAACCTCCACACCCACCCTCGCGTGCCCAGATTTCTCGCGCCGGTTCGTCTTCCAGACGTCCACCAGCACGCACGGTCTTGGCGCCGTCCTCTCGCAGCATTTTGACGAGGGGGAGCGCGTCATCGCGTACGCCAGCCGGTCGCTCAACGGCACGGAGAAGAACTACAGTGCTACAGAGCTCGAGTGCCTGGCCGTGGTGTGGGGCATCCGGCACATGCGCGGTTACCTAGAGGGATACGAGTTTACGGTCGTCACCGACCACCAGGCCTTCCAGTGGCTGCGTCGCCTGGATTCCCCCACCGGCCGACTCGGCCGATGAGCGCTCGAGCTCCAACAGTACACGTTCGACGTCCGGTACCGCGCGGGAAAACTGAACCGGGTCGCCGACGCTCTCTCCAGGTTGCCGGCCGTGTGCAGTAACCAAGCGCACCCCGTGTACACGTGGTACCGCCGCCAGCTCCTCCGCGTACGGGAGCGACCGGGGGATTTTGCGGACTACGAAATCCGGCACTGTCCATTATACCGCCGTATACTCCATTCGACCAACTTTAAGGACGAACCCGCCGAGACACAATGGAAGCGATGCGTACCTCGCGACGACAGAGGGGCCGTGCTGGCACGGGTACACGACAACTTTGCCGCCGGTCACCTCGGCATCGCCAAAACCATTGCCCAAGCCGCGCAATATTATTACTGGCCGGGGATGTTCTCCGATATCGCACGTCACGTCCGGGCGTGCGCCAATTGCCAGGCGCACAAGAGTGCCCATGTCCGACCGGCCGGACTGATGCACGCAACCCACGTGGAGGTGCCTTGGGAACAGGTCACCACCGATCTAGTAGGACCCCTCCCGCGGTCCACCAACGGAGCCGCTTGGCTACTGGTCTTGCAAGACCGCTTCACCAAGTGGGTGGAGTTGGTGCCGCTGCGACGAGCAACCGCCACCGCCATCGCCCAGAGCATTACGGACCGCGTCGTCTACCGCCACGGTTGCCCCGAGACCCTGATTTCCGACAACGGGACACAATTCGTGGCGGGGCACGTGCGCGAGCGGCTGTGCGACCTAGGCATTCGCCACCGGACGGCTCTAGTACACGCTCCTCATTGCAACTCCGTCGAGAGGACCAATAAGACGGTCAAAACCATTGGTGAGGTAAAACTTCCCAATTGAGTGTTTCCAGGTAGGTTTTGACCGGCGCCGCAACATGTAGACGAGCATTATCATGGAGAAGAATAACTTTGTCGTGTCTGGAGTAGTAGTGAGCACGTTTTTCCTTGAGTACTCGGCTCAATCTCATCAATTGTGTTCGGTAGAGAGCCCCAGTAATGGTTTCATTCGGTTTGAGCAACTCATAATACACGACACCAAGCTGATCCCACCAAATACAGAACATGAGCTTTTTTCCATGAATGTTCGGCTTGGCTGTCGATGTTGAAGCATGGCCAGGTGGTCGCCATTATTTCTTCTTCTTTGGGTTATTGTAGTGGATCCATTTTTCATCACCAGTGACTATACAATGCAAAAAACCTTTTCGTTTATGCCTGGCAAGTAGCATTTCACATGTGAAAAATCGGCGTTCAACGTTTCTCGGCTTCAGTTCATATGGAACCCAGTTTCCTTGTTTTTGAATCATTCCCAAGGATTTTAAGCGATGTGAAATTGCTGGTTGAGTCACTCCTAATGTAAGTGCAAGTGCTTCTTGCGTTTGGCACGAATCTTCATCTAATAATGTTACCAATTCCGCGTCTTCGTACACTTTCGGCCTTCCGCTACGTTCTTTGTCTTCGACGTCAAATTCATCGTTCTTAAACTTGTGAAACCACTCACGGCAACTTCTCTCAGTTAAGGCAGCCTCACCATATGCTTCTACAAGCAATCGATGCGCCTCGGCTGCAGATTTCTTCAAGTTAAAGAAGTAAATCAAAAGCTCCCGCAAATGACGTTTATTCGGCTCAAAACTCGACATTTTCGCACGAAAAAAGATATATAATGCTGATACAAAATCGCTAATATTTTAAGGTTATGTTGTTGCCAGATGTCCAACCTTACAATATAACGTTTTACAACAGACAATTTCAACCATAACATACTAGTAGCGCCATTTTTTGTGAAACGGTGGAAACTTATTTATACTCCTAATATACAGGGTGTCAGGTAACTACCGCCCGTGGTTTCGTGGATTGATAGATCAAGTAAAACTGAGCAGAAAAGTCCTTTACCATTTTTTAATATTTTTAATAGATAACAAAAAATTAATAAAGTCTGCGAATAAGCGCGTATCACCGCGCGCAAGGGCCGCCCGCCGGTCGCAGAGACGTTGGCAGCCGCGGGTGTAGGCGCGGCGCGGTGAGGAGAGAAAAGCAGCAGTAGCTACGCCCTCGAGTAGAGAAAAGAAGACAGATGAGCTCCCCACTTCTCGCTGCTCGGCGCAGGCCGATGAACCGGAAGAGAGCGCTGTTACGACGAGTGAGCGAGCGCTTCTTTCTTGCCTCTGCTCTGCTCAGCCTCGGACCACGCGGAATTTATAGGCTAAGTCCCGATTCTCGATTCCCGATTTACTATCAATACTGAGTATCTATACATCCTTTAGTATAGGTACTGATATCTATAGATCCTCAGTACTGATAGTGTATCGGATATCGGAGAAACGCCAGTTGAAAGTGAACAAGTGACCACGTGTAAAAAGCGGAAATAATCTGAGGAAGCCTGCGGAAGGCATGCCGAGACGTAAGTATTAATAATTTGTTTATTGTGTACGTGTATATGTGTGTGCGTGTGTGCGTGTGGGTGGGTTGGTGGGTGGGTGTCAGGGCCGTAGCTACCGAGCGGGCAGTGCGTGTACCACACGCAGGCGCCTTTTGCATGAGGGCGCAAAAATTACAAGTTGAAAAAATCTCTTGCGCTCTTAAGCGCGTTTATTAATATTATACATTGCAAACGGTCAATGTTTAAAAATTTTTAGGAATGTATTTCAAGTCCGTGCTAAAATCATATGATGGAGATACCCTATCTATATGATTTTAACATAGACTTGAATCATTTTTATCGACAGCGTCGTAAAATTCATGTAATTGATAGTTCCATACGCGAAAATGAACGTTGATGATGCTCGTATAACGGTCCTACGAGAAAGGCAGAGATAATTGCTCTCAGTAGGCTTTTCTCTAACTATATATTTTATATGTTATGACTCAAAGAGTTAAAGCGAGGCGAGTGCTGCAGCCATCCCCTCCACTGGCTACACGCTGCTACCAGTGTCCGAACTGACATCTTTGATATTGCATTTTGTCGGCGATGCTCGGTAAATGGTAAAACATTTGTTTCGAATTTATTTCGAAACAAATGTTTTATCATTCTTACTGCTGTTCACAACAGCGAAAACTAGCGCTACGTATACTCGAATCACTCATAGTTTGCAAGAATCTTAATATATTGTAGTTACGATTTACGTAATATATAAATACATTGGACTAGTATCACTAGTGTTTGTGTTTCGCATTTGAAAAACTCAACGTTAAGGCTGAGGTTAGTAGACTTTAATGTAAAATATAATGGATCTCTATATAACTTAATCAATGTACAGGTTTTTAAAATTTGATTTCTTCTTTTTGCAGTCAATATAAATATTAAAAATGCTGGGAAAAAAGCTTTCTGGGGCTGAAAATTTAAAACTTAAATTAGCAAAGCAAGCAGAAAAAGACAAACTATCTGGAAGTTTACAAAAATTTCTAAAAACTAACCAAGTAAATGTGCCTAATTATGAAACGGATATTCAATATCCTTCCACATCGAGTACTGCTAGCAATATACTTCAACATCAAAAGCAAGAACAAGAACTTCAAGAATTAAATTTAGACAACGACACTAATTTCATAGCTCCAATACAAACTACAGAGAATTTAGGCACAATTTATTTTAACGTAGAAGAACCAGCAAGCTGGCCGGTAAATGCTTAAACAACAAACAAATCGACTTAATTGTAGAAAAAGGTTCCGTTCAAATCGTAAATCAAGTTTTTCCAACTTCGGGTAACGGTAAATTTTCAAGTGTTTATTATGAGCGAGTGCTTCCAAATAAAGAAAAAATTTGAAGGGATTGATTAATTTATTCTACAAAGCTAAATAGCGTGTTTTGTTATCCATGTAGAATTTTTGGTAAACCTGAAAATAGTAGTGCACTCAACAAGTCAGTCGGGATATAACGATTGGAAACATTTATCCACTACTCTAGTTCGACATGAAAAAAGTTCCTTACATTTTAAGAATATAACCACGTGGTTAGAATTAAGAAATAAATTAAAATTAAATTTAACAATTGATAAACACCAACAAACGTTATATCAAATTGAACAGAGAAGGTGGCGTTTAATTACCGATAGAGTGATTGCAATAATAAAATTTTTAGCTACTCAATGTTTGGTCTTTAGGGGTGAGTCTGAGAAACTTTTTGAACAAAATAAAGGAAATTTTTTAAAGGCAGTTGAAATAATTTCTAAATTTGATCCGGTTCTTATGGAACATGTCAGCAATATTAAGAAGTCTATTGTTTCAAATACACATATGCCGCATTACTTAAGTCCAACTATTCAAAACGAAATTATATGTTTACTTGGAAAAGCAATAAAAACTCATATTATTAAAGAGATTAAACAAGCAAAATACTTTTCAATAATTTTAGATACCACTCCTGATGGAAGTCACGTTGAACAAATGACTTGTATTATAAGGTTTGTTAGTGTTTTAAATTGTAAAGTACAAATTTGTGAGAGATTTTTGGGCTTTTTTCCGTTATTAAATACAACTGGAGAAGATTTTTTCAATTATGTGACAAAGATTTTATTGCCTAGTTTTGATCTAAGTATTTATAATTTACGTGGTCAAGGCTATGACAATGGCTCAAATATGCGTGGAAAAAATATTGGCCTACAAAAAGAAATTTTAGAAATTAATTCAAGAGCAATGTTTATTCCTTGTGCAGCGTATACATTAAATTTAGTAGTAAATGATGCAGCAAAGGTAACTAACGAAATAATAAGTTTTTTCAATATAATACAGGAACTCTATAATTTTTTTTCGGCTTCTCCATCTCGCTGGGCAATATTAAAATCAAATGTAAGTTCTTTAACCATAAAATCAGTGAGTGAAACAAGATGGGAAAGTCGAATTAAAGCAATTCAGCCTTTAATTTCTCAGTTAGGTAAAGTTTATGATAGTTTAATAGAAATAATTAACGATAAAACACGCGATCCTAATACCAAACACATTGCATATTCAATTATGGGTAAAATCAAATCATTTAAATTTGTTTTGTCAGTAACCATTTGGCACAATTTGCTTTTTAAAATAAATATCATCAGCAAAATGTTGCAGAATACAAATTCAAATATTAGCCAATCTTTTAGATCACTCAGTAATTTAATTACATACATTGACGAGCAAAGAAGCGACAAAAATTTTAATCTTTTTATTAAAAAAGCTACAAAAATTAGCAGATGAAATTGTTACGTCCAGAATTCTCGAAATAAGTCTCTCGGGTCGGTTGGCAGGTAGAGACTTAGAGAAATAATTCGAGCGAGGTAGGAAGGACGGAACAGGCCTAATCTCTCGCACACATGTCTCCGGGCGAGTGCGACGAGTCGAATGCGTCAGGTGAGTCAGAATGTAGGTCAGGTGTCGAGAATGACGACCTATGACTCTCATTCAGACTCTTGCATTCGTGTAGTCCTTATTTTGCGTAAACGAATCGAATCGCTTTTACGCGGGATCGGACTAAGTGCAATTTTATCGGAGCGGGAATTAGAGGTGATTGAAGTAAAGAAAAATGATTGAAACTAAGAATTACAATTTATTTTAACATAATAAAAGAAATAACCAATTACAATGATAGGTGATGACTAAAATAATAATTATTAATTTGCAAATGACATTTTTGTTAATAGAGAACATGTATAATAAAAAGAAGAAAAATCTTATGTTCTTAATAACAAAAAAATTGTAATTATAACTTAAATTCTAGTTGGTTATAAGTGTGCATGTGTAGGTGTATTTTATGATCAAGGAATTTTTAGTTATCCAGGTAGGCTTTGGAGCGAGTCGAAGATTTCTTCAAATTCATTGAGTACTCTTCGATTCGCTTCGATATTTTCATTTACTATATTCCCTACCTGTTCGGGAGTAAATAATGAATCGGAATGCGGGTTTTCTTGGGGAAACTCTAGCGCGGGGGAATATGGATCTTCCGGAGGTCTTCGAACAGGCGAATCGGAATTACGATAAAAAAAAATCGGGGGAAGGTGTAGGAGGAAAATCTGTAGGAGAAAAGGTAGAATCCCGAGGAGATGCTAAGGGCTCTGCAAAAGGATCGAAGGTAGAAGACGGTGACCCTGGTGGTTGTTTAAAATCTGGTTCTACATGAGATCCAGGAGAGTAAGAGGGGGAAGGATAACGACAGGGGGAAAAAGAGTGTGATTCGGGGGACGGATTTGAGACTGGCGGAGATGAGTCGGTCGGTTCGTCGGAAGTACTCAAATTAATTAGAGCGTTAGGCAAAACAGAAATTTTTGCTCGCTGTTTGCGTAATTTACCGCAGAGCGATAACGATGCGCCAAGCCTCCGGAGCTTCTTATTTCGGCGATTCCGACAGTTCTTAATGGCTCTTCGAGTTTTATGGTCAGGGACTCGCTTACGCACTAAAATGAATTTGAGAATTGAGGCTACGTTCTCTCTTTCTTATAAAGGGAAATAAAATTTATATTATAACTTCTTGAAAGAAGAAAAAGGAAAAGCAAAAGAAAAAAAGTTTGAATTAATAAAAGGAACAGAATTCTTCGTTTCCGCTGGAAGCAAAGAAAACTGCGAATTCAATCGAACGAGAGTTCGATTGTATCCAGCAGGGAATAAGGAGAGTCGCGGACCCAATCGCGAAAGCTCGATTGTATCCTACGGGAAATAAAAGAGTCGCGGACCCAATCGAAAGAGCTCGACTGTATCCTGCGGGAAATAAAGAGAGTCGTGGACCCAATCGAAAGAGCCCGATTGTATCCTACGGGAAATAAAAAGAGTCGCGGACCCAATCGAAAGAGCTCGACTGTATCCTGCGGGAAATAAAGAGAGTCGTGGACCCAATCGAAAGAGCTCGACTGTATCCTACGGGAAATAAAAAGAGTCGCGGACCCAATCGAAAGAGCTCGACTGTATCCTGCGGGAAATAAAGAGAGTCGTGGACCCAATCGAAAGAGCTCGATTGTATCCTACGGGAAATAAAAGAGTCGCGGACCCAATCGAAAGAGCTCGACTGTATCCTGCGGGAAAAAAAGAGAGTCGTGGACCCAATCGAAAGAGCTCGATTGTATCCTACGGGAAATAAAAAGAGTCGCGGACCCAATCGAAAGAGCTCGACTGTATCCCGCGAGAAATAAAGAGAGTCGTGGACCCAATCGAAAGAGCTCGATTGTATCCTACGGGAAATAAAAAGAGTCGCGGACCCAATCGAAAGAGCTCGACTGTATCCTGCGGGAAGTAAAGAGAGTCGTGGACCCAACCGAAAGAGCTCGATTGTATACTACGGGAAATAAAAAGAGTCGTGGACCCAATCGAAAGAGCTCGATTGTATCCTATGAGAAAATAAAAAGAGTCGCGGACCCAATCGAAAGAGCTCGACTGTATCCTGCGGGAAGTAAAGAGACTGAGAGTAATAGAGGGAGAAAAGGAAGGGTAGTGCGATAATACTGAATATATGAGTGTTTTGAAAAATATAACAAATATCTTATGAGAGAGAGAAGGTAGTCTTGTGAAGAGTAAAAATAAAAATAAAAATAATGGACGGCTGAGACTTACTATTGGGTGAAGTTTTGAAGGTGCGAACGATTTAGTGGTTGGCAGAGCGGATTCAGCTTACAACGGCGGACGGTTGGTCGACGGTTGGCACTCAGAGTGTTCGGATCTCACAATGCCGCGTCGAATTTAAGTACGATGAATACGAATCCGAACGTCACAAACTCGGACATATAATGTCACGGAATGTGCGCCGGATCGAACTAGAGTGAATCGCGAAGCGAAAAATGAGCGATTGATCAGAATGAAAAAAGGTGCGGTATGTGCCCGTAAGTGACTGTAAATGATTGTAAGAAAGTAAGTAAGTGCTGAGTAAGTGCTCGCGGGCTCCGGAGCTCCTTCCTTTTATACCTGATTCTGCCTATGATTTCTATGGGATTTTAATCCGCAGGTGTACTGCTTCCTATTGTCGTCCGCGCGCTACTTTTTAATTGTACGACAAGTGTTTCGTGTCGATGGGGTCAATCATCCGCCAAAATCGGCACGTGTCAAGGGTGGACCAGCCGTATTGACTCGACTTTAGTGTATCTGCGCGGTTAAGGTAGATCATCTTTTCGAAATTTTCGGTTGCTTGGCTGCATCGATTTCGAAAGAAAAGAATTGTTACTCCACAGGACGTAACAAAATGGAAGTAGAACACACATTTCCAGAAATTAATTCTATTCGTCCAAGAAAGAAAAAGGGACAATTTCAACATGAAGCCGTAGATGATGTTATTCTTGATTCTAAACAGCATTTTAAAGTCCATTTTTATTATCAACTTTTAGATTCAATAAAAAATTCATTAGAGGAAAGATTTCAATTGCATCAAGAACACAACAATCCTTTTAATTTTTTATATAATATGCATAAAATTTCTAATGATAATTTAAAAAAACGTTGTTCGGATCTTCATATTAAATTAACTGATACTAGTAGAGAAGAAAAAGATATAGATGGAAGTGAATTATGTGATAAGATTATAGCTCTTAAAACCCTCAAAGTCAATGAAATTATAAAACAATCTAACCCAGAGAAAGTATTGCAATATTTAATTTCTGAGAAACTAGAACTTGTATTTCCAAATTTGGTGATAGCACTAAGAATTTTGTTAACTTTACCTGTTTCGGTTGCTTCGGGGGAAAGATCTTTCTCTAAATTAAAATTAATTAAAAACTATTTACGAAGTACAATGGGGCAAGATAGAGTTTCCGATTTGGCTTTAATTTCGATTGAGTCTTCACTATGTGATTCTCTAGATATAAACAATATTATTAATGATTTTGTTAACTTAAAAGCAAGGCGTGTAAATATTTAATAACTATTGTATTAAATTAGTTTTTATATATATGTATATATACACTAGCGGATCCTGATCTCGGTCATGGGGGGGGGGTTTTCGGCAAAATTACTTGACATTTTTCTAGATTTCATGCTTAGCTTTTACTCCAGGATCAACGACGAGGATGTGGTGAAACTTCTGATCCTATTTTTACTTTCTTTTTAAATTTTTTTTGTTTTTTTTTAATTTTTAATTTTTTTTTTAATTTTTTAAGTTTTTAAATTTTTTAAATTTTTAATTTTTTAATTTTTAATTATATGTTTAATTATATGTTATTATTTTTTATTGTTGTATTTTTTATTTTATGTTTTTATTTATTTTTTTCTTTATTATTTTTTTCTGTATTATTTAAATGAGTACTTTTAAGTTCGTTTTAGCTATTTCATCTAAAACATCTTCAACAGACGGCATTAAATCTGTATAAAGATTCATGAGCGCCAATCCATTTAAACGATTCTCTGAAGTTGCTTCGCAAATAGGTTTTCAGACGTCGTAACATCGAAAATGATCTCTCGTTTTCGCAAGTCGACACGGGTAAAGTAGCAAAAATACGTAAAATAATAAAAATATTTTCGCAAATAATTCGATTACAATTATTTAACGCATCTTCTACATTTTTTAACGGGCGTTTTAACATTTCCACTCTTTTATGCCAAATTTCATACTCTGTGACGTGGCAGTTTTATCTGCCACTTCGTCCTCCGCCTGAGCATAGCGCAAGGAGGCGCGTAAGACCGGGTCGGGCACTCAGCGAGAGAGCGAAATCTCCGGCGGGACTGCGGCGCGTATTGATTTCATTTATTTATTCGCGGCTTATTTCATGTATCCGCGGGCACCTCGACAAACGTCGCCTAAGGACCAGCAGCAGCGAGGAGGATGGGCAGCAGCAGGACAAGGAGAAGGCGATCGTCCAGGGCCGGCGCACGGAAAACCGACGGCGGAGAGAAGGACGAGACTCGACGTGGTGACAGATATGCGCCACGTAAAAGAGGCTCGCAATTGGCGCAGCCGAGGGACAGGCCAGGGCGGACGAACGGCCAGGACAAGGGCCGTCGAATGTCGGCTGTCCATTGAGAAGGGTAGCGGCGAAGAATCGTCGCGGGAAATCACTGCTGCTGTCATCCGCGAGGACGACGAGAGCGGCGAGGATATCGGATGCCGACGGGGACCGCACGACACCTGCGGAGACCCGACACTGCGCTGCCGTGACGTCACGGCTAGATAAGGGCGGCCGCTGATAGGCCGCGCCGCTAGGCGCAAGGATATCGCGCATCCTGTAGGAGGGGTAGCGCTCATCGATCGCGCATCGAGCACGATCCTCTTGGCTTTTGCGTGCGACCCGGCGAACTGAGCGCGTGCGGGACGAATCCGAGCGAGTGTTATCGGCGAGCGAGCTACCGGATTTTGGCTATCGGAACTGTGCCCGGCCTGGCGATCCCTGCGGAGGCGTCCACGGGACCAACGGAGGACCGGATCGTCGTCGAGTTGACCCTCTTAAGACGGTGTAAAGCCACGAGCTGCCGGTGCCGGCTGACTCGCGCTCTGAGGTGGAGCCATTGGGTTAGTGTGCAGGTGCGTCCGCCGCGTGGCGATAGAACGCACCTTTTTAGTGTTTGGTGGGCTCTCCACCTCAAGCGTGAGACCTTGTCGAGGCACCCAGCTGTCGGCTGCCGCGTGTACGTTGGCTGTCCCGCCGTAGAAGCTCGCGGACGACCGGCTTCCCGGGAAGCCGCAAAGCCCTCGCGCACGTGCGCGAGTCGTGTTACGGCCGTGATCACACGACCGCCCGCGTTATCGGTGCGTTGTCGTGTCGCGCGTCTTCGAGAGAATTGTGCATCGGGACCGCGACAACGGCATTGCCGTCACCGGGTATCTTTGGTTGTATTGCTTTTGAGTTAATTACTATCCGTTAGCGAAAGTTCGACGAGTGTGTTCTCGCCGCGCTGTTCCGAGCGCGCGTGATTGGCTGTCTCGTCCCGCGCGGGACCAACCGCCGTTGTTCGCGCCGCTAGCGTAAGCATTGTAGTATTTAAGAAAATTTTCGCGTTCCGCTTATTCGTTTTCGTCAACTCTCTTCATCTTTTCCGTTCTTTGCTTGCTTCGACTGATAATTCCTTCGCGTTTGGCTCTACTCTGTCTCTGTCATATGCTACAATACATGTTATTTCTGTCTGTTATATCGGCCTGATCTTGCTTGATTTCTCGCCTACCCGTCTCCTCCAGCAAGAGAGCCGCTTCGTCCCTGTCTCCGCTACCTCGCCCCTCTGCCGGTTAGAGGAGCTAGCTGGCCGCGTGCAAGCGACGATTTCGTGTTTCGTTCTGAGAAGCTATCGCGTGGTGTGCATCCGCGTCTAGCGTTAAATAGTGTACCCGGCGACGCGACCGGTATAATCGCGTCTGGCGCCCAAATTCGCGATTGGTGGTATCTATTGGTTATATCGTCGCTCACGCGTGTCTCGCGCGTAATTCCGGTGTTTGATCGCGTATTCCGCCGCTGCTCTCCGGCGTGGGATAAAAATACGTGACAAAAATTGGCGCACAACGTGGGGCGCGCCAGTACAAATTTCTTTCTACGGTCTTCGGGAGACACGGGCGTAGCAACTAAACATTTTTTTTTTCTGCGTGTTATCGGAGGAATTTCGGGCCGGCGAGAGATTCTATGTTGAGTGTGAGTAACTTTTTTTTTGTTTTTCCTGAGTAAGTGTTGTGTGCATCCTGTCTGAGTTTTTTTTTTGTACTTTCCGGTTCTCGCTAGAATTTTGATAACTTATTGCAAGCCAATTTTAGCTTTCAATTGTTTGACACCGCTAACCATTGACGAATAATATCAAAATTTCTCGAGACCATATTAACCGTCTTTTGTAACTAATTTTTGTTCGCTTTTGGTATCGTCTTGATTCTTGCGTGTGAATGTTGCTTCTCAAGCTGTGAGTTGCGATTTTGAGAATTCACGATTGACATTATTATTTACGATCTTGTGACTTGATATCGGCGAGCCAGGCCATAAACAGTCCGTCTTGTTTGATCGGTGAATATTTGCGAATATTATTTCGCGACGGTGGAATTTGCTGCTCAGTGCCGATTATAGTGCTTGGCGTAGAAGTAAACACGCCGAAGAATTTAGGGGGAGGGCGTACTGTCGAAGTGTCGTGCCGTGTTTGCGCGCTCGGGTACCGCGAATATTTTGAATCTAAGACTACGCTTTGAGTGACCGTTTATTTTCGCCTCGGCTATCGTTATCGTTTTCGTGGGATATCGTCGTGCCATTGCGCGCGTGGAAATCGGTCGGTCGCGGGGGGAAATAACGTCGCGTAACAATGAATTCGACTAGATACGACAACGAGTGGATTTTTACCGCCACCCTCAAACAACTAATTGCCGCGCTGGAAGAGCAGGGGCTCTTAACCGAGGGTTCTCAATCCGCGCTCGCGTTGAGATTATTGCGCCACATGCGGACGACGCGTGTAGGCGAATCGTTCGGTGGCGCGGACGGCGCGCAAGGGTTACCGGATTACGGGCATTTAAATCTCCCCGAGGAGGGGGTACCGCGACCAGACAGTCCCTTCGAGGCCGCGATGAGGCCGCTGGCAAGCGTTCACGCGTCCGGGGGAGGCGGGGGACGTCGACCACCGGGATCGAATGACGCGGTCGCCGCTTACAACATCATGCGGCGTTGGAATTTAAAGTTTTCCGGCGCGCGGGGGGATGACGCGGAAACCTTTTTATTACGAATTGAGGAGGGCCGCAAGTTGATACCGATCGACGATGCGGACATATTGCGATGCCTACCGTTCTTCCTATCGGGTGTCGCGCTTCATTGGTTCCGTGCTAAGCGCGCGAAATTGACGACGTGGGGTACGTTCAAGGCGGCGTGGCGTGCGCGATTCGGGGATCCCGACTTCCAGTTCACCTTGCGGGACGAAATGCGACGCACTCAGGGCGAGCGCGAAACGGTCGTGGATGATCTGACGTGTCTGAATGCGCTTTTTGACCGTCTCTCACCCCCCCTGGAGTGAGGAGAAGATCGGTTACGCACACCGACACATGTTGCCGCGCTTGCAGACCATGGTGCTGCGCGATTCGGTCACCGATTTAGATTCACTCGAGTTATTGGCGGCGCGAGCGGAAAGTTGTTGCCGGGCAGCCTTAAGTTATCGGGCACCTCCACCGCCGGAACGCTCGCTATTCCCCGATCTAGCCTATCGTCCTTCAAAGGAGGGGGGACGCGGCGGAAAATTGAATGACACTCTCGCGGCATTAGAGATATCGGGTTTAGGAGAGAGCGTGGGAGCGCCGCGCGGGGAGGGGGAAAAATGCGAAGGCTCGCAGCGACGCTGCGACAACCGCGCCGTCAACCACCGCCGTGGCTGGTTCCTCGACCGCCACCCCGTCTACAAGCGTGCCCCGTAGCAATCCCGGCAAATGCTGGAATTGCGATCAGACCGGCCACTTTGCGCGGGACTGTAAATCCGCTCCGCGTACGCACTGCTATCGGTGCGGCAAGGCGGGAGTGACCTTGCGCACGTGCCCCGATTGTGCGGGAAACGCCTAAGAGAGTCGGGGAAGGGGGAAAACACGACTCCTGCCAAGGCATCCCCCGATGATGTAGTAATGCCGGTGCGCGCAGAATTTGTTTGTAATTCGTTTGGGGCGAGAGAATCGTGCCTCTCTTTCATTCGCGTCAAGATAGCGGGTGATGAGGTTCGCGCTTTGTTGGATTCCGGATCGAGTCGTACGTTTTTAGGTCCGGCCGCTATTGAATTAGTGCAATCTTTGGGATATCGGTTTCGTCGGGCTAGGGACCGCCGCGTGACGACTGCGACCAGTCAGACGACGCGGGTGAGGGGGGAGGTAGAAGTGCCCCTGGAGATTGAGAATCGCACGCGTACTTTGAGCGCGTACGCGTTACGAACGTTAGCGTTACCGTGTATATTAGGGATGGATTTTTTGACAGCTTTCGGTATCGTGGTTAATTTTGCGGGAAGTACGTGGGGATTCGCGGATGATATTACGCGACAATATCCCCTGGGGATTGAAACCACGAGCTCGCTCTCGGCCGCACTCGCGCGCGGGGACTCTGTGCCGGAACGGGGGACGGAAGGGGACCCCACCGATCGAGAGGGGAGCTCGCGAGATTCGGCGCCTGAAGAAGCGACCGATATCGTTGGACACTCTTCAAGCGAGGGGGAGACGCCAACCGTCCGCGCCAATACAGCGCAGCCAGGCGGCTTGAAAGAGCTATCGGCCGAGGAGAGCGCGCGGTTATCGGAATTTTTAGCGTCGGAGATACCGGGAGTGCCCGCGAAACTCGGAGCGACGTCGCTGACGGAGCACCGTATAGATGTCGGCGGGCACGCGCCCATTAAACAGCGTTATTATCCCGTGTCGCCTAGGGTACAAGAAGCGATCTATGCGGAGGTCGATTCGATGCTTGAGTCCGGTATTATCAAGCTCTCGAATAGCGCATGGTCGACGCCCATTGTCATGATTAAGAAACCGAACAACACATATCGCTTTTGTTTAGATTTTCGCCGGTTAAACGAAGTATCGAAGAAAGACGCGTACCCCTTACCATATATGAACGCGATTTTGGATAAACTTCGACCGGCCGGTTACATTTCTACCATCGACCTTAGCCAGGCTTACTTGCAGATACCGTTAGAGAAAAGTAGTAAAGAGTACACCGCGTTTACGGTGCCGGGCAAAGGACTCTTTCAATTTACGCGGATGCCGTATGGCCTAACGGGAGCGCCCGCAACGTTTCAAAGGCTTCTAGATCGTTTAATAGGTCCGGAGATGGAACCGCATGCATTCGCGTACCTTGATGACATCGTTGTTGTGACACGGACTTTTGAAGAACATCTTACGTGGTTGGGCAAAATATTTGCGCGTATTAGAGACGCGGGGCTCACGATTAACCCGGAGAAAAGTAAATTCTGTCGAGTATCTCAAGTAAAGTATCTGGGTTTTCTCGTGCAAAGCGAAGGGTTAACGGTCGATCCAGAGAAGACCGCCGCTATTGTTCAGTATCCTCCGCCGCGAAACGTTAAACAATTACGTCGTTTCATAGGAATGGCGTCCTGGTATAGGCGCTTTATACCGCAGTGCGCGACGCGGATGGAACCGCTTACGAGTCTTTTGAAGAAGAATCGCTCTTGGGTGTGGGGGGAGACTCAAAAGCAAGCTTTTGAGTCAATTAAATTCTGTTTGACCATCCCACCCACGCTATCGTGTCCGGATTTCGATTTACCATTTTTGCTGCAAACAGATGCAAGTTCAGTAGGATTAGGCGCGGTATTGGCGCAGAAAAACGGGGACGCGGAACATGTAATTGCCTACGCAAGCCGCGCGTTATCGGACGCGGAAAGAAAATATTCCACCACGGAATTGGAATGTCTGGCTATCGTGTGGGCTGTCAAAAAGTTCCGTCCCTATTTAGAAGGATATCGGTTTACGATTATAACAGATCATAGTAGCCTCCGGTGGCTACACAATTTAAAAACCCCGACTGGTCGTCTGGCACGATGGGCACTCGAGCTCCTCGAATATGATTACGTAATCGAGCATAGGAAGGGTGCGATGCACCACGTACCGGACGCGCTGTCACTACTTTACGAGGATGAGGACATCGACTTTTGCGCCGCTATCGTGACGAATGACGCGTGGTATAACTCGAGGGTCGAGGAAATAACACGCCACCCGCGACGTTACCCAGAATGGCGAATATTTAACGGCGAAATGTACTTTAGAAAATCGCGCTTGATGTCGGGGAAGATCGAGATAGATGGAGGCGCGTGTTACCTCGGGAATCGCGCCACGCCGTCATTTGGGAAAACCACGATTCACCGCATGCCGGTCACTTGGGGGTAAAAAAACGTACCAGCGTATCGCGACAAGGTATCACTGGCCGCGCATGCTTAGGGACATCGCGGATTACGTAAGGCGCTGCGGAGTGTGCCAGATAGTCAAGGTTGAACAAGACGTACCGGCCGGATTAATGGGGCAGCGCGTGATAGAGTCGCCGTGGACGGTGGTCGCCGCGGACATTATGGGACCGTTGCCGACGAGTAAGTCCGGTCACGCGTATTTGCTCGTCGTACAGGATTTATTCACGAAGTGGATAGAGTGCTGTCCACTTCGCAAAGCTACCGGTCGCAAGATTAGGGAGGCGATCGAGGAGATGGTGATATTTCGTTAGGGCGCGCCGCGCGTATTACTAACTGACAACGGGACAGAGTTCCTAAATCGGGATTTGCGCGCAATGTCGGAACAGTATGGGATCTACCATACGACAGTGCCGCCTTATCATCCGCAGGCAAACCCAGTCGAACGGGTGAACCGCATTTTGAAAACCATGATCACCGCTTTTGTAGAGCGAGATCACCGCGAGTGGGACGTGCACATTAACGAGTTTCGATTTGCGTACAATTCCGCACACCATACGTCACTACAAGCTACCCCCGCCTTCCTTAATTACGGTCGAGAACCGCTACCGGTCGGCTTGCATCGCGAACCGGACGACGCCGGTGTCGAGATAGAGGAAGCGAACCCCGCCGAGTGGCGCGAACATATGGGAAAGATGGGAGCGTTACGGGAGTGGGTCGCTGAAAACTTGGAAACCGCGCAAGAGCGGCAATCTAAGTATTATAATCGGCACAGGCGCGAGGTCACCTTTAACGTAGGCGAACAGGTACTCAAGAGGTACCACGTACTATCGGCGGGGGCACAACACTTCTCAGCGAAGCTAGCCAAGAAGTTCCATGGCCCGTTCATTATTCGAAGAATTCTCTCACCAGTAGTCTACGAGTTGGCTGATCTAACGGGTGGGATTGTTGGCAAGGTCCACGTGAAAGACCTCAAGCCTTACCATGAGCCTTTGGATGTCTAGGAGGATGGACGCGCCGGCGTTTGCCCTGTCTTCTCGCGTCTTCTGCTGTCGGGGGAAGCTTAGGCTTACCTAGTCACACATATTATTTTTCTTTTGTTTGCGCTTGACTCGCCTTTTTGTTTTTTGTTTTTTTTGTTTGGGGGAAAGCCAGTCGGACCCCTTCCTTTCTCTTGCCGCGGCTATCGGCCGCCCGGACCCGAATGGATATCGTTTTTTTTTGTTGTTTGTTTTTGTTTTTTTTTGTTGATTGGCGAGGGGCTCGTTAATAAACGCCTATTTTGTATACGTTACTGTCTTTGGTTTTGGTGTAAATGCGCCCTGCTCCGTCTCCATTCTCCATATCCCATCCGGTCGCCGACGCGAAAGCGCACGCTAGACTTAGGAACGCGTTGGAGCCGATCGTCCGGGACCGGAAGCGGCGGGATCGCGAGATGAAAGAGCGAATAGCCAGGGGATGACCATGTCTCCCTGGCCGCGTCCTAACAGTTACGATTTTTTTCTGTTGTTTGGTATGGTCATCTGGACCGTTTTGGTTGGTTAACAATTTTCTTTTCTTTGCGAATCGGTAAGATTTTTTTTGGTGTTGTGCCGTCTGATTTTTTTTGGTGATATCGCAGCCGACAGACTGGAGGTTTCGGTCGCTCTGAGACGCCTTCCTCGGTAGCTCGTGGCTGCAGAGGGGCATCTGGACCGGCACGGTCCCGCTTGGCATGGGGGGGTTGTGACGTGGTAGTTTTATCTGCCTCGCCACTTCGTCCTGAGCATAGCGCAAGGAGGCGCGTAAGACCAGGTCGGGCACTCAGCGAGAGAGCGAAATCTCCGGCGGGACTGCGGCGCGTATTGATTTCATTTATTTATTCGCGGCTTATTTCATGTATCCGCGGGCACCTCGACAAACGTCGCCTAAGGACCAGCAGCAGCGAGGAGGATGGGCAGCAGCAGGACAAGGAGAAGGCGATCGTCCAGGGCCGGCGCACGGAAAACCAACGGCGGAGAGAAGGACGAGACTCGACGTGGTGACAGATATGCGCCACGTAAAAGAGGCTCGCAATTGGCGCAGCCGAGGGACAGGCCAGGGCGGACGAACGGCCAGGACAAGGGCCGTCGAATGTCGGCTGTCCATTGAGAAGGGTAGCGGCGAAGAATCGTCGCGGGAAATCACTGCTGCTGTCATCCGCGAGGACGACGAGAGCGGCGAGGATATCGGATGCCGACGGGGACCGCACGACACCTGCGGAGACCCGACACTGCGCTGCCGTGACGTCACGGCTAGATAAGGGCGGCCGCTGATAGGCCGCGCCGCTAGGCGCAAGGATATCGCGCACCCTGTAGGAGGGATAGCGCTCATCGATCGCGCATCGAGCGCGATCCTCTTGGCTTTTGCGTGCGACCCGGCGAACTGAGCGCGTGCGGGACGAATCCGAGCGAGTGTTATCGGCGAGCGAGCTACCGGATTTTGGCTATCGGAACTGTGCCCGGCCTGGCGATCCCTGCGGAGGCGTCCACGGGACCAACGGAGGACCGGATCGTCGTCGAGGTGACCCTCTTGAGACGGTGTAAAGCCACAAGCTGCCGGTGCCGACTGACTCGCGCTCTGAGGTGGAGCCATTGGGTTAGTGTGCAGGTGCGTCCGCCGCGTGGCGATAGAACGCACCTTTTTAGTGTTTGGTGGGCTCTCCACCTCAAGCGTGAGACCTTCTCGAGGCACCCAGCTGTCGGCTGCCGCGTGTACGTTGGCTGTCCCGCCGTAGAAGCTCGCGGACGACCGGCTTCCCGGGAAGCCGCAAAGCCCTCGCGCACGTGCGCGAGTCGTGTTACGGCCGTGATCACACGACCGCCCGCGTTATCGGTGCGTTGTCGTGTCGCGCGTCTTCGAGAGAATTGTGCATCGGGACCGCGACGACGGCATTGCCGTCACCGGGTATCTTTGGTTGTATTGCTTTTGAGTTAATTACTATCCGTTAGCGAAAGTTCGACGAGTGTGTTCTCGCCGCGCTGTTCCGAGCGCGCGTGATTGGCTGTCTCGTCCCGCGCGGGACCAACCGCCGTTGTTCGCGCCGCTAGCGTAAGCATTGTAGTATTTAAGAAAATTTTCGCGTTCCGCTTATTCGTTTTCGTCAACTCTCTTCATCTTTTCCGTTCTTTGCTTGCTTCGACTGATAATTCCTTCGCGTTTGGCTCTACTCTGTCTCTGTCATATGCTACAATACATGTTATTTCTGTCTGTTATATCGGCCTGATCTTGCTTGATTTCTCGCCTACCCGTCTCCTCCAGCAAGAGAGCCGCTTCGTCCCTGTCTCCGCTACCTCGCCCCTCTGCCGGTTAGAGGAGCTAGCTGGCCGCGTGCAAGCGACGATTTCGTGTTTCGTTCTGAGAAGCTATCGCGTGGTGTGCATCCGCGTCTAGCGTTAAATAGTGTACCCGGCGACGCGACCGGTATAATCGCGTCTGGCGCCCAAATTCGCGATTGGTGGTATCTATTGGTTATATCGTCGCTCACGCGTGTCTCGCGCGTAATTCCGGTGTTTGATCGCGTATTCCGTCGCTGCTCTCCGGCGTGGGATAAAAATACGTGACAACTCATTCATCAATCCTTCTATGTTGCATTGCAAATCAGCTTCATACGTTTGAAGAATATTTTTTAAAAGATGCAAATTATGCTGGTCTAAAGGCGAAGGTGCTAATAGAAATTGAAAACTGGATAAAAGTTGTTCATGAATGAGAAATCTTTCATTCATTTCCATGATGAAATGGTCGAGAAAATTTATAAATATATTGGATTTGTAATAGGTTATTGGACTAATTGATCTTTGGATAGCAAGCCTTGGAACTTTTATTTCAATTTCATATTTCTCTGCATATGCACTAGCTTTTGCATACAAAGTTTCAAATTCAACGTCGACATTTTCTCTAATTTCGTTAACTCTTTGAGTTACAATTTTTGCATATGAAATTGCCTCGCATAAATCGATCTTAGGACTTTGTAAATATTTACAAAGATTACTGGAAAAATCGAAAACTCGATTAATTGTTAGGAGAGCTATTATAAATTCCATGCTTTTCATAGATGTCAACAAGCAAAATGCGGTAGAAGATGTCTCAGAAGAGTCCCAAGTAGAACTTATTTTGTGCAACGCGCTCAATATGTAATCAAAAAGTTCCAAAAAAATAGAGACCGAATCATGCCTTTCTGACCATCTTGTTGCGCAAAGTTGTTTCAATTTAAAATGTGTAGATTCTCGACTTAAATCAGCTTTGATTTCCTCTTGTAATAGGAAGTTTCGTTTCGCAGTATTAAAAAAGGAGCATATTTTGCTAATAATTCCCATGCAATGTTTTATTTCTTTCATTTTACAAGAGTCAGAAATTGCTAAATTTAAAACATGTGCTGTGCAGTGCACATACTTTGCTAAAGGATATTTTTTCAAAATATGTGCTTTAACGCCATTAAAATTTCCACTCATAGAAGCAGCACCGTCATATCCCTGTCCTCGAATTTTCATTGGATCAAGACCTAATTCCATCACGGCTTTCAAAATGCTATTGGCTAATCCTTCTCCCGTTAAGTCGTGAATAGTGTAGAATTGTAAAAAAAGTTCTTCAATATGCATCGTTTGGTTGTTAAATATTCGAATACATAAAGACATTTGTTCGTTCGAAGCTATATCCGTAGTTTCATCCACTAAAATTGAAAAAAACCCGCTATCTTTTATTCGCGAAATCAATTTTTTCAAAATGAGTGAATTACAAACTTCAATTATTTTATTTTGTGTGGTTTTAGAAGTGTATAAAATAGTTTTGTTTTGAATCTGGAATAAGTGACATAATTCCTTATCATCTCTAATTTTAAATCTTAAGAGCGCTCTAAAATTTCCGTCATTCTGTTCCGGGTCTATCTGTGGATCAATTCTACCGTCATCTCGATGACCCCTTAAAGATAAACCTTGTCGTCCACATAATAGAATTGTTTCTATTATCGGTTTTAAATATATTCGATTTCTTTCTGCTTCTTCTTTTCTTTGTTTATTAATTTGAACGGATATCATGTCTTGTTTCTTCGTAGTAATCAAAGAAGCAGATTCGTAATCAAGCAAGGATTTCTTATGGTATTCTAAATTTTCATGACTTTTAAAGGTCTCTAGGTTTTTTTCCAATTGCAAAATGGCTGTTTCACTAATTGCTTCAGCTCTTGGTTGCCTTTTCCAGCAAATTCAGGACCAAAAATAACACAATATTTGCAAAATGCTGCATCTTTTGCCTTAGAATAAGAAAGCCATTTAAATTTATGAAGCCATGAGTATTGAAATTTTAAATTACGCAACTGTGGATTTTTTGGGAAAACAAAATTTGGATTAGGTACATAAAGATTGTTCAATGCGTCTACCTTTCGAAATATATTCATTTTTTTGTCGAGAAACATAACTATATCGTTCTCTTCAAAAAATTCCGGAACAGGAAGAGAGATTGAAGTTGACGGAGAGGAAGGAGGCAAACAGGAAGCTGAAGTTGACGGAGAAGGGGTAGGAAAATTAGAAGTGGAAGAGGAAGAGGGTAAAGATGGAGGGGATTCCGAAACTGAACTTTCGTTTGGCTTTGATTTTTTTTTAAAGAAATCGACTATTGTCGTATTTCGTTTCATTTTTCTTACACAACTTAGCCAGTCGGCTACTTAGAATACGAATGAAAATGAGCGAATATACTTCTCAAAAGACTAATGCCAAAAAAAATAGATGCCGAAAAATAATTTCGTAACACAAAGAATTTATTTTCTGTTTAACTGAATGCGATTTTTCTTATTTTCTATAAAGCGTTTAACGCAGGCTGCCAAACGACCCAAACGTCCGGCAACGCCTGATGTGTAGATATATGTATATATGTGTGTGTGTGAAAGAGCCGTCCGTAATCGCTTGAATTTTGCATGTCGTGCACGACTATTTTAAACGCATAACAACGCATATACGCGCACGCGGCGCACGTATAAACTATATGGGGACCGTGGGACGTATACAGATACAGAGACGGAGCAGGCGAGCGCGCAGAGTGGGAG